>NC_081196.1:9775340-10107215 GCF_902713425.1 Acipenser ruthenus
AATAATAAAGTAATAATTCTTCTTTTTCTAGTGTTTATTATTATTATTATTATTATTATTATTATTATTATTATTATTATTATTGGTCGTAGTAGTGAATTACTCATTAAAGGTTGTGAATTGACTGGGGCTCTGTATCCACACATGGGGTAGAGCGCAGCCAGCAGCTTCCTCAGCTGCCCTTTTAATGTACCTAAATTCTGCCCTAGAGTCCCTTAGCGGGCCATCCAATCACTGGCCATTCTAAGAGACTCTCTGCAAAGGTGCCAAACATTGTCATCTGTCACCCCTGTCCTCTCAGAAGTTTAAACTACACTAAGACCACCATACTCATTTCACATTTGGTCACTACTGACCTTGGTTAGAATTTATAGTGGTGAGCTAAAGCAGAGACTTAATCTAGTATTGGCAAATCTACTGAGCGAGGCACCCCCAGGGCACATGGAATTATGATAAATACAGAAGGGTGCAAACCTAAGATATGAGTGAAAGGATATGAGGTTCTTCCAGAGGACAGATGGATGGGAAGATGTATCCTGTAATTGCATTTTGGCTGCAGTCAGATGAGGCCATCAAGGCGACATAATGACACGGGAAAAGGGTAGAATGACTTTCTGGGATTCAAATATACTTTGAACTAAAATAATGATGACTTATTTTTTAAATTGCTCTCATTATTTTTGTCGAACAACAAAGCCAATTGGGAAGAAAAAAAAAAAGTATGCCATTAACAGGCTGAGCTGATCAAGTTGCCCCATTACAAAAGTTGCCGTGCATTGTGGTCGCATGGGCAAATGACTCAAAGCTTATCTCCTTCACAGTTCAGTGATGTAGAAAAGAATCGGACCGCGGACTCCACATATCAGTAAAACTTTGCAGCTTTGATTACCCTTATTAATGGTGGGAAAAGAGAGAGAGAAAAATGTTCCTTTGCCAAGGCAATTTAAGGTACCTTTAGCTGATAACTGTTTCAGAACATGATTTAGTAGATAAGAGACAGAGGAATATGTTAGTACAGAATTATGCCTCTTATCTTTCTCAAGCCACAGTGCAGATGTTACAGTGGAATGCTATTCTATGTGTTACAGTTGATTGTGGCTCATTAAGGACATGGACTTTTTAAATGTGTTACGTCGAGATCACAAGATATATTATCACAAAGGGTTAAATTCAGGGGTTTTTATCTTGACATTTTCTATTGATCAATTAATCATCCGATCTATGCAATCAATTAATCGATTAACCACACCTGTTTGCTAGTGAGATGAAATTCTATTAAAAGGCAATTACAAGTAAGTGATCTGACATTGTCTTTTGAGCTGTACTGCCTGTTTGTGTTTCCTTCAGCCAAATGCCGTGTCTAACAAAAGATTAAAATACATTAAGAGGGTATATATTACTATAAATCACTGCAGTGGCACTACAACCTAGTATAATGTATTTAACAGATCCATTTTTCTATACACCTTTCATGTTCCTGGCTGACTTACTGAGTGCTATTTTATTTGGGTTAGCTGAAGTAAAAGTACAGTATAGCTGTTCATTTTCCTATACCGTTTGAAAGAAATTTGTTGAAAGAAAAACCAGCTTACTTACAACTAAGACGATATGATAAACTTGCCGTGCTGCCGTGAAAGGCAAGCACTGATGAGCAAATGTTGCAAGTCTTTTTTTTTCTTCCAGTTGTCCTAGGCTTGCCTTTATCTAGGCTAAAGCAATCCGATAACAAGAAATAAGTGTAATGGGCTTTGATGTTTATTTATGTATTTATTATTAATATTTATTTCTTAGCAGATGCCCTTATCCAGGGCGACTTACAATTGTTACAAGATATCACATTATTTTTACATACAATTACCCATTTATACAGTTGGGTTTTTACTGGAGCAATCTAGGTAAAGTACCTTGCTCAAGGGTACAGCAGCAGTGTCCCCTACCGGGGATTGAACCCACGACCCTCCGGTCAAGGGTCAAGAGTCCAGAGCCCTAACCACTACTCCACACTGCGGCCCCATTTATTTATTGCAAAACAGCTTAACTATAAAGAGGTTTTTATGAGTAAATGGCAATAATGAATAAATGGTGTCACGTAAAAAAAAAAACACTGTATGCTTATATTTTTCCTATAATAATAAATAATGATCACAGGTTAAGAATAGACTCCCCTGAAATACCTTCCAACATAAATGAATAAGAAGAGACAGGTGGGCTACTTTAATGAGAGATGTGTACAATATCCCCACAGTACTGACAGATGTTAGTAAAGCACAGGCTGTTGTTATTTCTTTAGATTATTTTATTGTTGTTTTTTCCATAAATAAAATGGTAAACTAGACATAGTCTTTCACTCTCATACAAAATGTGTTCAGGAGTGTCTTTCAATGTCTGTTTGATTAAATAGCCGCTAAAATATGGAAATAACATTGATAAAGCACAGCTATTTTTTGATGGAATCTACCCCCTGCTGTGTTAAATAAACTACAATCTAAATTAAAATCTTCATCAAAGAGTTATGTTCCATTTGCCTCAGATTACACAGGTTTTTGAATATTCAATAAACACATACAGTACTTTCCTTTTCGATTAAGCATGATTTAATTTTGAACAGTGTATGATTACGAGCATTCATATTGAATTCATAGAAATTCCATATGAAACACCAAACTAACATGAATTCATCAGGGCAACATTATCATGAACAGGCACAGGGTTTTTAAAATGCCGAATGAAATGCTGAATGAATACATAATTGTTCGTTCATTTGAATTCATATTACTCTGTCACTTCGTCAAGCATTATTCCAAACGGTATCATTCTAAACGATTGAAATTATTTTACAGCATTTTGTACAGTGAATTTTTTTAATGATTTGGATCATTGCCCTAGTTGCAAAGCCCTTAACATTTTTCAAAGAAAGTGAGCATTGTGGATAGTAATTAGAATTGTGTTCTGTCTCATGCACGTAACATGTTAATTACCAAGTTTAAAAAAAAAAAGAAAAAAAGTTATTAAGAAGCCGAACAATCCCAGATGTCGTCATATGAACCAGCTATGCTTTAGAAAAGTACTACAGTATATCCTTTCTCATGCTCTGTCATGTCTCTGCACTCACTTTTTCCTTTCAGCTGGCTAGGGGACTCACTTTGACATCATGTTCTCAATGTGCTCACATTCACAGTTAAGAATTTGAAGTACATACACCAAGGTAGTGAAGAATAACAACGTTGTATGAAATTCATGTCTCGTTCTTCTAGGATATGTAACATGACTGTTGAACTGAGATGTTAATACTGTATTTTTTATTTTTTATCTGAAATCTCTTTCATAATATATTATTCATGATTTGTACAATATAATTGAGGTATTTAATATCACTATTTGGTGTTTTCCCTATATAGTATTTTTTTTTATACCAAAGCCAACCATTATCAGTTGTTACTATGGATGGTATGGATGTATGTAACAGAAGATATGTCTCCCAGTTAGTGCATAACAATTGTAAAAAAAAAAAAAAAATAGGTTCATGCAATTTTATTTAACTCTTGAATTATTGCAATCCATTTAAGTTGAAAGTGTTAAAACTTGACAAGTAGTAACTGTGTGGCATTTCAGATATTAACATGCATCTTGAGTATTCTAATGACCCCTTGGGATTGATGTCTATACAGAGAGAGCTTATTTCAAAGTTGGTGAAAAGACCTAAGGGGGGAGGGAGTGTAATTTGCATCTGGATGGATTAAGTGTCATCAGTCCATTTGCCTTTTCAAAAGGTTACATCTTTGCTAAGTGGCACAAAAAAATCAAAATCTATCATTAGTAAATACCTGAGCCTTTTCTTAATTGCCAATAGTACTTCATTTGACATTGTATTGCTTTAATTGAAGATGCATGAAAGCCTCAGTATATCTCTCTGCTAATAGACCCTATATTATTTATGCACAGTGACCTGTCAGTGCATTTGAGCAGATGTTCTAGTAAGACACCCTTATCCAGGGCGACTTACTATTGTTACAAGATATCACATTATTTTTATATACAATTATTTGTTTTAATTTTTCTTTTACACATTATTTTTTACATACAATTACCCATTTATACAGTTGTGTTTTTACTGGAGCAATCTAGGTAAAGTACCTTGCTCAAGGGTACAGCAGCAGTACAGCAGCAGAGCACTAACCACTACTCCACACTGCTTATTCAGCAGAATTTCTTTCATTGTGGTTTAAATATTTCATGTGCTGCAATTAATTGATCCCTCTCATTAAACTGTTAAATGGTTCAAATATGTCTTTAAACATGGTTGTCTTAACTGTGACAGCTCAGTGGCAGCAGGCTGGCAGTCTTGCAGTGCTCCTAGGGGAGGATCTCATGGAGGCTATACAGCTGCAGACACCTCAAGAAGAGCTATATGATCCTCAAAAACAACATCTGCCGAACCTGCTGACCCATCTGTGATTTCTACAGCAACTCTATCATCGTCTCTTCTGCCATGCTTCTGTCATTGTAAAGGATTATGTCCAGTTATGCCACTTAAGCAACACAATACTGAAAAAAAAAATAATCAAAAAAGTTGCAGGTCAAAAAAAAAACAACATGTCAATAACAAAGAGGTTCTCATACTGGATGTAAGTGGCGTGTTAGCACAGAGGCTGGCTTTAAACAAAAGAACACTTAACAAGAGTGAAGAATGTGAACACATACTGTATGGGATTCAATAATACATGAAATGAAGTTAGGCTACTGCTTTACTTTAGGTCACACATGAAAATGTATAGCAAAACAAATGATTATTATAGATAAAATACTTTATTATAATTTTACATTTTTGCTGGTAGCCAAATAGTAAAATTGTAGCTCTAGCGCACAACACAAAATAATTGTATAATGTTATTGTAACAGAAAAAAATAAAAAAAAAATATTAGGATGTATAGTTTTACGAAGAAGACAGCACTATTTTTACTACCCACAGATGCAACACAGTAGGAGGATCAAAATTTACACACAGGTGCTGACACTAGGGTACCAACTGTGTACAATGGTAACCCTAGTGCCAGATTTAATAAAGACAAAACAAAGTGAAACAAAGCTAATAAATAAGCCCACAGATAGAGAGTGCTGGTCCCATTAAAAGAGACGTCACTCTCCAGAATCGTCTACATTACACAAACCCTCACTATACTTATTGTGGGATTAAATTCCCTAAACTGACCTACTGCTGTTGCTCCTGGAGTCCCGGCATCCTCCTGACGACTTTTGTGACGGTCCTGGCTGGGCAGCGCCTTCACGGGCCCATCTGGAAGTTGAGGGTTTCGTGCAGTAATCTTTTCCTGGAACTGCCGCGTTCCCCCTCGGTGTATGGGAGCCTCACCGCAGCTCACATCTGTGGGTCTGCAGCCTTGCAACAGCCAAAATCTATGGCGCAGCCGCTTTTTGAACAGGATGTCGGCTCCGAGATCAGTTCAGCCCCAGGTGAGCCTCTTCACTCAGAGGCACCGCAGATGAACCAACAACAGGATCCGCCCTGTCACATAGTCAATACTGTTTTACGGCTTTCGGCCAGTTAGCAGTGAAAATATGTGTTAAAATTGCTTGCCACATGGCTTTTACAGTAACCTCTGGTAATTGAGAAGCAGTGATTCCCGTTTGCACCTGAAATAGTGCCTGCTGAGTGTCAAGGCATTTGATTCATATCAATGACTGCGGATTCTAATTAAATTATCTCATTAAATGTAAAGCAGCAGGCTATTTTGTTTCCCTTGAATATCAATACAACATGCAATTACTGCAAATTGAATTACTTATTGCTTGGCTAAAGCTTCCGAAATCCTCCACCCTATCCATCTGTAAAAACATTAAGAACTGACAAATATATGCACCCATTTACTCCTTTACTATTTATTTGCTAGTCATACTGATCCATAACTTTACAGTATCCCTTACGGAAATTATTGAAGAATGCCATTGGGATTTGATAATACCAGTATGTTATCATGAAGAAACCATCCCAGAATAATTTGTCATTGTCATCAACCATTGTAATCTTATGATGTGCAATGAGTTTCTCCATTTTCTGAAAGTGGAAACCCTTAAAAAGGGTTCAAACAATACATTTTCGTGATTTGTATTGTTGTATGTACAATCTCATTTATTTTTATAGCCTGCACAGTGATCAGTTTGCACTCCCAGTTGTGCCTTTTAAATATATATAAAAAATATATGTGAATGTTTCTCATTCTGTTTTGTTTTGTTTTTTTCAGACTTGCTGGGCTTCTTGAGTGTCTGTATTAAGAGTAGTCCTCTGGATAGGAAGAAAAAAGAAAGCAAACACAGATGTTTTACAGCCAACTGCATGGCTGGTTGCTAATCAACAGTGGATATAGGCAGGCACTGATTGAACCAAGGCTTCTTCTGCAGCCTGAGCCCTCCCAGCAGGATTTACTGCAGAGTACAGCAGTTTAAGGGTACAGAGAAAGATGCAGGTTGACTAGTTGTTGAGATCTAAATGCTCTGGGAACATCAACATGCTGAATAGCATTTGTTGTACAGAGAGTAATATTTCAATACGTCCAACTATGGGACAGAATATCAATGTTGCAATCCGATAGTGACTTGTGACTAGTGCCTAATGGTTAGGATTCAGTTTAAGGTCTGGTGTAAAACTGTGATTAAAATCTGTAGATGCTCCTGGAAGCATGGCTGTTAATGAAGTACTGGCTCCAGATAAAATGACAACGTACACAGTAAACCACTTGGAGCACTGCTGACAATGAAGTTTTAGAGTAACTCTGAGTAGCAATTTTACAACACTAGCACTAAACCCCTCTGTAATTGTGTATTTCAGAAACCACCTATTTCAAAAATGATCTGTTTCAAACCACTATAACTGTTAAGGTTAGGTTTAGGCCGGGTAGGGTGTCACAAATGTTTGCTTTACAATAACGCTGTGCTTTACAGTGTTTTATTACACTTTGCTATGCTTTTACTATGGTAAATGTGTATAAGGGTTACATCAGTGTAAAAAAACATTTCAACAATAATAAACTTAAAGGAGAGTTTTCTATCCAATCAGACTTTTTGCCTAATGCCCCCCTCCCCCCTCCCCTTAAAACAATTCTAGTTCATAGTCAATTACTTTAATGTACTTTAAGATTAATAACTACTCAATTTGGAAGACTAGCAGAAAGTAGGCATAACCATAAAAATATGTAGCTTCTTGTATTGGTAAACAGTTCCATTTATAACTTCAGCTGGGTAATTGAACTGTGTATGTGCATTTACATTGATCATGCTTGTTTTAGCATTAATGTGTTTTGTTAAGATGCCTATTAATTACATAGCAGTAGGAAGCCTGTGGAACAGAATGCAGATTTGAATGAAACTTGTGTCTCAGTGTTGTATATTATTGTAACGTATGTCAGAAGCAGCACACTTTGTGTACCTCGACCTTGATCTTAGGGATGGAGATTTCAATTGCCATGCTTATATGCCACTGTTATGTTTGCTATGGAAATCAAGCTTTAAGTCTCCAATCCGTATTCCTTTGTCATTAAAGCTGAAAGCAATCCCAGGTTTCCAGTAGAGTAAGGTGATGCATGTCAAAAAAGTAATTAAGCACAATCTATGAGATGTTTACATTTTAATATAGTACATACTGGTCTTGTTGTTCAGAAAGACTTTATGCGTTCAGTAAGAAAATATGATTATGGGGTGAAATAAATTATCTAAACCCAATATGAGCTGTCTAAGTGCAATTGCCCAGGGTTTCCCTAAAGCATGCCTGTGGTCTAATGAGCCATCTTTCCATTGGCAGCACAAAGCTGCTGTCATTCATAATGAGAAGGAAAGCAATTGCATTATAGATTAGGTGGTTCAGCCAATGTCTTGCCTTTATCTGTTTTACAGCACACAGTGAAAATTATATATCTAGCTCTAGCTTCTTATTTTAAGCAAACATGTCTGTTATCAAAGTCAGAAGATGTTCATTAAATGTATTGATCTAAAAGATAAGAAAAAAAAATGATGTGAAGAAGAAATACTATAAAGTGTAATTAATCAGTTATAACATACTGTAATTTAGCATTTATGTCTAACTACAGAAGGAAGCATGCTGTACCTATCAACCAGTATCTCCAAACAAAGGTGTTTCTTTTTATTTTTTATGTAAAGCAGAGTTCAATTTCACGGTAACATATTTCTTACCTGAAAATCATAGATAATGTGTTTTTTAATTAAATTATACCTTTTAATATAAGTTATGATGGCCCATTGTTATACATTGTTGCTTACATCACAGTACATCAAAAATACATATACTGTATAATTCTGTACTTTTGTCAACACATTATGACTGTTTTGCAGTGCACAGTCAGGTGCAGATTCAAGAAAGTTTGCTAAGGCAGCTATGCCTGTATCAAATGCAGTAGGGACTTTTTAGCAAGCATTTTGGCTCTGAGATTGCATGAGGTGTCTGGCTTGAGTCAGTGTTATGGGCAGTGTTGTGTGATGCACTGCTGTACAGATTCCCATCCCTCTTGTTGTGATGTGGTTAACAGCTCACTTCCAGCTTCTGTCCTGTTACATCAGCTCCCAGTTAAGAGCTCTACAGTGAGTTAGTTCCTTGGGCTTGGTCCTTGCAAACAACCTGTAAGAACACAGGGAGGTGGAATGGGGAGCAATGATTTGATTGATAACATTGAATCAGCACATGAATCAAACTGAAGAGGATAGCAGGAGTTCCTTCATAATACAGAAAAATATTTGGTTTGATTGCATTCTGTGTTGGGTGGCTGCTGAGTTTGCAACAGGAGAGTTGCCAAAATGGTGGCAATTATCTACATGCAGTATATGTGTGCCCCTTCTGTTACTCTGTATGTGGGTTTGGATTTGCTGCACACAATGGGTGACGTGTTTGTCCCCTGAGGAGTTAGGCATCTTTGGGATTAATATATTCAAGTTAAAACTGGAGTGGAACTGTAGTAAGCCTAAATAACATTCCATATTGGGAAATTGTGATTCTACAACTATAGGGGTTTCAACTGTTTTACCAGTTTCTTGTTTCAGTGCTTTGTCTTACCTGTGAAAGCTGACAATTGTTTTCCCTCTTGTCATTTTTGTTTGATTGGCAGGTATTTGTGAGAAGAGCATGATCAGCTGAAATGGCAGTACTGTACTCTGCATTCTCTCTTTTATTTTCATCATTTATTTTTATAACCTTGTTTTGTTGTTGCTTCTTGCTGAGGCAGAACCTTTTGGTTCCATATTATTCCATAATGTGATTCAGATATTTTGCATTTTGCATTTTGCAAATGATGCAGCCTGAGTCTGAAGTTAAATTAGTCTTTTGATATTTTTTAATTAAGTAAATATGAGATTCCCTCAAAGAGCTAAAGTGATAAAGTCAAAATGAATAAGGAAAAGGGAATAAGTCAAACAGGGGTGCGTGATGGTGTGAGTAGTCGTTTTGAAACTCGGGCCAGATATCTAAATAACTTCATGAAGTAGTTTAAAGTTAGTGGAAATATGTTTCATATTTGATTATGATTATACTTATAAACATGAGATGTGTTGGAGAGACAGGCATCCAGAATTACTGTATACAGTAGGGATGACCATGTTTGGGCTATTTCTAGAGCTATGGTAATTCACCAGAAATGCAAGGTGCGTCTGTTCAAAGACAGGGTGGCCGTTGGCCTCTCATGCTCGCAGTAGTATCATTTGGGTGAAGATTCATTACTCTGCAGAACATGTTTTTTTCACAACATGGTGTCAAACTGACTTTCTACTGTATATAGTGTATATAAGAGTCTTGACATTTAAACCATAAGCATGTCCTCAAAACTATCCTCAATGAGTTAATGTGCCCTTGTTGTATTTTCTGTGAGGTTGAATGTAATTTTCAAAATACCACGTAGTGACAACTAGTGCCTTCTTGTTGTATTTATGGCAGGATCTTAAAAACAAACCTTCACAGACATTTCCTGCACATGCACCACTCATGTTGCTTGCAGTAAATACAGTAACAGAAGACAAAACAGCTCAAATGCTTTTCTGGAGCAGATGACTTCAGGATCTCTTTCTTAACAGATTGGAGCTAGGTTGCAGAGACAGAGCACCAATTTCGGATCCTGCATTACCCTCGTCTTGCATGCCTAGTGCTGCCTCAGAACAAATTAATTGCCTAACACTGTAGCAGATGTTAATAAAATGTGCCAACAAACCCTGAGAACTAATCTTTGAAGCATGAATGCATACATTGTAAGTTTTTTTTTTAGTTTGAAAATAAAAACAAATTAATTGTTCTCTTTTAACAATAAAAAGCAAGGACTGTATATACATAATTACATAATGATATTTATCATTGGGAGAGAGAATATGCAGGATAATATCATACCATTGTCTTGTCTACTGTAAGATGGGTTGCTTGTACAGTTAGTCAAACAACAATTCAGTGGCTGTTTTATCCTACAGTTGTCTAAGTGGGGAATTCTTTTAAAGCTTAAATTGCTTGCTGAGCACAAGATCTATAACAATACAATTCCCCAAAAAATCTGATTGAGTAGATTTATTAATACTAAATCTGCTCGAGCAGAGAAGTGGTTGATGAAAATTGTTGACCAAACCCCTTTTTCACTGTATATACCTATGCTTCAGTATACCATTGTGTGAACTTGTACCCTGCTGGGAAAGCTAGACTTATTCTCCCAATTGTTACCAAAACAAGGACCAGACAGTACAGGGTCTTTTCCCTTGGGGATCATTGTTTTAAACCTTGTGAAACAACAGAAGACAAAAGCCATGCTCTTGATTTTGACCCCTTTGGTCCTTTTCTAACCCAGTCGTGTTTCTAACCTTTCCTGGTTTATAATAATGACCTTTCATCTCTGTGTCCTTTTTGCTCATCTTTCCCAGACAACAGTGACCAAGAGTCACCTGCTGCTTTTTGACCAGTATCACATTAATTCTAAATGTTGCTTTTCCCAGATATACCAGATTAGTGTACGAATGGAGAGATGACCTAAATTCAACCCTGTGAAGGAAAATCACAAGTGCAGTCCTGTAACCCTGTACAATATGTTATTAATGTAATTATTCATTTATATGAATAGACCTATATCAACTGTTATTTATATCAATTTCCAGTATTTGTTAGTGATAGCAATACCCCTTTTATAAATACTGATCTAGAATTTAGAAACAGAGGATGGACTAGCTTTTGAGCCTTTAAAACACAGATGTTGATCCACAACAGTTATTATTATTTTTTTTTTATGTATTTCAAAGAAATCACCCGCCATTTTTGGAGTATATATTTATTTTTGTGAAAGGTGATAAATAAACATTACTGTCTGAGACTGGAGCTGACGTAGATTGTAATGCATTTCTTTAACAAATGAACAGCCCTGCAGTTTTAGCTGCGTGGTAAATGTGCTTTCCCCATATGATCCCTCAACAGCAGGGGAAAGGGGACATTTAGATTTATACAGCATGGATTATTCAGGCAGCTTTAATGCATCAGCATGCAATATTAGAAGTCAATTTTTTTTCTTGTAATTTGCATGAAATGTCACAGATGAGAGATCAAAGCTTCCATTCAGTAAATCCTCAACATGAGTGCTACGAAAGACTCTTTACTTCAAGTGACAAGTGACGGCATAGTAAACAGATAATAATGATATCTTAGTGCTGCTGCACAGGTAGAACTGTACTTGTTGTGGTTTCAAAGCAGTACCCAGCTGCATAGCGCAAGTTTCTTTCTGCTTTCGATTTGAGATAAGGTTTTCGTTATCCGGAGATTCAGGCCTAATTATTGATAAATTGCACACAGCTTGGAGATCCCCTTGACCTTACACTTGGCTGCTAGTGTTGCTGTGCCAATAGCCAACATAGGATGAGTCCTGAGTGGGTTGGATGATATATTCTCCCTGTTAACTAAACAGCAAATGTACTTTTGGTTACCAGCTGCAATATGTGGAAAATGTTAACACTGGTTGTTTTAAGGCATCTGTACATTTTGTGCAGACATATTCACAAAGAAACTTGCAGCTGTGTCCACGCTGCAAAAAAAAAAAAAATCAAGATTTGTCCGACTGTTTTTAATCTGATCTGATCTTTCAGAATATATATATATATATATATATATATATTGCAGCTGGACCCTTAAATGACACAATTCAATATATAAAATTGACAATGAAACCTGTCAAAGGTGGCCTAAATGATGCATGCTAAACATGTATTGAAAACAGGATTGCAATGACAAACCACTTTTTATTTAGCTTAAAAGAGTAGGGTATACATTTACTGCACTCTGAATTGTTTGTGAAGACAAAAGTGAATAAATGTAGATTGTTCAATATGAGGATTTATTGTTGTTTTTCCAGACTCAGGGCTCTCAACTCCCGCTGACGTGTGCCCTTATATGTCTATTGTGTTTTTTCACCCTTCTGTCACCATAAACATCACATTTTAATTTACTCTGTCCAGCGATGTCATTGCTGCGATGTAAGAGAACTGTGGTAAAAAAAAAAAAAAAAATGACATGGGGACTCTGGATTATGGATGACGCCATATCATTTAAGGGCCCTTGGAGGAAATTGGGTATCAACTGACACTCCAAACTAGAGGTAGGGCACTGAGAGCATATTGATTTTTCTTCCTAGTAGATGGCAATGGATTCCCATTTGGATAGGACTGGGTGTTATATGATCTGAGCCATACTGTACCTACATGTTAGCTGATAATGGAGTGGTTTAAGAACACAACTTGGGGGAAAAGACTTGCTTCTAATTCAGCCCAAAAAACACTAAAGCACGTTGGTAGTAGTAAATGAAATACATTCATTATTAATTAGCCTGTTTATTGTGTCTGAGAATTTATCTGTGAGGTGTTTTGTATTTTCCAGCTTTTAAATCAAATGGTTTTAAATTAACTAGACAGTGATATAAAAACCATTGGATTCAGTTTTAATTATGACACTGCTATCTTTATAGTGATTTGTCTCTCAAAGGTCAAAAACGAATAACTATGTACAATAATATGTAATACTAACAGTACATACAATGCCGAAAAGCCACCAGTTATCTTTTTTTTAAAGATCATTACAGTGCAAGAATAGTAGCTCCAAAATTCTAATTTAAAGTCTAAATATATAGATATAAGTAATATACCCTCCTGCAAAATGTAGTTTCATTTTTTATATATAAATATAAAAATGTAATGGAAATGCATTATTTCTTCTCTGTCAAAAAAGGTCTGAAACGGAAAACATAACCAGCCCATTTGTTACTTTCAACAAAACACTGTCTGCCCTACCGAAGGAAAGGTTTGCTTGGTGTACGCTGATACTGTGGTCAATGAAATGAATAAGCAATTTGTGAAACGGAATATGGGTCTTAAATTCAGTACGGCAAACCTTTTCTGTGGAAAGGTGGTTTTGTGATTTCTTCAGAGACGATTGGTAGAATGCATGAGACATTGGTAGAAATGATTATCCGTTTTACTGTAAATGACAGATTGTTTGTCTTTAACAGACAAACATATGACAGGTTATCTGTTTTACAAACCACCCAATGTTCCAGGTTAGCAAGGAGAGTTGTATGGGGTATATCACAATTTGTGAATATACTGTATACATAGGAGAGCTAGAAAATATTCCGTTGTTTTTGTTTGCTTTTTTCCTTATTAGCCTTGAATGGTGGATTCAGGAAAGTAGCTATACATGTACAGTATACAGTATAAGGAGTTGTAAGTGTCGGTAATAACATTGTAATTAAATATAATTACATATGACTTGACTTAAGTCAATTGGAAATACACTGTAATTGGGGACACATAATATAAAGTTTTACCTCAAAAGGTTCTTAGCCACATCTTTTGATGTTCAGACTATCAGGATTTGTAAGAGTTACCAAAGTATTTGGTCAAATAAAAAATTTCAAAATCTGAACAGAATTTGAGCTGAACGACTTACTTACTTACTGAACGACACTTCAGCTCAAATTCTGTTCAGATTCTGGAATTGCATTAAGACCCATTTCCTAGTTTGCTGAACTGAAAAGAGAAGGGATTTGATTACATTGAAAAAATGTAGGTGACACTGATTTAGAAGTTTACAGGTTTTCATGTGTTGGCAATCCAGCATGAGCTGATGACTGACTGGACATTCACAGTGCATGCCCTCTCAGAAAATGATGAGCACCACTGGGAAGACAGCATAGAGAGAGTTTCCTCTTCAGTTTTGGGTTGGTCCCTTGGCTCACATACCAAGTATCTAAAAATGGCAAATCTTTATATTATAGTGTACTACACAGTATGGAAGTATAAGCTACACAAGTAAAGGGTAAGGTAAGGCAGTTCATATGTAAAATCATGGAATTTATGTAAACCATTACACATGTGCTTCCTTATACTATAGGGGCCTTCAGCAGCATAATTCCAACATTGGTGATTTTTCCAGGACAACCACAATTTGCCCATCAATTGTTAATGAAGTATTACAAGTTCAACATCAGCATGTGCTGTTCTTAAAAACAAGTGTTTGTAAATGCTTGAATTTGTCTGGCAAGAATACAATAGTGTGGTTAAGGTTTTCTTGGCACAGCTTTAGCATCGATGCAGTACAGGTGCCAAAAGTACTCATAGTGAGGCATCACTCAAATAGTTCATATATGGTTATTTCTGTTAATTGCCAAAGGTAGGAAATAAGAGATGGGATCTCCATTTTTACCCTAATGTTTGTTTGCATTCTGGAAGTGAGGCGTTCTTTTTATTCACCAAGTCTTTTTTAAAATGTGGAGCAGGCTGTTTATTAAGTCTTGAGTGGATGGACACACCACGAGGGACACTTCTAGAGAAGTGGGGTCATAGGTCGTTGGGATACTGGGGAAAGATTCATAAGTCTAGGACTGCTCAAAAGATGAATTATTATACCCACTGAAAGATAAATGGCCTTGGTCAAAGGTCAAAGTGTTGCTCGTCCTTACACATTTAAAAATAATAAAGGTAGCTTCACTAACTTACAATACAGTACCTGTAAGATGGTTGATTCTGTCTCTCAAAGGTTTTTAAATCAATCTTTCCACTTGTTAGCACAAGCAATATTATCACGTGTGACCCGTGTTTTTCAGCTGAAGATCTTTTGATTCTTTTTTTCAATTAAAAGCTAGTGAATTTCCATGATTAAATGAAGAGCTAGATTATTGACCCTGCTTATGACCTGAATGTTATTGTCTTATAGGCTCTTTTTGAGTTTTTGGTATAGTCTTTTTTGATATTTATTGTAATGAATAATTGAGTCCATAATTGAGTGTTAATTGATTGAATGTGATTGCTTATGTATTGCTGTGTTTCTAATTGAGACTACACCCTGATGAAGGCTAGGTTTGCCGCTACGCGTTGGTAGTCTCTTTGTTTGTTTTTTAAAAAACATGCTGATTTCGTGTGCTATTTTTAATATTCTGTTTTTGGATATGCCCCATTAATAAAGGTTTTTTTTTTTTTTTTGCCTATAAGTTTGTAAGAGTGCCTTTGTTTTTGGTGATTTGCCTGATGGATTAATTTGAATCTACACGAAAACAATGGATTACAGGTATTTCTTCACCTATATTTCTTACTATTCTTTTTGATACTTCCATTTGGAATGTGCAGATATTCCAAAGACCATGCTATAGATGCTATAGATCAGGGATCTCCAACCCTGGTCCTGGAGAGCACCAATCATGCAGGATTTTAGGTGTCTTTACATCATTAATGGCTAAAGATCTGGAACACCTGTTAATCTTGACTAATTAAGCCAATAATTGGTGCAATTAAGTAACTGAGAGATATTCCAAAGACCACTCTATAGATGCTATATATGAAAGTTGCTGCTTCTTCCTGTTACCTGATCACTTCAGGTGTTGCAGTTCAAAGTCACTCCAATGGTCTAGCTGACTTACCCTTTGTAAGAAACAAACAAACAAGCAAAAAAATTTCAATAAAAGATGCTCAGTAAAAAGAGTCCAAATAATAATGTTATTAAAGCTATCTATCATTCATAGTTAATGGTAATTCTACAGTGCTCTTTCAATAGACAGGCTCCATTTGTTGGAACATTACCACAGAAATGAGTTTAAAAGCTTTCATTATGTGTGATAAGCCTAGCTGTCTGTGGACTTTAGAACCTGTGGCATGAGAAGCAGGCAGAGCACCAGACTGGTTGTAGATTGGGGTGTTGAAATCAGTCTCTGGGTCCCAATCACTTGTCATCTCCAGCTATTTAATTATGCCTTCAGTCACCCCACAAGCGGTCCCTTCAGCCTCTCAATAGTGTTCTGCCTGTAGAGGTGGCTGTGTCTGAACTTAAACTTTGCACCTTGCTGTCATTCCTTTAAGCATTTCAGCACATACTCCCACAACAATGGGCTTTTGTGTATTTCCACAGATAAATAATCACAGATCCCCAGAAAGAACTATTGGACTTGAAATAAACAAAGAAGCTTCTATTGAGGGTAATGACTAAACCACCAAAAACTCACACAGTATCAATTTCATTGCGTTTCTAGTTCAGTGGCTTTTATTGAAAGGTCTGCTATAATTTGTTATAAAGAGACATACATTTTCCAGTTATAAATCCCAAAAGAAGTTGACGTGATAACCCCCCCACCCCCGACCCCCCCACCCCCCTTTGTAAATGATATTACCATATCGGCACTAATGTGGTACTAAATTTAGTTTCAAATCTGTTGTGTTGCCGTTGTTGGAATGAATGGTTTCTGAAATGTGTTTTTTTTTAAACTTTTAAATTTAAAGATAAAAGTCCCTGACCTTTTTCACTAATAGTTTCAAAGAGCGAAAGGTGCAGGATTCAAGGTTCCCAGTCAAGAGCACTCAAAGGTTTGACACATAATTTGGTTGTCTTTTGTCCAAAAACGCAAAGGGATATGAAGTATGAAGAGAGGGAGCTTTGTGACTGATTCTGAAGAGGCTGCTCCTGGGAATTCGGGATTAAGATATATTGTGATAGAAAGTGAAGTGCTGCTGCATTGTCACATCACACTAATACCAATCCTGTGAGCAGCCAATTCTCACTGCCCCAGCACTACCATCTAATAACCTTATCAGCACTGAAGGCAACAGGTGGGAAAGTGATGGGGGAGAGATTGCAGTTTAATAAGGGTCATGGTAAAGTGTATCAAAATCTGAATAAAAATAATACTGCAATGGCCCTTAGTGATGGACAGTAGTATTAAAAAACCTTGTATGGGTTTTAGCACTGTGTTCTTTCTTTAAAAGCTTTTTTTTTTTTTTTTAGAATTGACATGACTTCCAAAGTTTTTTTTTTTTAGGTGTACGGGTATAATATAATGTAATATAAAAACCTGAGCTAAGTTTGAGAAATACATCACTTAAACTACAAAACCATTGTAATTCAAATTCTGTGGTATTTTTGGAAACTGTAGATGACTGAAGAATAAATCAGAAATAGTTTAAAAGGTTGGACATGCTAATCTTATTAACCAGTTAAGGCATTTTAGGTCAAATATCACAACATCTACATTGTCTAAAATATTGAAGAATGAATCAAAATGGTGGCATGCATATCTCAAATACACAGTCTATGTATAGGTCAAATGCCATACAGCTTCTTTTTAGTTTGTAAAATGGAAATCAATCATAAATTGGCAAAGACAGACAACCTCTGCTATACAAAAACATACATGTAAAAGGTCACTGTTCGGTTTTCAAGGAAGTTTCCAGATATCTCCCAGCGGAGAAAAGGGTAGACAGTCAATATTCCAATATCTGTTCTGTATACTTACTAAAATAGAAATGCCTTCGACTTAGAGATTTAGGCTGCTTGTATTTAACATACTGTATCATTAAAGACCAAATATCTTCAATGGCACTTTAATGTGTGTTTGTCATTCTGAGTGTATAAATTGTTTCAACATTTATTTGTATGTATTGTTAGTTGTCATTACATTCAATTAGCTTTATTAACATTATCACTGGGCCCCCTTTTACAGAGATTAGAATCTTTTGGTTCCTACCTTTTAGTTAAATTAACAGATGGCTGGATTATAATATATAGTATAGAGCATGTCGGATAATAGTCCACAGTCGTCACTAAATGTATCTGAAAGTTAATTAGATACAACTGTGGGTGCAAATATTATAACTTTATGCTGAGGCAACATTAAACAGGTATTTTAAGCTGTTTAATCTGTAGAACAAAATGGTAACTATACATGACAAATGAGTAACTGTATTGCTTCACTTAAAACACAAGATAGAAATTAGCTTTTTCCAATATGATTATTTTCTCACATTTGACTAAGCCTGTTGCCTTTATTGTCTCACCCACTGTGGGATGCCAGTAAAGTAATCAGTTATCTTCAAATGCATTAAAAATATCCACGATGTAATACTGTTGAAACCTGTAAAAGGATGCAAGTTAATGTTAATTAAATTAAATATTCATGGAGCCAAATGTGCTGTCAGCAATTTTTTTTGTACAGTGTAATTTATACTTCATTGTAGTGTAGGTATTATTTGAAATGTACAGAGGGAACTGAAGGCTTTTAAGACCTTTTTTTACAACAGTGGTGAGACATTCATCGATAGGGTTTGGGCTGCCATGGACAGCCAAGTCGTGTCCTTAATGGAAACCACTATAAACCAGCACCTTCTATCAGTCCTCTGTCAAAGTCTGTCAAACTGGCTGTCTTGCCCATTTAGACTGAAACTGGCTTGCAATAGTGGGATGCAGCTTTTATATATATTACAGAAAACACAGCAGGGAAGCAGTTTGCAAACAAATTACTCAGCCATGTGAGGAACAGCTTGCGCAAAAGTGTGCATATAACAGGTGTTTCATTTTTGTTTTTGTTCATCCCCTATTGAAAAACAAGGTTGACAGATGTGACTCCCTGAGTTACCAGCAAATGTGACCCTCAGGCACTTTAAAGCACCTTCAGATAGTGCAGCAGCCTGCAGCCGTGGATGTTCGGATCAAAGTGCTGATGCTTTTCCTTCGTTTCCATTCTCACATTCTGATTGCTTGCAGAAGAAAACACCTGCTGGTTGCCGGTAACACATTGCTTTCCAAAACACATTCTGAAAATCAGTCTCTGTTGTGACATCTCGCTGGAGACATTCGCTAACTCTCCTGATACTACACAAGGGGTCTAATTAGTACAAATAACTTTGTTAGCTGGTTTTATGAATTATTCTTTTGTATAGGGAAGGAATTGTGGTTATTAGGGATTACCCAAAGGATGCATTTTCTGTTGATTTTAAGGAAACTCAAAATATTGCAAATCGGGTCTGATAATTCCTGGCAAATTAACAGTACTAAATCAGGATGGTTTGTTTTATGAAAATGACAGCATATGCACCTGCCTATAAGTGTTACCATCTGTTTAAACACATATGGACTCTACATCTATGTATTCTCTCCACACTGATTTTATGCATTTATTAAAGCTGGATTGAACTGGACACAACACTGCACATGCCAGAAATGCCAGCCCAGAATTCTTGATAATGGCAAGTTCTGTTAAAAGATTATTAGAAGAAGCTTGATTGCTGTTTCATGTTCAAAACTAAATTGGCCACCAACAAGTTTGAGATGGATGAAGGCTGATGAGATCTGAGATTGTATAGTAACATGAAACTAGGAATAAGCCAGTTTTACCTTTGGGCTAAGAAATCAATGTACCACCTGCCATTTGTTCAACGTTTTACATGTGTTTATTGTGTCCCTTAGCATAATGGTTTAAGCTGTAAAAAATATATGAATGATATTTGATGTGAAGCAATTCAGCCCTTTAATACAAGTGGGCAGTGCCAAAACTCAAGTCAGCAATCTACAGTAAATGGAAGGTTGAATAGGTTCAATAAAGGACTACAGGTGTGATATGGAAACAGCAGGACTAAATAATTCCATATATATATTACCTGGCATGCACTTCTATTATTTATAGATCTCAAATGTGCAGCTTTGAAAGAAACACATGTTACAGCACACATGTATTTGTATTTTTAAAACCTGACATCTGGTTTTAAACCAGGTTAAAGAAAGCTTTGTTTGCAATCCACGCTTTCAGATACAGTAGTGTTGCACTGCCTTGGTCATTTTAAACTGGAAGACTTATTTCCTGTCATGCCCGAATAATGACATGCTTTGACCTAGAAGACACTGCAAAGGTGAAATGACCTAAGAAAGTGTAAAGGTTTTTAGCCATGGCAACTAAGAAATGTCTTTCATTTAATGTAGTATCAGATACTGCTATAACATGTCTTTCTTTCAAAACTGTTCAAAAACTAGATACGAGTGCAGGTACAAAGTTTGAATAAGCTGCTACTTATACAAACTCATAAATAGAGCTTCTGTAATACTACTGTTTATCCATTTAGTAGTTTAAAATCATTTCAAATCATAAGAGTTATCATCAAAATAAGTAAAAACCTGTCTGTGTGGATATTATAATTAAAAGGAATTGTTTTTGCACAGCCTGAAAACCAATTTTGGGCTCTGCTAAACTGAAATAATGAGGCACTGCTCTAACAGACAGGAGATTCAGCCTCTATCTTTCACAGGTTTATGATTGTTTAAGAAACCATTTTTTTTCTTCTCAGTTGAGGGCAGAAATGTGGTGGAAAAACTCAATAACCCGCAAACAATCAAGTTTTCAGAAAATTGTGTTCGGTTCTTAATATGGCACTAGGATAGGTTATTTAAAGGCAATCTAATTGTGGGTTATCAAGTTTTTCAAGGGACAAAACATAATATTATTGTATTACAGGCATTTGTAGATATATTGATTTTTTTAATTGAGCATGAATATACATCACAGAATGCCACATTTTGTTTCCCTTCCCATCTATTCAGTGGAGGTTTGCATAGAGGAAACATTTTGTATGAAAGGCTTTTCAAATTGGAAAAAGGCAAATATAAAATGTATTATATCTGGAGGGCAACTGATTGAAGGGACGTTGAAACAAAACATGTAAACTGTCTGTTTTTTTTCTTTTTTCTTTTAGAAATGTATAAATAATCTCCCTCCAACATTTTAAATAATGAGCTTCTATCTAGAGTCCACTGGTTTGCCCTGTAACTAAAATTACAGTTCAGTTTATGATAATAAAGTAATAACACAGATTAAGAAAAACCAGCAGAGGGCATACAGTGGCAATAAAATGATAATGTTATAATTTAGTCTTAAATATTTCTGGCTGCATGGTTTTAGACAATGCTATTCAGCTTATTCGGAAAAGTCAGGTTGATTGTCTTACTGTAATTATAGATTTATCACAAACCCATTCCAGAGACTGAATGAATGGTCAACAGATCTGTTTCTTTCTTCCATGTACTTTATTAATAAATTAAGCACACTTCAAATTGGGTAAAGAATGGCAAGCATTTAATGGTTTTTGTTATTTCTAACTTCAATCTAAAACAAATGAATTGCTAAAGGAATGTGGATATAAAACAAAAAATGTAATTAATTGAATTTTAAAATGCACACTTCAGCAAAGTTGTACCTTAAGGCTGCTACCTACCAGATGCGAAGCGTCAAGTGGAACTGTGCAGTGATGCGTCAAAATGAATAGAACCTATACTTTTGATAAGTATCTTTCACACCACAGGAGACGCGGCAGGCGACGCTGGAGCAGCACTTGAGTGACGCGAGATAAATAGGATTGAATCCTATTTTTTGCAATTTGATAAGCGTCAATTAGGGCATTGAGCAATCAGAGAACAGCTTCAATGCACGCGGTCCAGCAGGGTGAAGCTGTGTCCAAAATGACGGAGGCAACAAGAATACTTTATGACAAAGGGCATCACAATTATAAAGATACAGATTTGAAAGATAATATATAGGAGTCCAGTTCAAAGGAACTGGGTGAGCCTGGTGAGCATGATTTATTGCCGTATATGTTGAAATAACATCAGAGAAGACACTCATCATTTCCACGTCATGTTGATGACTATGTACCAGTCTTGATCATAGTTTTGTCAGTAGCAATTTTAAACAGTTCTATATATCTGGCAGTTTTCAAACCTGTTGCATAACCTCTGTGTCGCTTCTGGTGTGTATGGTCATGTTGCTGCGAAAATGTGGAGTCCTTTATGCTGTTTAGCACCAAAACATCTGCTCTTTACACATTCAAATCAAAGTAAATTACTATCATTTCTTCTTCAAGGTTTCTTCTTCCGTAACCTTGCCTGAATACACTTCTGTCCTGGAACTGCTGAACATAGTATTAACTATAGGTGTGTGTAATAAGCCTGTTAAGGGCTTCAAGGGGTTATGGGATATTGTAGGCCACGAGACTGTAGGTCATGTGGGCTCTGATATCCCAGAACTCCTGGAAGCCCTGAGACTGTAGGTTGAGTGAACTCTGATGTCCCAGAACCCCTCTAAGCCCTGAGACTGTAGGTTGAGTGGCCTCTGATGTCCCAGAACCCCTCTAAGCCCTGAGACTGTAGGTTGAGTGGCCTCTGATGTCCCAGAACCCCTCTAAGCCCTGAGACTGTAGGTTGAGTGGCCTCTGATGTTCCAGAACCCCTGGAAGCCCTGAGACTGTAGGTCGAGTGAGCTCTGATGTCCCAGAGCCCCTGGAAGCCTTGAGACTGTAGGTCGAGTGGGCTCTGATGTCCCGGAAGCCATGAGCTCTTAACAGGATTATTACACACACTTACTATACTTAATTCTTTATATGGAGAGTTGTAATTGACCGAACACACGAACACACATATTATAAAAATGAATAAATAATTTTTTTTTTAACAAACCTTCATTGTAAAGCTGCCGGGTTTTCAGTGTTTCTGTACATTCTTGGTCTGTGTTGTCCAGGGTGACTGCCCGCCCCTAATTGGACGGGACAGTCCCTCAATGTGAAGATCAATTCCCGGTTAAATGACTACGGGATGGCATTTGTCCAGGATTCCTAGACACAGTGCAATCTTACAGTTTAACGCCACATTCAAACCATAGCATATCTGTTTGGAGCAAAGTCCTGCCCCCTGCAGCATCATTTTGCAATGCCTTACACAGCACCAGAATGACTGACACATTGGATAGCCAAGCTAAGACATAAAACTATATGTCTTAGGTACCCCTGGTTGAAAACCCCTGCTCTAAACCATGAACAACCCATACTGTACCACATTTCCAAACCATTGATCTGTCAATATCTACAAACACACCCTGTACCACCTAACAACAAAGCTGCTATTTATCTATCAGTTCTGGATGTTTCAATATTTCCATTGGTAATGTTTAACCACCTGTTGCAATTTGCACATTTTTTAAATGTAGCATTTGTAAATATCTAATGTACCAATACTGGTATAGTTGGTAGTGTAAATACAGATAGATTGGTCCATGGACAAATCCTAAATAGTGTGGTGGTCCCTAGCCTACCTTGTAAAATGTTTAGGCTATACTGGGTATATATGATTCCCCCCTCTGACAACTTTTAAAATCAGAGTTTGACTCTCACTAGTAAGGTATTTATCTTTTTAATGTAAAGACCCATTATATAGCATATTGCTACTGTATGGTACATCCTTCTTCGCTTTTATTCTCAATACTGTACACTTACCAAGGAAAATGTGCACTTTAGAAGCCATAAAAGGGATGCAGTCAATTCAGTGTGTCCCTCAGAATGAGATAAACAAGAACCTAATCGCTGAAAAAGCCTAACTGTTTATTTACAAAATGGCATCACACCAAATTTTAATTGACACTTTTTTTAGTGTGGGTAATCATCATTTTGTAATTATCCTTCATTGTTATAACTTTTCAAACAGAAGATACATAAACATGTTGTAAATACGTTAAGAGTATCAAATAAAACCATATTATCGTCCACGATTAAAACACAACTTTTGTTTTTCACCATTTATTTTAAACAGCTTGCTAAGCTGCAGTTCTGTGTTTAGGAGAAACGACCTCAGATGGTGCTGTTGTCGTGACAACGAATAACGGAGCATCAGGCTTTCACGAAGGCTTGATGCCTAAGGGGGCCAGTAGTGTGCGGTATAGTGGGGGACGGAGGGGGTGGAGAAGGAGAGAGAGAGAGAGAGAGAGAGAGAGAGAGAGAGAGAGAGAGAGAGAGAGAGAGAGAGAACGCAGAATTCTCGCACACTTTAGTGCAGCTCTCTGCTAATCTTTCACAAGTGCTTAGTCCACACGCTGTCAGGTTAAGTGGACTACTGTTTGTGCTGAGGTTTGTCGAGCCCCCTTGCTGCTGCTCAGTACCTACTGTTAATTGCTGCTTTGTTTTTTTTGTTTTGTTTTTTTTATAGTGGTTTTTGGAGTAACAAACCAGTACTGCGATTTCTTTTCAAAACAGAATTATTCTCTGGGATCTACAGTCTAGCTGTTTTTGTTGGTCGACCCTGACAATGGTGGGCAGGGGATCTTTTTGTCGGAAACAATTGCAGGCTGTCCTGCTGAGACTACTGTGCCTTCTTCCCACAGGACTGCCAGTCCGAAGCGTGGATTTCCAGCGAGCCACCGACAACATCACTATTCGCCAGGGTGATACAGCGATACTCAGGTAGGATTCTCACTAAATGTAATTAATGTAAAAAAATGTTGGTGTTACAGGACGCTGGGTGGCTTATGAGGCACAGCAACTGTAAAACCGTGCACTCGTTGTAACTGCGCTGATTTTTGTTCTTGTTAGTAAGTTGCTGCTGCGTGTGATAACTGTAACTTTTTGCAGGATAGAATGTTGAAATGGTTTGTTTAATTGTGTACTATGTATATTTATATAGAAAACCCCATTTTGAGTTGTCAACAACCGTACCCGTAAAAAAAAAAGAAAAAAGAAAAATGTTTTTTTTTTTTTTTTTTTTACTGGTACCTTACTGTAGTTGATTGCTGGACATCTCAAACGGGGGTTTGCTACAGCTTTACGTCAGTAGGCTATGCAGATGATTACTATTGCCTGTATTTTTGTCTTCATTATAATAACATATACTAGGTAGCATATAAGATACTGTAGCGTGCACGGGGGTAGGGGTCAGGGCTGGTAGGTGACGCAGTCAAATATAAAGACATAAGCCCGAAAGCAGCACCTGGTCTTTTGTACAGTATCGGCGCTATGCTTCGCTGGAGGTCCTGGGGTTCGCGTCCCACCTCCGCCTGTGAGAAGCCCCTGCCTGCGGGAACTGAGGTTCGCCACAGTACTAAAGTTACTACTGTAAGGCAACTGCTATATTCCAAAACTTTCTTCCCAACTGAACAGTACTAGTACAGGTGGCAGAAGTCAATACAGTGTACCATTCGACGTCCAAATGTCAATAAACCTTGTATGTGTGTTGTATATTATAAACTGTACGTTGCATTAGTAGCCTGTCATGCCATTCAGAAGAAGACTACTATAAAATACATTGGATAAGTACATATATTGTAAATTTGAGAGGGCTATTGAATAGGCAGTAAATACTTGTACTGTGAATCTTTAAATGTATTTTTGTTTACGACTGTACGTTTCTGCTAATAAATAAATAAATAAATAATAATAATAATAATAAATATTGCATAAACCCAATGATTATGAGTAAAAACAAAAATCATTGTGTTTTGGGCTATTGACAGATACATGCATTAGATGCTGTGTGTGCACGTGAATAATGATCTAGGATGTATTGTACATGCAATTCAAGATAATAAAACATAGTTATCGCTTTATTTAGCTACGTATTTAATGTAGTGTATCTGGTCAGTCATTTACGTTTTGAAACGACTGAAATGCGAGCAGATTACATCTTTGCTGGGTAAGCCCGCCATTAATTGATTGAAAGCAACACATAAGATAAAAATCAAACCACCATGCACAAGTGACAGAAACTCCCAAGTCAGTCTGCTCTCAAGAGAGTTAATACAGATCCTGCTGTGTTCAAGGGACTGAAAATCCCGTAGAAAAAAAAAAAAAAAAAAACAAAAAAACGTTGTTTGTCTCTTCAAGCGCCACACGTTAAGTTTTAATTTTAAACAACATATGATTCCTGGATGACCGTTTAATTTTATGTACTGCACTTTATTACAGGTCATCGCTGATTGGCTTTACAGCTGCTTTACGTTTCTCTATCCTTCTTTAAAGCTTTTTTTGAATGGGATGAAAGATAACTGAATATTTTACTTTTTGGGAAGACATTGATGCTGCAGTTTCCCACCAATCAGACACACTTATTTAAATTAAAGGAGGGGCAGGAACTGAACAGACAGCAGCATTAGGAACCAATCAGATGGAAAGAAAATATTAGCCCATTGTAAGATGCCATAACATTTAGAAGTACAGTATATAGAACTATGAAAGGTAATGGTAGATACTTTATTAAAATGAAAAACATACCCTTCAAAGTGAGTTTGTTCTGGAGAGGCGGGAGGTTCCTTTGTTAATAGTGAAAGCATGATGTATGTTTGCAAGAAGGATGATATGCAATCGCAGCTGTAGCTTAGAGAGAAAATGTAAATAATGCATCCAAAGCAGATTATGACATAGTGGCATAAGAATCACATTTATTTAATCAAGTACAGCTGATTTCACAAATCCTGATAAGCACTAATCTTGGTTTACCATACCTATGACAGAGTAAGGTAGTCCAAGGTTAGTGCTAAGTGTGGTCTGTGAAACTAGCCAATAGAGCTAGATTCTCAAAGCTCTGTACTCCAAAATGTCATCAGCTCACTTTTTTTTTGTTTGTTGATTAAATAGCTTTGAGAATTTGGCTCTTAATTTTCAGTTTAAGATATGCAAGAACAACAGGTGCATTTGTATGGTATGGTTGGTATCTCTTTTACAAATGCTCCAGTTCAGACAAATCCTGGGTCAATGTATGTGGTAGAGTAGCCACAGGGTTAATTTGAGGTCATTTATAGACCTTTCAGAGTTTGTCTAGACCATGGTGAAATCACATTGGGCATCCCTCCCCCACTCATGAGTTTAGTCCTACAGACCTTATTTGCTGTGCTTTGGTAATATATTTTTGTTTAAGTCAATGAGCCATCCCACATGGTGGAGCTAAGCAGAATAGGGCTGGATGGATTTTTTAATGTTACCAAGCTGTACAAGTGCCCTGGTATCTCCTCGCCCCCTTACAATCTGAAAGTGTTGTGTGAAACATAAGGATTTTAATCACTGTTGATGAATTAAATCAATTCCTGAGTTGATAGAAAACATGTATGCTGGAGGATATAAAAAATGATCCAGTAAAGTTGTGGTCACACCCCCTGGAGTCACTTCCTCAAAATGTTTTTTTTTTTTTTTTTTACACAAACCCCAGTGCAATCTCTGTTATGAGTGATGTCTCTCATGTTACAAAATTGGATTGATCTTGGTGCGCTGGTGACATAATTTAAATCACTTTCAAATTGGTCCTAGTGGAAAAAAAAGAAATAAAAATACTAAACATTACTAAAGGTTTTCTCAACAGCAAATATTCTTTCTAAATTTGTTCCCAGGGTATTCATCACTGCGCTGCTCTCTTGCTTCAGTAAGCAAATTATTTCTCAATCCTTCCATTATGCCATAACAAAATAAAGTATTAATTAAAACTATTGGTTATTATTTCACTGAGTAATGAAGACCCGGTCCATCAACGCTGTGTCCTAATCCCCACTCAGATACTGTGGCCGTAGTGCTTCTATAATTAAGTTGTGTCAAAACTCCCATTATAAACACAACATTTGAGATAAGAATACCTTGTGTTTAAAAGCAGTTAGAAGTATGAAATTTGGTAAACACAGAGTTATTCAGATTGTCTATGAAAATGGAAAAACTCTCTGTTGTGTAAAGTTAAAGGGGGTGCCTCAAATAAGTTACATTTCTAGGTTTCACCCCATTGTTTTGGTCCAAAACACGACATTCAGCACAGACACGCTCCTAAACCAGGAATCGAGCCTTTTGGTAATCCGAAGTGAAAAAAATGTTACTTAAGAGATACAGGTAGTGGACAAAAAAAATTTAAACACCAATATAAAGTCACTAGAGATAGAGCGTTGGGCCACTATGGTATCCCGCTCTGTGGAGTTCTCGGCAGACCGTCTTTGATGAAACTGGCTGCTCACGCCTCAGGTTGAAATTTGCAGTCAATTGATCTGCAGTTGCTCGCCTGTTTTGCCTTGCATTTCGAATAATGCACGGATATCACGATCCTGGAGTATGTGCTCCCGCCCACTGTTGCCCTTTGCTGATGTCTTTCCCTCGGAGTTCCATGCCGACATCACCTTAGACACCGTTGCTCGTGAAACATCAGCAAGTTGAGCTGTCTTGATCACTGAAGCTCCTGCCAAACGCGCCCCAACAATCACCCCTCTTTCAAAGTCACTGAGGTCTCCTCTTGCAGCCATGCTAGCCATAATTATAAGCAACCAGGCCTGTCCAGCATTTTTATACATGACCCTAAGCATGCTGGGATGTTATTTGCTTAATTACCGCATGAACCACACCTGTGTGGAAGCCCTTGCTTTCAATATTCTTGGTGTCCCTCATTTCGTCAGGTGTTTCCATTTTTTTGTCCACTACCAGTATAATGGTTTTAAAAATGCAAAAACTTAACGGATCCTGCCAGTCATCAGTCTTGGAACTTTGTTGTACGTTTTACATAATATAGTATAACTGAAGGGTATTTCAGTAAAATAATGTATTAAAACTAAGGTCCTGTTGCTGACAGTGACACTAATGAATACTTACTGATAATATAAGAGACTGCAGTCTGTTGAACCATATGCTACTGAATCGTATGGCATTGTCGTAAATAATCTATTTTGATCTCTGCTAATTGAGTCTAGTGGGCCTAAGAGGATCTATAATGTTTTATAGGGTCGTGTGCTGTATCAAGCTTTAATTAGCCAGCGGTGGACAATGTCACATCATGGGTATTACCCACAGCCTAAATATTAATAATTTAATACTGAAAAAAAATCAGTTCAGGCCCCTCGTACACAAAGGCGAACATGTTTTGTGATCTGTTTGTTTTTATCTACCTTGTAAATGTAAAATATGTTAAAGAAAGTACTGTTAACTTTGTATTTTTTAATTAGGATTTGAGTGCATGTTTGTGTATTTGTGTAAGTTTCAGTATTTAAAATGTATTAAGTAAAAAAAAATGTAAAAAGAGTTTTAGTAATTAAAAATATCAAGTAGCCTACATTTGTTAATGCTGATTGTTCTGTTTGTTCAGTAACTTGTTCACAGTGTGTTCATAAAGTTTATTCAAAGCCTCTTGTCAGTAAGTGGGCCTGTTTACAACGAGATAGCATCCTGCCCAACAGTGTCGTTCTTATTCTTAAAATGGAATTTAAAAATTACAAGAATTGAAAATTGATAGATTGAAATATTTTTATTAATGGATTACAGCCCAAAGAGCTCCCACTCAGGCGAACTGGCCAACCCTTTTTTGGAGTTTTAAGCAACCTGGTGACATTACAGTATGTGTCAAACTTAAAAAAAAACAGTTATAACATTTTACCATTGAGGTCACAATAATATAAATTTAAAACTATTTATTTATTCATAATACAGTAAATAATAATTCACAATCGTGTAAGGCTTTTCATCCCCAAAAACGGCTTGATATAAACTCTCTTCAGAGTATAAATCAACAACTGTATGTGATATCACATTGCCAACCCATTTTATAGCAATATAGGGTATATTGGAGAGGGGGAGAGAGAGAGATATTGCTCATGAATGAGTCATGCGCAATACATACATGCTTTCTCATACATACATACATACATACATACATACATGAATAAAAGGATTTCAAGACCTGATTTCTTAAGGGTACAGTACTTAAGATACACATTTTCCTTATAAAGATATCTAGCCCACAGGCTAATACATTTCATTCTGTTAAGTCTCCCACACTCCTTGCAGCACTCCCGCTTTCAGAAGCTGCAGTTAATGAGACGGCATGAATTTAGTGTCACATGTGCTGACCAACCTGAAATTGGACACTTATATACATAATGGATTTCTCATCGGGTTCTGTCAATATTGCACAGTTATTCACATGGATACAGCCTGTCTACGCTCACTTAGTCTGTTTCAGGGAATTTTCTTCTTTTTTTTCCTCTGGTTGTATTATTCAAGCTTGCTTGTAAGAATTCTGATGAGAAATACATTTTGTTAATAAAAAGTGTGGGTTTAAATCAGCCTTCATGTAGTCCCTTGGCAGATGGTGAAGAAACCTATTCCTGTCAGTCCCTTTTGGGCATGAAATAGATTTGTTCTGAGTAGCACCAGGTTGATTATAATGTGCAATAGTATACCGTACGTTCTATTTCGACTGGTTTCACTCAAGCTTGTAAAAAATAGTGCGTTTATAATGAACTTGTTATAGTAAATTATATTGTTTTTTGTCCTCTTTTCATGCCACTACACTGTAACATAACACTAAAGACTAAGATGGTTCTGCAAGTGCAATGTTTGACCACTCAGTGGTGCTGCAGTACAAACACATCATCTATAAGTAGAAAATACTAATGGGGAAGCGATAATATTCAGTAATTATATTGAGATTACCCATTACCATGTTCCGCGGTATATCGATACATACGGTATATCATGATACCAAAATCCTCAGATACCTAATATCGGGGTAAAATTAAAATATTGAAGTATCACGGTTCGATACCATGTGTTTTTTGTTGTTGTTGTTGTTAGCTTTTAAAACAAAACTCAAATTGTGTGCTTTAAAAATAATATGAACTAAGCTTACTCATTTCCTCTTAGTGGAAATGACCAATTACACTGCGCGCTCTGGGAAAATTAAATTACTGCAGCAGTCATGGCGCATGCCAGAGAGAGAAGGTTAATGTGGAACTGTTGAGGATTTCAGCCAGATGACAACAGCAATCTGGTTGAAGGCGGACAGCCAAAATGTCAAAGGTGTTTTAAAGAAGTGAAAAACAAAAGGAGGAAATGCCACCAATATATTGAAACATCATTCAGACCACCCTGATCTATTTGCCAAAGTTTACTTTGACTGTCGTTTTTTCCCTTCTTTTAAGTGAATTCCAGTGCATATTACTTATAAAAAAGTCACAGCAAAGATAACACATAAAACAGGAAGGCGCTAGAAGCTGATCAAAATGGAGTTCATTGATGCTTGATTATTTTATTGCAGTGCATTTGCTAGAAAGGACAAAAATATAATTTGCCGACATTCTACCGCATGTCAATAATGTTAGCGATGTTTTTATATTCTTTGTTAATCTGTATTTTATGTGCATGTAATGTGATAGCTATGAAAATCCTGTGTTTTGAAATGCATGCATGAGCGGTGGAAAGACCAGAATGAATACAGACTTCATTGCCGTCATATCAGTTTCCCTAACAGGACCAATGTGACACTTCACCTGCAGAGGAAAGCACAGGACCTACAGAGTCACACTGCAAAAGTCCGCCAATGGAGACGGCTACAGGTTCAGCATGAAAGCAATAGAAAGTACTTACAGTTTATTATAGTAGCCATAGTGATAGTCTTTTGTCTAATTTATTTTCTTTGTAAGGTTTTTAACAACCAAACGAGCATGATGGTTCGAATAGCCTTCTCGCTAGTAGAATGTCTTATGTTCTTAGGTGCACTGGGACGTTGTTTGACAGAGACATTTGGCTTGAAATACGCTTAAACAGAATTCTGTTCTAATATCACATAAGAGGAAGGCATCTACATTAGTGGCCCTTTGTTTTAAAAATGTAGCCTTAACTATAATGCTTAACTGTGTATTCCATAATGCAACACATCACTGTGTTCGTTTAAAAAGAAGCACAACAGGGTTTCATTTTTTCATTCCTTGCTCACATTTTTAGGACACTTCTAAGATACCCCTGTATGTAAAACATCTGGTCTAGTTATAAAAAGTCTGCTTCAGTATTTGAAGCTGGCCAAAATGCCAGAGTTCTCTTTTTTATGTAAGAAATTACGTGCTTTCTTACCAGTTTTTTTTTATGTTGTAGTCGGTGGCAGTGACCTTTATGATTTCTGTTACATGAGAGTAGGTGCTAAAGTTCATGCTGATATTGGACTCCGCTCTCGCCAAGATAAGCACCAACCAAGACATAGCTTCTTTTGCTGTAAACTAATGTGATCAACCTGTGTTTCCTACCATCTGATGATGCAGATATCCTTCTGCCTGGTGTTGATGGCTGAAGTGTAATGCTGGCTCCAGGGATCAGCCTGTTTTGCTTCCCTGGCGCATCAGCACACACAACGGCTGCAATGCTGGCTCCAGGGATCAACCACAGTGCGGCCTCCCGAGCGCATCACATGACAACCATAGGGTACTTCTCTGGGGTCTTTCAAGTGGGCACCTTCCTTCCTTGGTGTTTCGTCAACTAGCCCACGACACCTGAAAAGGGCTCGACAGTGATTCTGGTGTCCCAGCATCACCCCCGCCAGGGTGAGACATATACCAAAAGGAGCAAATCTACTGCACTGCAAAAGAACTAAAGACTGTGTTGATCCAAGAGTGTGTCTGAAAAAGCAAAGAAGAGCACAGCGCATAAAGACTCTGTTGATCCAAGAGTGTGTCTGAAAAAGCAAAGAACAGCACAGCACATAAAGACTGTGTTGGTCCTGTTGGGGATTGAAGAATCATTGTGGAGAAGGATTTCACAGGACAGTTCAACAGATCAAGTTCTCTCACCAGCTGGTGAATGAGTCAGTGTTGCCTGGGACTGGTGAGTATAATCTATGTTACATTCTTCACAGGAAACCTAATTATCTAAAATAAAGTCATGTTGAAACTTAATTGAGTAATAAATTACATAGTTTGTGAAAAATAATGTTTAATGAACCTTGATACTGTAAGTAACTGTAAGTTAGATTATCTCATGTATTCACCTGAAGAGCTTTTAAGTAAATTTGCTATTGGTAGACAAGAATATTTAGGTAAGTTAAAGTGAAAATTGATACTATTGATATTTTGATACATAGTACTTGTTTAGGATTTATTTCTGACTTTTGAGATGTGTTCTTATATATATATCTGTATTCAATAAACTGCTGCTGTTAATTGAACTTTCCTTGTGTCTAGTGTGTGTGTTCATTGTAAACCCTCAATCTTTCCAAATGTAAAAATTTTTTCACATTAGAAATGACTCCGTTGTTCTTACATTCGTCAATGTTCCATGTACCATCTCCACATCTATAAAAGCTGCAGATATCTTTAAGCATCATACAAAATTCCTGCATGTCTGACTTAATTATAGCATAGCCTGAAGAAATTGTGGTGGGGTGTAAATTAAATGAGGATCATATACAACTCTTAAAGTTTACAAGTCTACAGTATATGAATGTAACCAAATATAGTTTGTAGACTGTATGTAGACTACTGGCACGTTATTGGAAACCAGACACATTATAAGAGCTAAATTTGTGTATCTAAAATTAAAAGGATTTTAAGCAGATTAAAAGGTTAAGAATAGTGATTGAAAGGTCATTAAACATGTTGCCTATTTTTTCAAAGCCATTTGCTTTACCTCTGCATTTAAATAGTTGTGGCAGTGTTAATTGGTGTTACATTTGTAGATACAGTCAACCCTCTTTATACCACCTGGTAAGAACCATTGGCAAAAACAGGCAATAAGTGAGGGTGGCATTACAGTGAGGGTACAAAAAAAATTACATAAACACTAATTTAGCGTCAAATCAACCAAACAAATGTTTTTTTTGTTTGTTTTTTTTAAAAAACAAAAAAGCATATGAATTAAATATGTTTATTGTACTGGTCATTTGAACTTTAGTCTTCTGAAACTATCCTCCCATGAGCGATTCAATACTGTATTGATTTTTCACAAAGCAATGTATATTTAATGCCTTAAGTAGCCTAGAGCATTGTCATTTAAGTACAGTAGTTCAAACAGAAACAAAAACAAAAAAACGACTCTGCTTTTAAACATTTCTGAGGCTTAATTTATGCAAAACCTGCACATAACAAATCTCTTACTGTACTGTACTGTACTTTTTTTTTTGACTGTGCTTTATAAAAGTCACTTATTTTATACTGTGTCAAGCCTTGTCTTCAGGATTACAGCCGTCACTCCTTTCAAAAAATCTAAACAATGCGAAAGCTTCACAAGCCTATAACAGGGCTGTTGGTTGCGACTGAACCACAGTTGAGACTTCATCATAGTCGTCGTCACCATCATTGCCATCCTTTTCAACTTGTTGGCCCTGTTTCCCTGCTCGCATGAAATCCAGGATTTCTTCCGCGGTCATTGCTTCCTTGGTGCTCATTTGACTGTCAGTGTGTTGAAACTCAGAAAGTGACATCATGCAATCAGTTGCGATGTTCAGCGCTGTAGCTGCCCTGTTCAATTCTTCCTGGTACACAGTGTTATGTGTACTTGCCGTTGTTGTCTCTACAATTTCCACTCCTGCTTCTGGCATAGTCTTCACATGCAAGAAACAGTTCTTGATTGTTTGAGGACTTACGCTATACCAAGCCATGTGAGTGAACCATATTGCATCATTCAACATCAAGGTAAGTTCCCTGTCAACAGCGTCAATCAAGTGATGATTCTGCAGGCGGCGGTAGTGAGACTTAAATGCCTGAATTACACCAGCATCCATTGGCTGTAATGTCTAGTTGTGTTTGGTGGAAGAAAATGCACAGTAACATTTTTCAGGCCGTCTGGGATGATGTGACTTGTTGCATTATCCATTAGAATCAAGAGGTTCCGATGTTCGCGATCCATGCAAACCAGTCTTTCAACCAGTCTGCAAACAGCACTGCCGTCATCCACGCTTTCTTATTTGAACAGATCCACATTAAAGTTACGAAAGCACCTAGGGTTTTTGGATTTGACTAATGCCAGCACTTTCACTGCTAATGACGTGCTGTGAAATTCCATGTCGACCTTTAAAACGGTGTAGCCAGCCATTGGAGTAAGAAAAATGATCAATTCCGATTTCCTTGCTGAACTCTGGCTTTTTCTTTTAAAACCCAATCAGTGACTTTTTGATGGCGGACTGAACTAAACCACATAAACAGGGCTTGTTCTAAATCACAGTGTTTTGGAAGGCATTGCTTTTTGCTTGCAGGTCCATCGAAAGTAAGCCTTTATAATGTCTCCAATTGTCCTTTGTTTAACCGTTATGCCCCACTTCACCGAGAAAACTTTTTTTTTTTTTTTTTTTTTTTTTTTATTTCTTAGCAGATGCTCTTATCCAGGGTGACTTACAATTGTTACAAGATATCACATTATTGTTATATACAATTACATTATTTTTACACATTATTTTTACATACAATTACCCATTTATATAGTTGGGTTTTTACTGGAGCAATCTAGGTAAAGTACCTTGCTCAAGGGTACAACAGCAGTGTCCCCCACCTGGGATTGAACCCACTACCCTCCAGTGAAGAGTCCAGAGCCCTAGCCACTACTCCACACTGCTGCCCATAGCAATGTCTTGCTGACTTGCTTTCTTATTCTCCGACGCATACATACAGATTTTTTTTCTTTTGCTCTGGTGTAAAATGTACCTGCGATCGAGTTGCCATTTTGTAATGTGTTTTTGTATTGCAGTTTGGTAACAACACATGTACTGTAGTCATCATGATTATTTTGCTGGCGCTGCAACAGAGTAAACTACAGTGCTTTATGTAAGTTTGCTTGGCTTGGAAAGTTGGCGGGTGGCGGACAGTGGGGTGGCGGTATAACGGGTAAAAATAGCACTGTTTTTATAAGTAGACATCTGTTCAGAAAGAATAGCTGGCGGTAAGCAAGGCTGGCGTTATAAAAGGGGGGCGATATAACGCGGGAGCACTGTACTGTACTGGCAGATTTTATATTCTGTTAAATTGCTTTGAGTAGGACAACACATCCTGCGAAGTGTAATTATCCTCCCCCCCGCCACCCCCCATTAGAACTAACCTGATGGATCAGCTCCTTGTGTTTTTGTACTCTTGGCATGACAAATGAGGTTTGCAGGGTCATGACAAAAAATCCATTGGCTCAGTAAGTCAAATAAAACAAAGACAGGTCTCACTTTTTCCAGCAGTAATCAAATTAAAGGCATCCACAGCATGACAGTGCTGATTTTGCAGCTGCTACGTCTGCCAGAGCTACTGAAAGTGACTCTGTTATCAAACACTGTAAATTAAGCAATATATCAGCACACAATGTGGGTGTTCTTGTGAGATGTCTGTGCACCTACTGTAGGTTGTGCGGTCAGGGCTGACTGTATTCATCCATCGAAGATCTGATGATCTCTGAGTGCATTATTTCAACTATAACAAAGGTGAAGTATTTTAGAGAAAACTAGTAGCACAAGAATTCATTTTTAAAATTGATTTTCCCAGGACATATTGCTGTTGTTGCTGCTCGGCACTATGAATATATTTTGTTTTTATTCAGAATGGGATGCGTGTAAAATTATGCAGCCCAGGAAAATAACTCCTTTCTGTCAGTTTGAAAAAGCACATAGAGAGGTAGAATGTCATTATGCGATGATTTAAGGTGTGAACTAAGAGTCAGGGAGGAAAGTAAGCTTCTGATAGGGGATTGTGGGTCAACCCCAACAAACTACATTCTAACTAAATCTGAAATATAATCACATATATTATTCATGGGTGATATAAGTACCTTCAAAGTCATAACAGAAATAATAAATGAACATAAATTATCATACAATTAGTCCACAATCCTTTGTTAGAGATTTGTTTACTTGTTTCTGTTGAAGTTATTTTATATAGATCTAATTTCCCCACAGTGAGCTGTATTTGTTTTGAAAACGTCTGGATTTGCTATGTATTTAACCATTATCATTTTGTCGCTGTGTCATACTGATGACTTTAGCATTACTTTGTCTGTTTGAAGACACTTCAAAGCTTTAAATTAGGAAAAGTTAACTATCAAAGGAAGTGATTTCTTCTTGTGGTGGTAGCAGTGCTATGTGTAATCAGTAATAGCTCTAATATGCAAGGCAAAGGCTTTGATGTTGCAAATGGTGTTTTCATATTGGTGCTAGTCATGGACTACATTGACACAATGTGCTGACCAGTGAGTTGCAGTCAGTTACTGAACATGGTATTTCTCAATACAATTCAGTTCCTGTATCTAAGTAAGAAGCACCAAAAGCTTATTTGACCAGTAAACCGTGTAGTTTTGGTTTCCTTCCTTTTTGGTAATTATATAACATTCCTTTGGATAAAATTTCTAAGTGAAAAAAAAATTAAAAAATACCTGGTGCGTTAGGTAGCACTGAGCGAGCGTTTTTGAGGACGTACCAGATATGTTAGGCAGCATAGAAGTGGTTAATCTGTGCCACCGGGAAGCCCATTTTGAGGGGGATGCGCAGATTTTCAGAACACCAGCTTTCATTCCAGGTGATCGTAATATGCATGCGCCAGCACGCAGTGTTGAAGGTCCTAAGTGATGAAATGTCATTGCAGTGAACTTGCAGGCTGAAAGAAAGAAGAGAGAGAAGAGACAAGAATACAAACACAAGTGAATCACAGAACAAAATAATAAACTTATGTTTTTTTTTCTTTTTTTCTGTTCACGTTTGTTTATTATTCTTTCTTCAGTTCATTCGAGCTGCAAAGTGTGCGTCACCCAGCATTTCACCACAAGCCACACTGGAACTGCCCAGGAGCTGTGGTTTGGCTACCTCTGGTATATGACATTACAGTATGAGTCAAAGCATAAAAATGGATTGAGAGTATTGGGATTTCATGCAATTCTGAAAACTTGGTGCATGTTACATTTTTAAATCTTAAACGAACAATAAATATCACCGTTACCTCAAAGTCATATATTTAATAGTTGAAGAGTATTGTTTTTTTTCCAAATGAGACCATAATATGAAGCATACATTTAATGTTGCTATATATCACTGATCTTTTCTGTGGTTGTGGGGGAGTGGGTGATAACATGTATCGTTTTATAATGGCCAGGGGGCACCATGTTATAAATGCAGTGTTAGCTGCCTCTCTCTCTCTCATCTATAATCTATAAAGAAGCGTGCATTTTCATATGTGTGTGTAAACAATACATATGGTATTGTTTCGCTGAAATAAACCTGAAAATAAACTCTTCTTACAAGCACTTGTAGGCTCCATACTTCAGAAATATGTTATTTGTGACTGTTGAAAAGTGTTTTAATGGTTTTAGGTTTAATCGTTAGACTGGTCTCGGTTTCACTTTGGGGACCTTATCTAAAAAGCTGCATTATTTTTCAATGAAGTTAATCAATCAATATGAATAAGCATAAAAGTTCTAGCTAAGGCAGAGCTATAAAGCTGAACCAGTACCCAGGAGCAAATTGTGAATGTAGTTATGTATTTTATACACATTAATCCACTGCGCGAGCCTGTCCTTGCATTCTTTGCTAGAGGCAAAGTATTAATATTATTTTATTTTTCATTTTTCACAGTTTTTTTTTAACTCCTGGAGGGTTAAATGGATTATGAAACCCTTCTATCTGTCCTATCGCACTAGACATAATACATAATTAAGATTTCAATTAAAATATACTGCAATAAACAATGCAGATCACTCTTGATTCAGAAATGGGTTTGGTTCAAGAGACACTGATCAGCTAGGTAACCTTGATTCAATCAGGCTGAAAGACATAGAGTAGGGAAGCGGTTGTACAAAAAAATAAATGCTATTACACCCCACACAAATTGCATCATGGTCCTGAAATGGCTCACCAATGTATTGGTTCATGTCATTATAATTTTCCCTAAATGTATTTTCAGTTTTATATGTAAATGTGTTTTTTTTCACCTCTGCTTGCAGACACAGGATCGACTGGTTTTGAAGTGTTACTGTAAAATGCAGCCGAAGTAACTATCCTCTAAAATTAATTAGGTCCCTCTAGCAAATCATTATACAACTCCAGCTACAGCATCTGTCTCAGTTTCCTTTGTGTTTTGAAAAGCGTTTGATGTAGTTCTGTAAAAACTATATAAAGGGAAGTCTCTGGCTCTTCAACAGCATTTTATATAGTAGTGCCCCTAATTATTGACTCTATTCATTTCAATGTCATTCCCCTTAGCATGTACTAGATGTAGATTTGGTATTAACCCTGGGGTGAAACATTGAGATTGTTGGTCCATAGGGCAGGTTAACTCCAGTTTTAAATTTAATCCAGCATTGCTGAATCAAATGGGAGAACATGGTGAAAAATAGACAGTATTCCTGTATTGAACAGTTGAAACTGAGCTGTTGAGATGCTTGGAAAAAAATAACTAACGGAGCTTGTGATATACAAGCTCAAACATTTTATTTTCATTTAGTTTTTTGGACTAATGGTAATATTATGTATTTTAATTGGAAGTTATTATTGACTGCATGTTCAAATGAATGAGAAAGAAAGAACATTAAATGTGAAATCTCTGTGGCACTCTGTGTACAAATATTGTCAGTGAAATGTATTCTATATAGCAAATAGCTGAGTTGTTTTTGATAAGATGCTGTAAAGAGCTAAATTGTAGAATTAAAGGAAGCCCTCCTTGTGAAAGTTCAGTAGGGCTCTAAAGCATCACTCTGATGTGCTAACAACCGGGTAATGGCATGTAATCAATTCATGAAAAATGGCTAATGCTCGCTAATGCTCCACTAATGTTCTTATAATGATCTGTGAAAGCACCGCAACTAATTATTGCCATGGTCATTTTTTGAAAATGACATCGTGATAAGAGTCAAAAGTCGTGTTTGCTGTGCTGGAAAGATTAAATGTTAAAAAAAAAAGAAGCCCCAGGAGATCTTTCGTTTGGGAACAGATTGTTTTTGTGTTTGTTTGCTTTTTGCTTGAACCCTTTTGCATGCTCTCATAACAAGAACAGCTGTGGGGAAGTCATGATAACGTGCCTTTACCTATATTACCACTGAGTCCTGCACGAGTAAGTTCCATTTCTATGTGGTTATTTACTATAGCGACTCATCTCTGGGAGGAACATGGGTTAAAATGACTGCACAGTACAAAATGATGCCCTGTTCACCATCCAACAACTTTTCTCTTATTTATTAGGTACCTAGCCAACCGGCAAATTGGTATCTTTTATAGTGCCCTGCTAATTGCCCTGTTCTAATAATTATAGGATGCGATTGCCTTTTTAAAATACACGGTTCATTTTTCACTTTAGCTGTTTATGGTCCACGGTTTACACAAAGAAAGATGATGATGTTCACTAACCCTTTTCTGGATATCCCTTGCAAACATGTTTTGTATCCGTAGTTGGCTTGTAATTGTAAAATTATAAATACAATTAATAAATAATTAAAAGACAACTAGGACATACAAACATTGTGTTTCAATTAGATCTAACACCCCCTGGCATTGTAATTAAACTAGGACTGTCAAGCGATTAACAAGAATTAATCACGATTAATCTTGAAGTTAAAAAAATAATCTCAGTTAATCTTTGTTTTAATCGCATATTTAACTGATACAATTACTGCATCCATCTCATTTATGTTTGTTTTATTACTGATGCTATTATTATTATTATTATTATTATTATTATTATTATTATCCAAAAAACAACCCACCATAAAACCCCTTTTTCCTATTTCTGGATTCTCTATATTTATTTACAATCCAGGTTTGTTGTTAAATTGTTTGAAACAACTGCTAAATCACAGTGGACATACTAAAATCCTTTAGACAAAAATTGCTATAAATTATTATTTTTTTTAGCTTTCATCCATTAGTGGATGTCAACCGTAATGCACTCATTCGAGAAGATTATGGGTCAGATATTCAAGAGACATTATGAGAAAAAGTGCCTTGAGAAAAAGTTGTGCTTGCAAGTGAATTTTAATTATTTTCAAGCAGTTTTTTCTTTAGCTATATATTCCATCATAATATATACATTTTTTAATATCATCTATTATTATTTTATAATTTATTTATTTGGCAGATGCCTTTATCCAAGGCGACCTAGGTGTTACAGGGCAGTACAGGGTTACAATGCAATTTTTTTAAAAAAATACATTATAGTTTACACTAAGTGCAAATAATACTACTAAAATACAATATGAAGTAGGATGCAACAAGTTAGGATTACAATTTATATCTACAATGACGTATTACTAGTGCAATAGGGCAGCAGTGTGGAGTAGTGGTTAGGGCTCTGGACTCTTGACCGGAGGGTTGTTGGTTCAATCGCAGGTGGGGGACACTGCTGCTGTACTCTTGAGCAAGGTACTTTACCAAGATTGCTCCAGTAAAAACCCAACTGTATAAATGGGTAATTGTATGTAAAAATAATGTGATATCTTTTAACAATTGTAAGTCGCCCTGGATAAGGGCGTCTGCTAAGAAATAAATAATAATGATAGTGCAAAGATAGTGCCTCAGCTGAGGATCCAGTAACGTGAGGCATAGGTCAGGTGAATATGGTGCATAGCAGCCCTACATCTGGTATAGTTTGTAAAATGTGTCTCATTGATTTAGTGCCACGTCCAGACAGGTTTGTCTTGCTCTGTGAGCTTTTTGTTTGATTAAAAAAAATACATGAAAATTATCTTTCTTTTTGTTTGATTCATTTTATGGTGACAGATTCATTGTGTGGTTTAGTTTTAAGATGTTTTGCTTTGTTTTAGTGCTCCATCAAATTGCCTAAATTCCCCTTTAGACATCTTTTAACAGCTGAATCTGGTTGGTACTTGAACTCAGACCTTTAACCATCCACACTATTACCTTATCAGTAGCGCTTATTCAATTAGTCCCTCAGTTTATTTCAGTTTAAGTAGTAAAGCATCAGCTGTTCCCCTGAGTGGGTACAACACACCAAGGGAAATTAATAAAGAAGGGTAAAACCATCGACTTAACTTGATTCCTAAGAAACCATTAAGGACGGATTAGTAGAAATCGACATTTTTTCACCTAAAGCCAGTTTTTCAGTAACTGCTACTGGGAATTTGTTATGAAGTGTGGGCATGTTTATGTGTGTATGAGAGAGAGAACACATTTTACAGAAAAGCACCGACTAGAGACTTCTAGGTATCTGACAAGCAACAAACAGGCAAAAGGACCTTTACATTATAAAGTATGGCTGTAGGGAGCTGCTATAAAGCAAAAATGACCTTACATGATAATTCTAAGATCTTGCAGACTGCATGCCTGGCTTCTCAAATGTATAGTAGTATCATTACGTTGCTTGTTATTTTGGGGCAGGTTAATAACACAGTATTTCCTCTTCCTTATAAATGACACAATCCTCAGTTTAACAACAAAACGGGCTCCAATTAATTCTGAAAGAAAAACTAAATCTGGGACATAGTAATATTAAATGGGTTCCAGTTTCTAAAAATGGAAATCAGTGATGCTTACGACTTTAATAGTTTTTTAACTAAAGAGTAATAATATGCTACAAGAAACCTGAACACTGTAGCAGACAAGATAAATACCATGGACATATGAATAGATTTATATGACCCCCAAACATATCAACAAACAACACTATTAAGGTTTAGTTCCCCTAGTTATGTACCTCACATGGGATTTTTTTTTCATCTATACAAACACGATGGTAATTGGGAATTAATGTGAATGTTTTTTTTTTATATTTCTGTGCTCTAATCACACAAAGAATTGGCCAATTTCCAATGCAAATTGGAAGGAAACTCCTCTTGTGCGTATAGTGTATAACAGATTCCAGCAGCATGGAGTGGAGGAGTGTGCCTGCACTGTATACAGCATTAGGAAAACCACAGTGCAAGCATTGCTCAGAGGCCATCCTTTGGTTTAATAACCGCTTAAGTGTAAGTTTGATAGGATCATACAAGCCATATACCCTTAGATGATGGATACTAGTACCGACACATTAAAAGTGAAGGATACTTGAACAAAATGAGGGACAAGGATTTTTTATTAAACACAGTAATTGGCTTCAAGGCTATGTGGAGCTTCGTCTTCTCAATAGTTCTTTTGTACTGAATTGTATGTGCTCATGTTAATTAATGCATCTGTTATTGCACAGTACAAATCGTTCATTTATAGACTGTAATTAAGAACAAACACTGATACTGTACGTGTAGAAACAAGTACAGTACTAAAGTAGTCATGAGCTTTCCTTTTCTGTGAAGCCCTTAGTTACAGCAATCAAAACTTACAGTATCACTGTATCTGTACACTGGTGAATCCATCTCAGTTACATATGTGAGCAGGAGGATGATGGGAAATGTAGTTCTGAGAGGTCCATGCGGGTACATGTGAAGCCATCTTGAGGCAGGGAATGCAATTTAAAAGTTAAAAAAGTGGTCAAAATGTAAAAAAAAAAAAATTAAAACAATACACACACCTTACGTAAACAGATGTAGCAACACATGGGAACATGTAACACAATAAAATGAAACGGTCCTTATGTACCCTTTAGTATAGAAAAGTGTAAGGTACTGCACAAAGGCAATAAAAATGTCCACTATAAATACCATATGGGAGATTCTGAAATTGAAGAAGGAATCTATAAAAAAGATCTAGGAGTTTATGTTGACTCAGAAATACCTTCATCTAGACAATGTGGGGAAGCTAGAAAATGCCAACAAAATGCTCAGATATATATATATATATATATATATATATATATATTTTTTTTTTTAAAGGGAAGTAATGTTAAAACTTTACAATGCATTAGTAAGACCTCATCTAGAATATTGTGTTCAGTTCTGGTCACCTCGCTATAAACAGGATATTGCTGCTCTAGAAAGAGTGCAAAGAAGAGCGACCAGAATTATTCCGGATTTAAAAGGCATGTCATATGCAGACAGGCTAAAAGAATTGAATCTATTCCGTCTTGAACAAAGAAGACTACGCGGTGATCTGATTCAAGAATTCAAAATTCTAAAAGGTATTGACAATGTCGACCAAGGGACTTTTTCAGCCTGAAAAAAATGAGATTAATTAAAGGGGCATTCAGAACAGAAAATAGGAAGCTCTTTTTTACACAGTGGGTGTCTGGGAAAAAAAATATTTTTTTAAGCATTGTAATATGAGGGACATTTTTTCCCTAGGTTACACTAGGTTTCTTCTAGCTCTAGTATAATAGCTTCTCATCAGATCCATTATTTCTTACTGTGGTCTGATGTCTTCATCAAATTGGTTTGAAACTTATTTGAGTTGCCTTAAATGCAGTAAGATTTAAAGCTTGTTTTACATATAGCAATGCCAAAGTGCCTCACATGCACACGTGCATTGAGCATCAACTAATAATTGATGAAGATATGTTGTATATTTTATAACAAACTGGTAGAAGTAACTATCTCAGCACCGAAGAAGCAGGAGAGTACAGCGGGTGTTTTCTCTGTGTGAGGGAGCCAGCCGAGAACATTCTGGAGATTAGTTTAGGGGAGATATATATATAGAAACAAATAGGATATTTTAGCAGTACAGTACCTACTATATGAATGTTTAGCATCCTGCAATGCTATGCTTTACTGAGGAAAAAAGATTGTATCCTGCAAGAGTGTTCCTTTAAGATTCCAACAGGTGCTGCGTTAATGACGGATTACTGCAGAATGTGATGATTTTAAGGCGGTAGGGAATTGTAGTAGCAAGTGAATAAACATTATATTGATCAATCTAAAACGGGTTGGGGGTAGGTATTTGCCATATTTCTTTTTCATCATAATTCATTTTAAAAACTATGGAGCAGAGGGTTCCCTTCAGATTCTAATAAGATGCTAATGCGAATTAGATTTCAGTCAAAGCTCAGACAAATCAAGCTATAATGTCTACTGACAATTACCTTGGGTGATAAAGTGGATTGAATTGGGCCATTTGTGTGCCTTTTTTAATTCAGATATGGAGAAAGAAAAAATTAATAAATTGTGATTCAGTTCAGCATTTAATGGAGACCAAGAGTCACAACACCTGCCCAAGATCGACAGGTTATTTTGCAGCATCTTTATGATGTCATTTGTTAATCAGCACAATAAAAAGTCACTGCACCTGCTCTAATCATTTTTCATGTGTTTGCATATGCATACATTTCTCATAAATGTTATATTTTGGTCCATCAAAAATGGAAGAAAAATGTTCACAATTTATATCTTTCAGATTATAAAACTGCACTGTAGTTTAGTAGTTTTCTCCATAATGAGTATAATCACTGCCAGTATTGCTTTAAAGAAGGGCTCATGGCTCTTTCAACATCTGGCCATGGATCATGTTTAGTGATAACCCCTCTGCTCACAGGCATTCAACTTTCCCTGCCGTTTCCACTAGCCTATTGTTTTGTACCTGGTGTGAAGAGTGTTTTGTTGTTTTGTTTTTTTTAAATCAGAACTCTTTAGTGTGTGAATGCATAGCTTCCATACTTGATCAGATTCAACAGGATTTTCTGATATTTTTCATCCTGTTAGATGCCCTATTTTGGATACATAAGAACATAAGAAAGTTTACAAACGAGAGGAAGGCATTTGGCCCATCTTGATCGTTTGGTTGTTAGTAGCTTATTGATCCCATAATCACATCAAGCAGCTTCTTGAAGGATCCCAGGGTGTCAGCTTCAACAACATTATTGGGGAGTTGGTTCCAGACCGTCACAATTCTATGTGTAAAAAAAAGTGCCTCCTAATTTCTGTTCTGAATGCCCCTTTATCTAAGACATTTTCAAATGGCATTTTCCAGTGGATGCTGAAAAACAGATACATTAAGGCACCATATTGATTTTGCTGAAATACTTTTATAATACCTGTTGGACTGAGCCAAATAAAAAGAACCAAGCAATTATGGTATATGCTGCTTAGGAATTTCCATGGGATAGACATTCTGCATCTGCTATCCTTCTTATTCTCTGTCAAACTATTTATTTAGCAATAGCTCATGGTTAATGAAAGTCAATGCCCCTTTTGTAAGTTTGGGTGATCTTGACACCATATCCCAAAGGAATGGTTTGGACAGTATACACCTCCACAGATTATTTTCAATATTACAGATCCAGTTGCCCACACTATGGTGCTAAAACAACAATGTAACAATCAGGAAACAGGATGCTGAAAACACATTTTATGGTTTCAGTAAACCCCTAATAAGCATATATGCTTTTAGGTAGGGCTGTATGTTCTTGCTAAATTCCAACAGCTTCAAACAAGCCTTTTGGAGCTCTTTAGTTTTTTTTTATTATTATTTATTATTATTATTATTATTATTATTATTATTATTATTATTATTATTATTATTATTATTATTATTATTTATTTCTTAGCAGACGCCCTTATCCAGGGCGACTTACAATTGTTACAAGATACCACATTATACATTATACAAATATCACATTATTTTTTTACATACAATTACCGATTTATACAGTTGGGTTTTTTACTGGAGCAATCTAGGTAAAGTACCTTGCTCAAGGGTACAGCAGCAGTGTCCCCATCTGGGATTGAACCCATGACCCTCCAGTCAAGAGTCCAGAGCCCTAACCACTACTCCACACTGCTGCCCCATTTAATATTAATGAGACAACTACTGACATTAAAATGACTGAATGTCACATGTATCTAGTTCAGCAATATGACCTTATGAAGAATAGGCTAGTTGGCTTACATTTTTGTAGAGTATCTTAGAATTCCCCAGATTAATTGATTTCTTGATTATATTGAAAGCTGCTGCTTTGTATATCAGCCATGCCAGTTGGCATGCAGATGCCCGCTGCAGTTCCTATCGCTCACATAGTTATCACCCTGGGATGCAGATCCTAAATTCTCTTTCGACAGCACTGGAGTTGTGGTTCCTCCTCTTTTGATTTTAACCATATTTGAAGGTAGTGAGACAGCTGCCAATGAGTACCTGCAATGCCCCCCTGTTAAGAACAAGCGACAGTTTCCTCAGAGAGTGGGACAGGGTCACGGTGATTGCGCTGCCAATGACATCCTGTCAGCCCACCTGTCACCGTCAGCCTGCCACATTGACGGAAATCGGATTAGTCACAAGACAGACTGATCCAAATCAAGCAAGAAGCTCCCTTTCACTGTTAACCCCTGTACTGCTTAAAAAATAATCACCACCTGGTTAGATTCTTGTGCCTGTTGTTGAATGAATCCTGCTCCACGTTGCAACACCACATGAAGTTCCAATCTTGCTTTCAGGGAAATCTTTTTGACATTTTTGGGTACCTGAAGTACTGAGTAAAATGTGTACATGATATTTGGCCTAAAGATGTATTGGGGGGATTTTATTGAGAGCTAACATGAACCCCATTCACAGCCAAGTAAAAAATAAATGAAAGAATCATGTGGTATCTTGATCTTGAGCTGAATCATGTTATTAGGCTTACATGTTGAGACATCTGCTTTTTTCATGAAAGCAAAGATCACTGCAACACAAAACTGGATAAAACACGTTCAAAGCAGGAAGCAAACCTCAGGGTGAATGTTAAAATTTCTCTTGTAGTTAAAAATGAAGCATGTTTTCCAAGAACTGATGTAAAAAGATGAGACCCCACATAAATATCACCTCAGGGAGGAGTGACATGTAGCTGTACCACAGAATGGCAGAGACAGAGAGAAAGTAATCTAGATACTACAAGTACAACACTAAACCCCATTAGAGATGGCATACCATAACCAGCAGTGATATCTCATAGTTTAAAAATGACCCCAGGAACTTGTAGATCAAGAATACTCTTTGTACAGCTACTATTCATTCAGCGCATACATTGTGCAGATATTGCTTTGCGAGAAAATGAAGCAGTTGTGCAGCTGCGGTGTGCGAGTGTACAGTAATCACACCAGTGCCCTACGCAGCTCTGTGCTCGTGGAACAAATAAACCTTGACACTTCCTTTTGCCATGCTGGAAGGAGAATACAGCCATAATAAAGGCTCTTGACAAACTACTCTGAATGACAGACTAATACAAATATGTAGAGTTTATACCTTATGTTCCATTGCCTCGGATTATTGTAAGTTCAAAGTCAATGCATACTTAACACATTTAAGTTTTCAGTGGAACGCTAGATGAGGGGAAGTCAGATGTTTTAATTAAAACATATTGTTTAATAAAATAATCACAGAATGAACAGGAATTGCCTTTGCTGAATGCATTTGGAAACAGGCCTAATATATTGCATTATGCATCCTGATTATGTATTTATCATATTGAATTGTGACAATCAGTGCTGGGCTGTTTACCTAATCTCCATTAATTAGTATGTCAAGGATATTCAACAGCAGACATGAGAAAGGATGTTTTCCAGGCCACGTAACTGCCTGTGTTTTCAGAGAAGAACAGTCAGTCAGATTCATACAAAACTAATCCAATGAGAGCTGCCACTCAGTGTGACTGATGACATTCATTCCTGATCGGGGGAAACACAGGAGGCAGTGCAAACCATAGCTCAAATCCCCTGCTCCTGCTTCTCTCCCTTCTTCCTGTTATACTCACATAGTATTTTATCTGGCTGGTCCACCTTAACACGTACTGGTGAAACTGTAGAATGTGTTATTCGGCATTCGACATTACCAACACAAAATGTACTTGTTTTGGACCCTGTCCATAGGCATTTGTGAAGAGATACAATTCCAAAGTGTCTGTAGGTCATGCTGTATGTTTACCATGTGCTGCCAACTCAAAAATTCTGTTTATGTCTTATATGGGTGATGTGTCACAGTTTGTTCTGCAACACAGTTTACAGTGAATAGAAATAAACTGGTTTAATTTGATATAGACATATAGATCTTGCAGACATACAAGTACATTTAATCGAACACATCACAGGCCAGAGAGCAACGATTGTTTACACCACTAATTTGCAGCCTTTTGTAAAACTGCATAACCCTTAAAAAAGTCACTTGAATGCTTGTCATTAAAATTGATGGTCTGAGAGAATGTTTGTCAGTTATTGATTGACTTCAAGCCTGATTAGCTGTGAACATGAACAGAAATTTAAACTACAGTCAGATCCTGGTAAAAATCACTCAGGATCACACGAATGGGTTTGCCAGTACCAGTTATGACAGCAAATGGGTTATTGCTTTGAGAAGCATGTGAAAACAATGTAAAAACATAACGGCCCAGATATTCGAAGCGATGCGCAATCCCCTCGCAAAATTGGTGCTTTTGCACAAAAATTGGTATTTTCCAACACGGCACAAAACAGTTGCGAAAATAGCAGTTTTTTTCTCAATTCGCAAATGTGTTTGTGCCTCGCAAAACCACCTGCACATTTAATACCATTATAGCAGAAATGCACAAGAGCTACGCGTGAATATGCAGAACTGGAATACTACATGACAATGGAATGTAATGGAAAAAATATTCTGCACATTGCAATCCTGTCACACTTCTCGCAAAACTTAGCCATTTTCATTCAGATTTGGCCTTCTGAGAAATTAAAATATTTTTGTGCTAAGCATATGAAATTTGCGCACATGCACACATTTGCGCACATGAATCCAATGTTTATCATTATCACAGGCATTAGCATGGCTAATAAGCTAAATATTTAAGGGGCCATCACAGATTCTACAGAATTCAAACAGATGTATCTATGCTGTGCTGTTTGCTGGGAAGTGAGTTTATGATTTCTCTACTTCTGTCTCCATAATTTTGACAGGTGTCACACAAATATGAGTACATGTTACCTATTCAAATTCATTTACATTTTTGACTTTCTTGTTTTCTGTTACAGTACCATCCATTTTTTTTTTTCTTTCTCAGTATTAGCTGTGATCCCGCTTATCAAACCGCTATTGCTCCCTGTCTGGACTGATCTGATTTTTGTAATGTGTTGTTTTTGTAAGAACTGTAAGATGCCCTGGATAAGGACGTCTGCTATAAGAAAATACATACATATATACATTAACAACAACAACAAAAACAACAACACACAACAATTAATAATATTAATAATCCAGCTGGAATCACTTGCTTGACAAACCTGGGGGGCAATTAATTCAACTTAAATAAGTTAAATGGGCTGAACGGGAGGTGGAATAAGAAAGGAGCACTTTTCATAATTTTACATTCAAAACGCAGACAAAATTTACCAATACAGTAATAAGTAGCCTAGCCCACTACTGTATAAGCAGTGTCTTTGATATTGAAATGTATGTGAATAAGGTAAGGAGGTGCAAACTGTTGCTCTAGGGCTGATATACTGCTGTATGTGTCTATTAAAGTAAAGCTTTCGTACATATTTTTGTATATATTCTTTTGAATATAATCATTGTATAGCTGTGGACGGAACTTTGTACAATCGCTGGGTGTTTTCCATTGTTGTAGTACCTTGGAAAGCACCTGCATTTCACTTCAGTGATTGGGTGGGTGAGTGCTGGAGTGATGTGCGTGGAGTTAAGGCTTGCTTTTTAAAAGCGTTATTTTGTGCCTCGCATAACTGTTTTTGTGCTTGCCGCATAGTTTTGAACATGGCAGGATCTCGCAAATTGTCGGCCACTCCCGCCAATTTGCACTATGCATACATTATATTTGAGCACAGCGCAAAAAGGATTGTGGCACGCAAAAAGAAGTTTTGAATATGGTACATTTTGTGCATTCATGCATAATGGCCATTTGCAACGCGCATAACCCTCTGCGCGGTGTGCAAACCTTTCAAATATTCATGTAGATTTCAGCAACTTGTCAAACAAAGCTCTTAATGTCCTTAATCCTTAAATATTCATATGGTATTTAACACTGGTGTAGAAACAGTTGGTAAATTGTTGGGTCTGTAAGTCTGGTTTTCTCCTTCGCCTAAAGCTGCCAGTCAGCATCATTTTAATAGAATTTGACAGCACTAGGGTTAAATAATGGGCACGTGGAAGAGAATGTTTTCTTAAGAGTGCATAATAGAGTTCCAGGGGGTCAATACACTTCACAGATTGGCTGTTTTCAAACTGCACATTCTGTTGACTAGATTGATTCTTGTACTAACAATTGTTTGCCAATGATAACTGTTGTAACCAATTCTGCAGGACTGTGTTATAAATGTGTATTTGTTTATAGTCATGTGAAGAATTGTAACTGCTTTACTAAATAATTACATCTATCTCCCACTACTGTATATGAACCTTGGGGCTCAACAGAAAAATGAATACAGAGGTTATAGCAGTATGAATGTTATTGCTGCTACTCTTGCCCATGAAGCCGTGAATATAGATCCATAGGCTGTGCTAACCTAGATAGTGAACTGTAGCATTTAATATACATATGAACTAGAGCATGGAACCTTTCTTTCACATGGATACTTGCACATTTAGCAAGTTTAATCGAGAACTTTTTGGAGGTATGCCACAGGATTGAGGGGCTCTGATTTGCTGATCTCCAAAGCAAGCATGCACATAATCACCATGACAACAGCATACAAATAAAAATAAATACAAAATAAATAATAATAAAAAAAGATCACAGTGGTGCTTTCTATGCTGTATCACTGTGGAAGCTCAGTACAAAATGATGTATAATGACTAAACATTGACTATGGCCATTATGGAAATATATCTAGTAAAGGTTGTTGTTTGTCATACAAAGGAATAGCCTTATTAGCATTGGCCTACTTTTTCAATTGTCACCCCTTCTTTTTAAATTACACTTCCCAGCCACACATACTCCAATGTGCTGTGAATATTCTTAGCACATTCAGTTTTAAATTGGATTTCATCTCATTTGTGCAGGAGAAAATCATTTTAAAAAGCTTCAGAAAACGGATTAGTTAGGAATTAACGTGAAATTTGCTGTCAAATACAAACACAAATGTTGCATTTCTCCTTTTCTAGGCCTGTGTTTTAGTATGTTAGTATGTTTTCTTTTATAAATGCTTTTCACAGAGGCTGAAAATAAGACATTATGAATTGTAAGGTGCATTATTCATCTGCCGATCCACAACAGAACATGTTTTATAAAAAATATAAGTATGCCTATGTGACAGGCTGGCTCGCAGTGGTGAAGTGTGATGACGTCATGGACCAGGAAGTACAGAAACCAAACAACAGTGGATGGGCGGGTGAAGCTGAATGCAATTGCATTCAGCGTATTTAATAAACAAACAAATGATTTTACCAAAACACAAAACAAAAGGGCACGAGGGCCAAACGAATAAACAAACAAACAAGTAAGTGTCGTGCTGGATAATCCAGCACGCTTTAGCAATTGTTTTTAAATGTTGTTCTTTCTCTCCGCTGCCCGTACTCTCCTATACTCAACCCCGAGTGCAGAGAGCTGCAGGTTTATATACTCTGGCCGAGGGATTAACTAGTTGTTAATTATCTTATTACTCCTCGGCCAGAGTCTGCACGCGTTTGGTAAGGATGCATGACTGTCAGCTAGTTAAATAATCAGTAGCTGATCAGCCATGCACCCTCACAGGGTTTTTAAATATAATAATAAAAGACGCAGCGCTTTTATCCGCGCCGCAAACAAAAATACAAATAATAATACATAGGGGTGGGACACTCCGCCACAGCCTGTTATTATTATTATTATTATTATTATTATAGATCATCAAAAGTGTCTTCTCTTGACAGGCATGAAAAACAAACACTTTTTTAAAGGTAATAGTTAAATGAAAATTAGACATTTTTAAAAAAGAGAAACAATTTTTTTAAAATTTTATTTTTTTAAACTGGGATCATACTTTCTGATCACTCTTATTAAAATAAAAGGTCCTGGATGTTTTATAAATCATATGGTAATGTTATGTTACATTACTGTACTCAATTTACTAGAAGATTTGCAGGTGTTGTTGAACCCACACCCATATGCTCTCAAGACTGGATACTACATAAAAAAAAACATCCTGGTGTTGTGAATAATTCATATGAAAGTACAAACCTCATCCGTTGAGATACAGCAGTGTGATACAGTTTGAAGAGTACTACTTCAGTCAGATGCAAAAAGAGTACCATGGCATGTCTACATATTTAAGCACTACTTAGTTCTGAATCTCATTTTTGTGACATCTTATTACATGGACACAGATGATCAGCACAGTGGATACAGAGCCAAGTTCTATCAGTACATGGGTCAGATATTTAATGAGTAATAGGTCCTACATTTTCTCCTCATATGCATTATGTATGGCTTTCCTATCATCATTCATAATATATGTTAAGAGAGCAGAACCTTTGTAATGCCCTTATTTATTAATTAATAGTTCTAAGAATAAATGATCTGTACAGCCCTAGTTTTATCAGTTCACTGCACTGGGGTCAGGTGAAATCCTGTTCACAAAATGAATTCTATATTATGAATTTGATTTAACTCCTGGGACATCCTGCGAACAGCTGGCATTTAGTAATTTGGTGATCCAAGTTACTTTAGCCCCTTTCACACCAGCACTCCTACCCAGGTCTCGACCCCGGTTCTGGCTAGGTCGACACGCTTTAACCCGGGTCGAGCGAGACTAAATGCATAGACGAAGTAATAAACAGCCACGTCTGCATGAAGCTTTCACTTCCGCAAGGAACATTTGTGTTTATTCTGTTTAGCCATATTTGTGTTGATTGAGACACAGCATGAGGCAGATTGCAGCAGGGATGTAGAAACATTGGCTCTAACATTTGGGCTGACAATTCAATCCAGAGAAGCTGCATATATGAGAGGGTGGTCATGTGAACGTTGCTGCTTCTGGGGTATTGAGTACACACATTGTGTACTTGCTTCTGTCACCCAGGTCAACCCTGCTTCTTTAAAAAGCTGTATGGTGGAGGATACTCACTGGAAGTTATACCCAATATTTCATAATATCTCAGAAGGAAGAAAAAAAGATGGCAACTTGCAACATATGCTCATTGGTGCTTTCCTTTCAGGGCAGTTTTGCATGTTTATCATATCATCTTATCGCAAGTAAGTTGATTTTCTTTTTATTCAATGTATTTCTTTTAAACGGTATCAGAAAATTAATATTGAAAAACTGACTGGCTTAGTGGTTTATTTACAGTGTATATATTTAGTGTTTTCTGTTAGGAGTGTTAAAACGTAAGCTGAATAAAGCTAAGGAAAATGTCCAATGCTGGACATGATTAATTTTTTTTATTTTTTATTTAAATGTTACTTTATTTTACTAAAAAAAAAACAATTATAAAAAGTGCAAACAAGTGAATCAAACAAACAAATACATCTGGACATTCCGAATAACACACACATTCCCCCTTCCCCCTTTTGCTTTTAAAGCACTATGCACTTTTGAACCCATCCTCAGCACCATTGATTACAAAGGAAAAGAAAACTACCCATTTTTAGTTATCCCTCCCTCCCCTTCCAATGAAAAGTTCAAATTAAAAAGAGCCAGATGTGATCCTTTCCAACCCATAAAACACCAATAACAGCAATTGAAAAAATAAGTTTATTTTTAATATTTTAAGGCTTCTACACACCAGACGCGATGCGCAAGTGAAACTGTGCAGCGATGCGATAAAATGAATAGAACCTATACTTTTGATAAGTATCTTTCACACCACAGGTGACGCGGGAGGGGCATCAGGGCGGCACTGGAGCGGCGCAAAATAAATAGGATTTAATCCTATTTTTTGCGATTTGTTGCACGTCAACTAGGGCATTGAGCAATCAGAGAACAGCTTCAATACACGTGGTCCACCAGGTCAATGAAGCAATTTCCAAAACAACGACGGAAGAAAAAAATCATACTTGCTGTGGAGAAATAACCAGAGCTTTACGACAAAGTTCATCGCAATTATAAAGATTCAGAGATGAAAGATAATATATGGAAGCCCATTTCAAAGGAACTGGATATTCCAGGTATGTACGATTTATTGTCATATATGTTGAAATACCGTCAGAGAAGACACTCACAATTTCCACATCGTGTTGATGAATATGTACCAGTCTTGATCATAGTTTTGTCAATAACAATTTTTGTTGTATAAATCTGGCAGTTTTCAAACCTGTCGCATCGCCTCTGTGTCGCTTCTGGTGTGTATGATCATGTCACTGTGAAAGTTAAAGAACCGCATCGCGTCTGGTGTGTGGCAGCCTTTATGGGGAAGTCCTGGATTGTAGCAAAGGCATGTATCCAGTGCATTAATGTGGCATCTTCAAACTTGCAAGAATTGCAGTTCATATTCCTGTTTGTATAATCAGAAAAGACATAATCGAGTTACTGTATATCCGGGGAGACACATGAATAAACGTTACCTGGATTGGTTTCATAAGCATCTGTCTGAAAGTGGTTTTATTTCACTGATCGTCCAGCTACAACATCATCTTGTTAATACTTTGTATTACTTGTAATTGTCTTTCATTACAATTTCATATCACTAGCAAACACTTGTGTTTCATTGATCAACAGAACATGATTGCATATGTTTTGTGAAATTAATCTATAAATATTGAAGTAAGTGTAACTAACAAAATAATTCCATAAATCTTACCAATTTTGCACTTCCATTAACTACATAGGTATCAAGTGAGCAGTGTTTTAAAGAAACACATGTTATAACATGTACTTTCATTTTAAAACAGACGCCTGGTACTGCAGTAGATTAACGAGCTCCTAGTCTGCTTGCCTTTCCTTCCAGGAAGTCTGTTACTGCTTTACTGCCTTGATCATTTCACCCCTGCAGTGTCATCTGGGTAAAAGCATGTTGCTGCTTTATATCATATCAGACAATAGGGGAAGCAGCTGACTGGTTATTGACTGGAAAGAAGCCAGTGAATGGGTGGGGACAATTACACCCTCCAGAAGAAATCACCCAAGAAGTGCAAGACAGTCTAAAAACATGACTTGCAAACAGAGATTTCTTTAACCTAGAGTAGTACCAGGTGTCATCTTTTAAAATGAAAATGCATGTTTGCAAAAACATATTTTTTTTTTCAAAACTGCACATTTAAAACTGAGTTTTTTAGAGCATTTTACAGCACTGGAGAAATACACTCAACTACCTATCCATGACTATCCCTGGATCACTTCTAAAATGCTTGATGCATACCAAGGGAATTCCCTGGTGGTGTAAAAATCCATCTGTGGCTTATCCAGCTGGTTGTATGGATTGATTAAATCGACCTCTTAGGATTTGAAAATGTCTTACATATTTAAATCTACAGCAGCAGCTTTTAATAATAGAAATGCAATTCACTTATAGATCAAATATTTTTCAGTCTCCATTTCAAACCTTTACATTGAAATCATATTGGAAAAATAATAGCATGACTGGTTTTATGTGCCAAGCCATATACGTCATGTGTAGAGTGTCTCATATTGTTTTGCTCACACTGTGCGAAATTATGTCTCTTATACAATACGAGACACCCCTACACACGACGTACTAACCTATTATGAATCACACAAATGGACAATGTACTCAGGAATAGCTTTAATAAGTATGTTGGTTTGCGTAACCTGCAACCCATCTTTAGATTTTGTGTACAGAAAAAGATAAGGAAGACTCTTCTACCAAGTTACCTAACTTTAGAAACCCATGTTGGGTTACAACAATCTAACGATTTTGTAAAGGTTGGCCAGTATGTGAATTTCTGCTTTAAAAAACAAAACATAGAAATACTGTATCTGGTACTGTGTGAGTCGACAGTACCTCTTGCAGCTAATATTTTAAAATGCAGTGAACATAATTGTACAATGTATTGACTAATTGCATTTTGTTTTTTTAAAACAATTTTTGGTACTTAAAAAGAGATCAAGTCTATGTAAATGGCTGTAGTTGTGCATTTCACCAAATGTAAAGACTATGGGCAAAATAGTGCTGAATATGACACTGATGATTGAAGCCTTAAAAAAGAAAAAGATAATTTATTTGTTTATTTATTTGTTTGTGTGTTTTTTTTTGTTGTTGTTCCCTGCCTTAAAGGCATTTATCCCATCTATAAAACAAAGTAACCTTCATATGCATTATATGCAGTATCCTTTATGTTGAAAGGCAGTACATTATTCATCATCATCTGGCATTTGCTGTATATTCCATACTTGTGATAGTGAGTGGGCATCGCCGCATTGTCTTGCAAGGCAGTATGAAACCCTCTAATTAGGTTACTTGAGGTAGACACTTCAGTGACAGTATGGAGACCAAGCAGAAATCAGATAATGAAAACAGTCACAAGAATAAACTGCATCCCCCACAATATCGGCACAGCTATTCTTTGTGTAAATAATACTTGAATGTCAGGCGTACAGATTGTACAAAAAAAAAATAACAACATAAAAAATACTTGTCATATAACACTGTCAATACGTTTTTGGTCCACCATGGGCTGCCATGACTGCAAGGTCTTTTCTAACAAGATTTGTGTTCAGTTTTGACAAACTGTAAATAGTTCTGTTGTAAAAAGCTACAGGGCAAATTTTAAATGCGCATATCCTTCATTATAATGACAATCTGACCTTTTTATTCAACTTAAAGAGTAAGTAGCTGGATTCTGAAAAATACAGCGTTATACGTCCCCACAAGTTGCTACAACTGTTTAAATAACACACATCATGTATATTTTCTTTGTTAACATCCTGACAACTTTTTACACTTATAACTTTTAACATTTGTTTAAAAGCTGCTTTTCAAAATGGCCGCTCTAGTGCACTAGGGTTTGAGATCTGGCCTTTAAATCACTGCAGGAAGAGGGTTTTATGTTATGTACCACATCATGGATCTTTATTGCTGTATTTCCTGTTTGACAGTGTGGGCAATAATCCTTACACTATCGGTGCACTAGAGCAGACATTTTAAAAAGAGCTTTGAAACAGACTTTATAGTTATAAGTGTAAAAAGTTGTCAGGATGAAAAGAACAATTACAAATATGTTACTTAAACAGTTGTAGCAACACGTGCGTGTAATGCTATATTTTTCATAACCCCGCTATTTACTCTTTAACTACAGGCATTTTTTCTTCATTTTAGTGAAGATACAGTATGACATAAACAAACAAATGGCTTATTAAATTGAGATGTTTAAACAAACTGAATTTAACATTCCGAATAATTTTATCCTTATGGGAGAGAAATATATTAAATTTGTACTGAATCCACACATTATAATATTTAAGTCCAATATACCAATCCATTTACATAAGGTAGAGGTGAAATGCTTTTATAATGTCTACCAACATAGATCCATCTAGTTGACCACTTGCTTTACATATATTGGTCTCAAATGTGTAGTTTTGAAGAACCACATGACATAACAATATCATTTGTATTTTAAAACATAATCTGTATGTAGCAAATGGGGGTATAGAAACAGGTAAGATGTATTATTTTGTTAGCTACAAGTGCATTATTAAACACTCCCTAGTGATATAGTGAGCTGCAATATTGCAGCCACCAGGGTGACTATGTGTCTATGTGTGGTCCCAGGCACAGCAGAGCCCCAGTAAACCCTTAATAACATTTCAGTTTACACTAACTGCTATGACAGTTTTCATTCAGATCATCTTATTACTGTTGTTACGGCTTTGGGACTTGCATTTGGATTCCACATACTGCTTCCTTTCATGTTACCTTCCATTAGCCAGCCACAAAAAAAGTATAGACTGTTGCCACCAGTCTTTGTTGGTGACCTCACTCTGTGTTTGAAGATATTTTCAACCACCTCTTCTCAGTCTAATCAAACTTGACGTGCGTCTTTTTTCACGTAACCATGCAGGTGCATTCGTTACAGAGAAAAATAAACAGAAGGATACAACCTTTAAACTTTGTTTAAATGGAACTTTCTCTTGACATTTCAGGAAACTTGAACTACTCAGAGAATGCTCATAAAATATTGATACTGCTATTGATATTTTCAAATTGATTGAGGTGTATAGGAGGCTCTGTGGTCCAGTGGTTAAAGAAAAGGGCTTGTAACCAGAAGGTCCCTGGTTCAAATCCCGGCTCAGCCACTGACTCATTGTGTGACCCTGAGCAAGTCACTTAACCTCCTTGTGCTCCGTCTTTCGGGTGAGACGTAATTGTAAGTGACTCTGCAGCTGATGCATAGTTCACACACCTTGGATAAAGGCATCTGCTAAATAAACAAATAATAATATTGGGCCTTTGATTCCAGCTTTGTTCCTGAATAACATGAATTCAATGCACCCTTATGAATAAAAGGGTTAGGAAGTAAGCTAGAAAGACGGATTCATTAGTTAAAAAATGATGTGCTACAGAATGTAAAATCTCTATTCATGTGATGCAGCTATATTGGCATTGTATAAGTCACTATGTGGCTGAACTATAGTATATTTACCATCACTTTATGAGTAGTCTTGCCCGTAATGAATTGGCCCAGATGCTGGCAATTAAGTGAACTGTCCCAGTAAAAAGCTATTCCTGGTTGCATGGGTGACTAGCCTGTAGGGGCCATACAGTAAAACAGATTTACATTGAATGAAATGGAATGAAAGTAATTTGTAATTAGTGTATTGATGTATTATTGTTTCTTACACGATTTGAGGGGCCTCATTCAAAAGATGGGGACCATTATATTGTGATCTGTCACACTATATCAGGTGAAAACGATAACTGCTTTGATTTTGTACAAACACATATTTATGATTGCAACGTTGATAGTGTAATAATAGATGTGAAAAATAATTGCCTAACACATTGTTATGATCATATTTGAAAACAACGTCAAAAATATGAATCTTTCACTTACGGTTCGCTTGTTACGCCATTATGAGGAACCCTCAGTATGCACAAAAACTGGTTGTATTGATCCTTTATTTATTTTAACCAGCACTATTAATAACAAACAATATCATATATTTATAGAATGTGCCTGTACAGTTAATTCAATTGATTCTCAATATAACTGAATTAAACTTTAGCTAAAGGTTCATCTTGTGGGTTTTTTAACTGATGTGCAAACTGAAATCATGAACATTTTCTAAGAATGCCGGTCAAGATAGATAATAACTTCATGTTTTATACTTCTCATCTGTTGTGAAGAAAAAAAAACTAGCATAAATAATATATATTTACAGTTATTTATTTTTGTAATTGGTAGACATCCTGTAAATAGTCACTCTAATGAAGGCACTGAACTCTTCCTGGCTGTGTACCACAAAAACTCATATATTGGTTTTAGAACGAGATGGTTATCCGTAATATAATTTATAAGATTGAACATGTTTTGCATGACTGTGCATTAGGGGCCAACTACTCAAGGAGTGCTGCTTTTAGTAGCAAATTAATAATATTGTCTCAGACTGTCATAAAGCCCTATCCTTTAATATCTATTATACAACACGTGTTGAGATATCAAGCATCAGATAACTTTTTGATATTCAATGGTCCTGAGTGAATATTTTTATGTTTTAAGTTTAATGTTCAGTGTTCAGTGTTCAGTGTTGTGAAGCTAATGTGGCTTACTAGTCGTGATTTCTAGTACAGTTTTGGGAAGATAAATCTATTCATAGTGAACAATGTTTAGTGACTTTGGATCCTAGATCTTGTTCCTCTATCCTCTTGATTGTTCTCATATACAGTAGAGTTCATTTTCCTGTGCCCAGAACGCTTCTGAACTTCAAAGATCAATCTTAACCATTCTGTTTAATTTGATACGGTCAGTAGGCACAATGACAGCTGCCCTTGTCGCCTCACTGCTCTAGCGAATTAGAAATCTCACTGTGTCAGACTAACACAGCGCTGGGCTGCGCACTATTGACAAATTCTGATTTGGCAGAACCTTAGACCTGGGGCACAATTAAATCAGGATGTGTCCTTGCTTAATTACTTACAAGATGGTATTGGTGGATTTTACAAAGTGATTTTGTCGTCTACAGCTCTATTTTAGTTAGTGAGGCTTTTTTTTTATTTTTCTGTGTTTCCTGGTCCCAGTTTGAACAGTACAGAATTGTAATGCAAAATACGCTATACATAATTGCAGTGCATTTTGTAGTGCTTGTAATTACATTCTGTATAGGAAAATTGATTGTTTGGCAGACAAGTAATAAAAATGCCAATGCAAAGCTGCAGACATTAGTTGGTAGCTATTAAGCTGAACTCCAGAACAATATTGCTTGCCATGTTATATTTGTTTTGCAGTTGTTTGTTTTTTTTTTACTCTGAATTTTAGACATAATTAGGACATGTTGAATGTATTGTTTTGAATTGTGCTCCCAATGGGATTTTTAAATTAATTTAATTGATCTAATGGTATCTATTTTTTGCTGTTGTTGTATTTAATCTATAGTAATGTGTTCTTAGTTAAGTAACAATATTATGCTTGAGTCTGCAAAAAATTGCTTGTAGGGTTGTATTGAACGACTGGAATTGGGATTTTACTCATACCAACCTTCTTTTTTTTTTAAAATTTAGTTGTTGCCAATTAGTTTTTATTATTTTCTCCCCAATTTGAAATGCCCAATTATTTTTTAGGCTCAGCTCACCGCTACCACCCCTGCGCTGACTCGGGAGGGGCGAAGATGAACACACGCTGTCCTCCGAAGCGTGTGCCGTCAGCCGCCCGCTTCTTTACACACTGCGAACTCACCGTGCAGCCGCCTCAGAGCTACAGCGTCGGAGGACAACGCAGCTCTGGGCAGCTTACAGGCAAGCCCGCAGGCGCCCGGCCAGACTACAGGGGTTGCTGGTGCGCGGTGAGCAGAGGACACCCTGGCCGACCTAACCCTCCTCCCCCCCGGCCGACGCTCGGCCAATTGAGCGCTGCCCCCTGGAAGCTCCCGTCCACGGTCGGCTGTGGAACAGCCTGGACTCGAACTCGCGACGTCCAGGCTGTAGAGCGCATCCTGCACTCTAGCGAGCGCTTTTACTGGATGCGCCACTCGGGAGCCCCCTCATGACAACCTTCTTAGTCGCTTTTCTCTCAAACCAATAAGTGGAAGAAGATCCTATTTTATTCTTGCTCATGTCTATACGTTCTGCATTCACTGTGTTCTGCCTCTATGTCAGTCTGTGCTTGTAAAAGACCTGGGCTGACAGTCTCCACAGAGCTGCTTTGACCACTAGTCCTTTTCACCTTCAGTTGTGTCGTTATTCTTTTTTTGGGACAGCCTTGGGGTTATGAAATACCCTTCCAGATTCCACTGTCATTGTCAAGCCTCTCTGTGTTTAAAACTGCTGTTCAGCGCAAGCTGTGATTGAGGTGAACTTGTTTTAGTTGTAATGTAATTTAAATACAAATATCTGTATCTTTTTAATATATATTTGTGTGTTGTATTTATACGTGTGTTTATAGTGATATTTCTTGGATGTATAATTGTTGTATTGTTTATTATTGAGTGTGATCTACTTAGGTCTCTCTTTGTGTTAGTGCTGCACTACTGAGATGTACCTGTGCTGGTCTTGTGGGCACAAAGTGAAATAAATAAATAATTTGAATCATATTATTGACATTACAAGGAGTTATAACTTCTATTTTTTAAAGCAGAAAAAAGTATTTACAACCAGTAAAATATACGACTGGGTATTAAAGTTACAAGACAGAATTCCACACTGAAGATATTTTAAAACCCTAGTTATAAGCTAAAATGTATGACAATCAAATAGTAATAATGTAATGTGAATGTACTTAGTGAATTAATAACGACTGTTGTGAGTTTTGTGAGTATAAAGTTGTTGTTTTTTTAAATGGTATGTAAATGAGCAATTCCACTTCCCTCCTCTTGTAGAGAAGTTGACCCTTATCATGAGTACACAAAAGTTGGTCACTCTTAGAAGGACCCTTAACTTGACTGAACATCACAGTGCTGAAAATTCCATAAATTACTGAAGCAAAAAAATAATAATAGTGTCATTAGGATTGTGATCAAAGTGAAGCTAAGCACTTGGAAAATCATTTTTTCTGCAAAATGTCAGCAAGGGAAAGTACATTAACCCCCTAACCCCTCCGCTCCTACTACTGTTTGAAATAATAGGCCGATCTCTATTATACTGAAGCTCTACAAAATGCTGTACAAGTTAAACATGGTATGAGAGTGCAGCATCTGAAAAATATGCTCGATGGGGTTAAGTGAAGTGTCTTTGGTTCATCAAAAAAAAAAAAAAAGGAGCACATCATTTTCATCCCGTCTTGTATGTGATTGAAGAATACATACAAAAAAAGTACACATATTCACAACACCTTTTATTTCTGTTGACACCTGTTTAAGAGCATTGGCTTTTTAAAAACTGAATACAGTTTGCACCAGTCATATACCAATTAGAACACGCTATTGTACTGCTTCTGTAGGGCCCTTCTACACATTTAAGTCATCAGCTGGTGTCAGTAAACAAAGCAGTTATCTCAATCTGCCCGGTGTGCAATTATCTTTTTATTGCAGCGAAAACCTCCCCATTTGCCCTCTGTTAACGACTTGGCTTATATGAGGAATGGCAGGAGGCATAGACTATGACAGGAGAAAGAAATGGCCTGATCAGGTCCATTACTGACAGGGCTAAGTGGAGCCGCGTTGTCTGACTGGCCATGAACCAAGTCATTAAACTAAGTTGTCAGAACAATGAAATATGGTGCATATTGATGAGACAATTCATGCTGGCTCTGGCAAAACTCTGATAGTCTTTCTCAGAACTCCTAGTACAAGAGACAAGGATTCTCATCACGAGGAAATCCTGTCCTACTGATAAGTACCCAAGCCCTGCAGTGTCCCCGTTGTTAGTGTGCTTATTATGTAGTTGAGAACATTTTTAAGACTCCTGCTACTTTGAAGACAGGTATTCAGATGGGCTTCTTGCAACACAACCAGCTTGAGAAAAATTCAACCGTTCTCAAACCTTTAAAGTCTCCATTGTACTTTGGAATGCACTTAAAATGTGCCTTATATAGTCTAGGCTGTGTGCAACAATACATTTTTTCAAATATAATTCCTCTCCACAACCCTCCAACCCCGCTTAATTCCCTTGAAACTGAAATATGATCCCGCTACTTTTTGAATATCAAAGTTAAAATACAGATATATTTATTTCCTATTCATGATCAACTGTTATTTAGTCCATTGGGATTTTCATTGAAAAGAGATCTTCAGCAGTCTCTAATATAAGGTTATATGACAGTGAATGTTGTAGAAGGGAATGAGCCGAGGCTTTCAGCCTTGATCTGTTTAAGCGCTATGAGTGCTATTATAACCCATACACAGACACTCGCAGTCCTGTAAATCTGTTATATGTTGCTTTATTATTGACATATACGTTAAAAATCCATTATTTGTATTTTTTTATTCTCAATTTGTAACAAAATAGCACAAGTGAGGCGTGTCTGTAGCTGCTGAAGGTATTGTCTGCTATACATACTAACATTGTAACCTTGACATATAGCAGGATCAAAACACCATGCTGTTGAAGGCTTGCATTGTCTTGCTAATGAAATTACAAAGCTATTATTATTTGGGAAAAAAAAGCCTACGAATTGCTGTACATTCCTAAGTTCAAAATGCAAGTGTATGTGAACAAAATTTAAATTGATTTTGTTTATGCTGTGAGTGTTCTATATCAGCGCAGAAAGCTGACAATACTACTAAATGATCTTTCATGTAGACAGCACATACTGTACAGTAAAATTAGACACAGTTAGACTTTACTCTTTGTGATATCTGTGCCTCAAGCAGTATTTTCAGTCTCCCCAACCTAGGCTACCATGGGAAAAATAAAAAAGAGCAGTTATAATACCGTGACATCATTGGTGAAGAATCAGTAAAAGTTTGCTTGTAAAGTTTGAACTGACCATGTAAAAAAATTAATGTGTAATTGATTTCTAATTATCAGCCCTCAAAATAGCTTTCTCTGACTGCTCAGTATCAATGTGACTATAACTCTAAGCAAAAAGAATACAACATGGTTTAGAATAATGTGAGATGGCAGAGTTCTGTTAAGGACTGTCCCAGCTTGTCATAATTTCCATGCCTAAGATCTAGAAGGCCACAGAGTTGCATTATCTAATATTAGTAGGAGCCCATAGTGTCACTCTGTTTCATTCCAGCTGACCTGAAATGCTTTTATGAGTGAAGATGAGTGAATCATATATCAAGTAGGCAAGCAGGGGGGTTAAAAGTGTGGAACTTGCCACAGCTCTGTTATATATTGTACATTACAGTAGCAGACATATATTGTACACTAAGGGATGTACTCTAGTCAAGAGTAACCCACATAACACCAGTTGGGTTTCACATTATTGAGCAAATTAATGTGTTTTTTTTCCAGAAATGTTGGAAAATCAACATTTGAAGCATCTTTGATGATGTGTTGCACAGTGGGGAGATAACCCCTCAAATACCAAACCGATGAGCTGAATACTGAAGGAAATTGTTTTCTAGAGGCTTCAGTCCAGTTATTTTTGTTTAATTTTGGTCTAAGTTCAGTTTTACTGTAAAGCGTCTGTTTTTTCTGGCCATAGGTGTCACTAAAGTCAGGTACACGTACATGGGATGAGGTGAGATAAGGCATTTACATTTGTCAACACTTTTTTGAACTGGTGGCTATACCTGAAATTTAAGTGGAACAGAAGTGGTTTTAGAGAATGACCCATATATTTATTTAAGAACAAGGGTTCAGCACCTTGGACAGCTCAGGTGCTGCAACCATACATCAGATGCACCAATAGGCAACTGCATACTCCACAGCTGCCTATCCCAATCCTTTTACACAAGGTAAGATTATTTTGCCATTACATCCTTGGCACTCCAAGTTTCCCAAAATCTCACAAATATGTTCCTTCCTTTCTTGGTCTTTACGACATTTTACTGCTGGATGTCCATGTGATCACGGCAGACTCTGATTGGCCAGTGCATCTGTCCATACAAGGCAATATTCCTGTCCCACCTCATCCTGTGTATCCTGTTTACAGCTTTGCAGTAACAGACTGATTCTTGATCCTCAGTCGTATCCAACTGTTACAACTATATCTTCTTGCCAACAGAGGTGACATGTCACATGATTGTTTTCGGATCAGTAAGGACAACAATATGGTCAAAACATTACTTGCTACTAGTAAGCTAATGAAGGTAGCTATTGACAGTGAGAAAACAAATAACACTGCATATTAGAGCAACATAAGCCATTCAGGTTGAAGATATCATAAAAGGGCGATTTTAGTTCTGTACTCATTTTACTAGCATTTTGTGAGAAATTGTACAGATTAAAATTACTACTCATTCTATGTGAACAATGTAAACAGTGACTTGTTTTTATCTGTAACTAGAAAAACAAAGCTATGAGCACCTGTGTCTGGATACAACTAAATATCCAATACCTCTGAACATTGTCTTTATTAATACTTCAAACTTCTGGCTGTTTCATAAGCTATGCATGTCACTGGAATTGGTGTTGCCTATCTCACACTTATTTATGTTAAATGAAAACAACATTTTTTGTCCCAGTTTTGAAAAGCATTTTTTTCCTGTATGTTTACTGCTAACAAGACTTTTCTCTCTGGTGCTAAATCTCTGGTTAATAATACCCCTACAAGTGAAGACTGTTATACATTTTTTGCAGCCAAAGCAGGAAAACAGTTTGTGTGTTCTGTAAGCTGCATGAACTAATTCACAAGATAACACACTGTTAGGAGATTCAGCAGATTCCTTATGTATTTTTTTATTATTATTATTTTTTTTTTTCTTGTATTTGCTTTGTGTAGTGTAAAACAGGACAATTAATAAGAACTCATTTTTAAGAGGAGTTGTTAGCCAAAGGCTTGACTATAAGAAAATACAAAAACAATAAGAAATCATATTTATGTTGGTAAATCTGCAGTTTTAAAATGTGTTTATGGTTAACCTGATTCTTATTAGTTGAAGCCTTTGGCAAGGAGCTGGTGGAAGTGTCTTTTTTCTAACAATGCATCTTAATTTCTCCATTTATTCATTGCATTTGCACATTTGCAGCAGTTAGCCTATGCCTTCAATTGAAGTAGTTCAGGCATGTAGCCACAAGCTTCCCTGGCTTTCCGGTAGCTGACAAGAACTAATTAGGAAATGAAAGATTAGTTGGGTTGCTTGCAATTAAAACGTGATAACGTTTTTTCTGGCAGCACAGGGATGCTTTAACTAATTGTCCCTCAATGATTCCAATCCCATCACACCACTGCAGAACCAGTAAATGTTAACATCCCCTTAGCTATTGCAAGGCTACACAGCTGCATTTTCAAACTCTAATAAGATGAGAGAAATTGTGGCAATTTGTTATTTCGTAACCCCTTTTAGACTTACTACAATGTATTTCTAAGTTATTTATTACATCTTTTAATACCTGACATAGTAAGGAATCTCTTGGATTGTCTCAGGCAGTCCAATTAAGAGCTAAGCAGGCATCCCTCTACTAGATGTCTGAGAGCCATCCATCACTCATCATAAATTATTCAAAGCTCACTTCATGATTACCTTCCGCACTGTATTCTTACCTACCAGAGAGGTGAGTTATCTTGCATGCAAGGGAGAATTGTGCATGTCACTGGTGGCCAGGCCTGCCCTTACATTAAGGGAATGTATAATAACAAAATAAATTACTCCAGTTTTGAGTCTAAATGTTCACTTTATAATTTCATTTTAAAGCTGAAATATTGGTTACATAATGCAGTCAGATCAGAGTGCAGCACAAAAGGACAAGTGCAGTATGCATTTACATTTAGTAGTGTGAATGGTAGTCTGACCACAACAGTGCAATTGGAAATAAAACAGAAAATAGCCAAATTAGTTCCACTGAAACAGTATACAATTCACTACACACTATTATGCAGCTTCTGGAACTAAACTCCTGCACAAAGTTGATTTGCAATCGTTTATGTAGTTGTACACTAAAGCAGGTGTCGGTTTAATACTATTCAGTACTTTTAAAATGACTCTTGCTCCTTTCAAAATACACTCCTATAATACAGGATTAGGGTACACTTAACTCACACTCAAAAATAGAACATTCTGCACATGTTTGCTTGTTAAGCTTTAATATGTCATTGAGACACATAGGGGTAGATGTACTAAAGTGTTGCGTCTGTCGCAACCATTGCAAACCAGTCGGAAGTGTAGCGTGAAATGTACTAAACAAACGCAACGCTGTTAGTATCATTTTAACGAATGCTTTGCAGCTGCAGTTCTTATTTGCGCTTTAGCCTTAAATGAATATGTAATTCAGGGCATTCCTGCAGAAAGTCGCAAAAACAGGGTGGAGATAGTGAGGGATGAAAAATAATGAGATGTACTAAAGCTGCAGGCAATTGCGACACTTACAATTGCATCAATTTGTTAAGAACTTTTGAAGGCATGTTTTAAACAGTCGCAATTTAAATCATTGCTGGCATTTGCCAGTTGTGCTTAATGCATTTTTCAGATGAACACGTAATTAAATAAGTACCTAATTTTCACTAAAGTCAGGGTGTACATACAAGCCTTGAAAAGCCTTGACATTTCTGGTTTTCTCAGCATGTTAGACAGCACACATGTGCCACTAACCCATCCAGCTCATTCTGTGCATCTGTATAGGACCGTGATCTATTGTGTGTTAATTGTCTAGGCTACTAAGTTGGCCAAGTTAATAATAATAATAATTAAAATAAAAAATAAAAAAAACTAAAATCATTTAGTTTAGTGAGGGGCTACTGTATTATTATGAAAAGCTTTTTGGGGCCCCACTATAGAATCTGATGGGATTAAACCACCTTTCATTTTTTATATATATAACAGTATTAATATAGGTAAAATGAATACGGAACAAAATGCATTGTATAAATGATGTATAAACTATGTTATTTGGATTCTTGCACCCTTGCATGTATAGACGTTATCCTTTGGGCATCCTCTGCTCCAGCAAATCACAACTCTACTCCCGCTATTTATTTAAAGAATAAATAAGAATGCTAGCGATCTCGCTAAGAAGACGCAACAAATATTTAAACTAGTATACTGTGGCTCTTTTCATTAACATATTTTCTCTTGGTACATACAACAAAATGTATACTTTGTGAACAATCACAACAAAAATGCAAATTGCATGTTTGCGCAGCGACTGGCCCATCTTGGAAAATACAGAAATGATTCATTTACGTTACTGCATATTACCTTTTAGTTCAGGGTGGTGAGCGTCAGATGTAGTAGCCACTAGAGTAAGCTAGAGGGTGCAAAAGAAACGGTGTTGAAATAATAGTAACAGAGTTAGTGTTGAAATAATAGTAAATTGTTTGCAAAATAAGTGTCTTAACTGCCACGTGCTGTAACTTAAATTTATTTTTAAACAAATTAACATTTAAACTATCACATTTTTAAACCATCGTCTCAATACAAAAATGTCTCAAAAACCATGACAATAACTACAGCATATTCTTACACAATAATCTGTTGCAGTATGCTATTTTAGAAATTAGAAAGCAGTTTAATAAAGTTATTTAAGGGCGACATACCTGAGACTTTGTTTACATTATGGAGCCAGATCAGAGTGCAGCACAAAAGGACCTCTGCAGGGTCAAAAGGTCCCCAAAAGGGAGTGGAGCCCCCCAATTTACCTGAAATAACACTATGTAACACAATTTTTGTTCCTGGGTAGTAAGTGTTATTTCCTAATTGCTTATGCCTCAAAAGTATAGAAAATGGTTATTATTCCCCACAAACTTTTCTTTTGTGACCAGGAGTGATATTTTGAAATGTACCTATTTCCAATGAGAAAACGGGCGAATTTGTGTCTTTTCGTTCACATAAAGTCATAAAAAAACAACATATGAATCCAAATTAACATGTATTTAACTAAAGTAATACAAAAATGACTACAAAAGATTTAGAAGTGAGTAGTATTTCGAGATTTACGATTATACTGCAAATCGCTTCCACGAATCAGCCCCCAAATGTAGTCTCCCATCATGTTCTCGTTATACTGTCCTTCACTGACAGCTCATCCAGGAGCCTCAAAGCCGTGCTGCTCCATAATGGTAACAAGTACCCGTCTCTTCCCCTGACTCACTCAGTGCACCTCAAAGAGGATTACAACAGCATCAAGACCTTGCTGGACGCCTTGAAGTATGATGAATACGGCTGGGACCCCCGGAAGGTGCTGATGCCACCACTGCACATCAAATTGGGTCTTATGAAACAATTTGTCAGAGCTCTAGATAAGGAGTCGGCAGCCTTCAAGTACCTTCAAGACTTCTTCCATAAGCTGTCTGAGGCAAAGGTCAAAGCCGGTGTCTTTGTCGGACCACAGATAAAGAAGATCCTGGAGTGCAATGAATTCCCCAAGAAGCTCACTAGTAAGGAGAAAGCGGCTTGGAACAGTTTTGTAGCTGTGGTTCGGGGCTTCCTGGGCAATCACAAGGCCGAAAACTATGTGTGGAGCTGGTTGAGACTCTGGTGAAGAACTACGGCACAATGGGCTGTAGGATGTCCCTCAAAGTCCATATCCTTGATGCTCATCTTGATAAATTCAAGGAGAACATGGGAGCGTACTCGGAGGAGCAAGGCGAGCGCTTCCACCAGGATATACTGGAATTTGAACGCCGCTACCAAGGACAGTATAACGAGAACATGATGGGAGACTACATTTGGGGGCTGATTCGTGAAAGTGATTTACAGTATAATCGTAAATCTCGAAAAACTACTCACTTCTAAATCTTTTGTAGTCATTTTTGTATTACTTTAGTATAAATACATGTTAATTTGGATTCATATGTTGTTTTTTTCTGACTTTATGTGAACGAAAAGACACAAATTCGCCCGTTTTCTCATTGGAAATAGGTAAATTTCAATATATCACTCCTGGTCACAAAAGAAAAGTTTGTGGGGAATAATAGCCATTTTCTATACTTTTGAGGCATAAGCAATTAGGAAATAACACTTACTACCCAGGAACCAAAAAAAAAAAAAAAAAATGTGTTACACGGTGTAATTTGTACCACCCAAAACATTATACGTTTACTTTTAAACATAATAAAATAATTGCAGCCTTAAAATTAATTTTTAATAAATGAAAACTAAGGGGTTACACTTGACTCCTTACACATGTAATACCTGCTATATCACTTAGCACTACTATTTGTTATTGTATTTTTGTACTACAGTATAAATCAATATATCTTATTTAACAGTTACATGTGTCCCCTGCAACCCTCATGAGATCTTATTAGACTATGCCAGTAAGCGAATATTCAAATAAATAAATAACTTCAAGGTGTGAGATGTGAAGTGTTTATATACAATGATCAAACTGGAGTATGTGAATATAATGTTTTGTGTAATTGCATATGCATACTTTTTGTAATTCAAGTTACTGCTCCATAGAAACCTAATTGGAAGGAAAATATATTTTGTAAATATATTGACATACAATATATTGTCATTTTAGTCTTAAGGTTTTTAATATTCTTTAAAACTAATATTAGAGTATGATTTATATATTGTACAATAAAATGAAAATATATTTGTGGCAATGTGCCCCGCCCCTGTGTGCATTTGTGTGTTAAGTGTTGTATGTTGCGTGTGTTAATGTTGGTGTATAGAGATTGGTACACGGGATATAAACGGGTCTGTGTTTCACGTGTATTTAAAAATGTAGATTTATATTTAGGCACGAGGAGGGCACAAATCACTTCACGTGCTGGTTAAATGTAATATGTGAGCACGGGGTTGCACGTAATTCATTCACGTGCTGGGATTCAAGTGAGTAATTAATTAGTAATTGAATCCCAGCACAACAGTATATATAGACACATTTTCTTTCACTCGGGGTTGTTGGGTGTTCGGTGAGTGGAGAACGGGAGAGAGAGAAGGAGAAAATAAAACAAAGTAAGAACGTAAATTAGAAGTGTTTTCACTCACCGTGTTTGTTCGTCTGTCTGTTTAAGTGTAGTACGATTTGTTTGTCTTTTTGTTTTGGCTCGAGTGCCGTGTCCTGTGTTTTTGTTTCAAACCTTTTATTTTCTGTTCTGTTTATTAAATGCTGAGCGAAAGCATTCGCTCAGCTCCACCAAACCACAAGTCTCTGTCTGTTTATTTCCTGCTTCTGGTCTGACGCCACCCACTCCGGCCGTCTTTGTGACAATATTCTATAATACATTTTGTAATCTTCAATATATTGAAATATATTACATTATATTTCTCACCATATTAAAATATAAGGGTGGGCAAAGTGATCAGGGAGGTAACTGCACTGCTCAGCATCAGGTACTGCCTGGATGTTTTCCCTTTTGCTAAATTGGATATAAGGAGGCGTAGAATGAAGCCCAAAAGAAGACCTGATCCTGTAATAGTACAGGTGTGGAAGCTGCCTGGAGAGAATAGAAAGACGAGTAGGATTGCTGTGCTAAAATTACTGTACCTTGACAGTGTACTAAACTGTGACCGAAACAAATGGGGCAGATGCGCCTTTAAAACGGCAAGGGATAGCAGATTAAAATCACGGGGGTGCAAACCAGAGAAACGGTGTCAGGCAGTGCAAAACAGCTCTCGCAACATGCCTCAACCTAGCTATTAAAGGGATGACTGGCACACAAAAGTGGTATGTGGGGGAAGGTATTTTTTTTTTTGTAATAGGCAAGGTGAAAGGTACCAAACTTTAATGGCTAGAAAACGTTCATGTTTAATGGCTAACTGCTTTTTTCTCCAGCAAGGTTTTGCAACACCTTTTCTGCAAAAAGGAAAAATATGTTAATGTTTCACAATGTATTGTTGTTCTTTGAAATACTCCTACTGTGTATAGTTTAGAACTAGTTCCAGCTGAGTAACATTGTAGAATTTTAAGTTTGAGGGTATTGTTATATGAACATGATATTCTGTATAAAACTTTAACCAAATCAAGGGATGGCCATATACCCTTACCTGGCAGGTTGTATGGTTCAAAATTAAAGGTCTCTGATAATTTGCCAGGCAGCAGTGCTGCTTGGATTCTGTGCAGGATTTACATATCAATAAACCCCACTTCTCTTTTGACTGACAACATACATATTCTTGAATATTGGCTATAACTCGGAGTCAGGCCAACACACCAGGACACTCAGGTGTTCAGCAATGTTATTAGTGGAAACAGTAAAACTAGGTACGATCTGTTCAGTATATTAATTTTACACATTAATGTTATTTTAACAGAATTTTTACTGTGTTAAAAATAACTTCAACTGCTAGTTCTGTGTGCCAATGCATTCTTGTTTCAACATTACACTGAATAAAGACATTTAAAGAAAAGTAATAAACTGAAATGGATTAGTTTGGTTCATCCAATCCATTGCTTTGTTTCTGTCCAGGGTGGTTTGTAGCCACAGTGTTAAATAAGCTGAATATCTTCTGTTGCCAGCCATCTCGGAATTCTTAAATTGTTAAGATGCATACACATGTATATCCATTGGATTAAAACACTCAAGGTTTCAAATCCCTTGTTATCTGTGTGAAAGGCCTTATAGTTTAAGACTCCTTTGAGTAGCACACAATTTTTATGGTTTCACATGTTCTCCCTTAGTGCCAGTCATATTTATTTATTTATTTATTTATTTATTTATTTAGCACGGCTAAGCTATAATCGTAGATGTCTGTAAGCAATCATGCCAAGTGGTAAAATTATGTGAATGGAGGCTAGGCCCTAGAGTATTACATCTCCACGCCATGTCCGATGTTCATCAGAGAATCACATCACCAGACAAGTGTTGCTTGATCTTCCCGCCATGTTCTATCATAGCTTTAGATTTATCAATATATATATATATATATATATATATATATATATATATATATATATATATATATATATATATATATATATATAATTTATTTTATTTTTTTCATGACATTGCCTAAAGCCAATAATTGAACCTTCAATAGTCAGTGGTTTAATAATTAGAAAATGGTTAAGAAAAAAATACTTAAAATCCCTTAATTTTCAAGTTCCCCTAGGCAAAAAAAAAAGAACATTATTAATAATAACCCGGGGCATGTACGATTTAGACACCAGACTTCACTAAAGTAAGGCTTGGCAATCCCATGGAGCCATAGATTTCATTTCTCCCAGGCCCAACAGCGAGGATTGAAGAGGTACCATACATACGTTGAATACTAAATCATTCATAAACCATACAGACAAAAGGTCACAAAACTCAAAGAAAGTAGGACTCTACATGCATTCCAAAAGAGAAATAGCTCAGGCTGCCAAAGCAGGAGGATGGAAAAAATCAGGTGCAACTCCTCATCTGTGGCAACAAAATGTTGTCCATGGTGGAGAGAGCCATGTATAATATGTAGCTTTGGCAATAGACTTCAGCTTTTACAAAACTTAAAATAATACCAATACAAATATATTTTGAAATTAAAACTCATTGGGGCTTTACAAGGGGATCACAGGGGTCTGTTTCTTTAGGCAATCAGCATATTCATTTTTGTCAGATAGGAACCATAAAAAGACAAAAACAGGATTGACTTCCAGACTATTAAAGTAAGGATACATTAGCGACTGCTTGCCACTGTCTAAATTGCCACTCTTGGAAAAACATATCCTGTCAGTGTGATGATGTATTGCAGTTGGTTTGTGTATAATTATATCTTCATTAAAGTTTAAATAACTTGAAGGGAGGTTAAAATGCAGGTGCCCTTTAGGAAGGTTTAGCAGTTTATCTAGGTACTAATAAATATCCATCTATTCAAGTGTAATCACTGGTAAGGTTGCTGTTACATTCAAAGCAGGGTTTGTTAAGTCAGCCTAATGAGGTCTTGCATCAGCAAACAGGTGATCTGAGGATTACTGAAAGATTGTTACTGATAGTCTTTAAACAGGGCCACAACCCTTTACCAACCGCAATGATTTCTATAAGATCTAGCAGCAGAACATAGTAGTTGAAGAAATCTCGATCCCCCTAAGGTTAATGACTTATAAACAAGCATAGAGATTTGACATTTAATGAAAGCACTCCCAACAAAAAAGAAAAATTACTTTGTAAAAACACTTTTCGTGACTATGAAATTCTGCTGTGCATCAGAAAAGTATTGAAAGTCTGAAACCTATAAAACAAGACGCTTCTGTTTTGAAATGAAATATATTCACAAAGATGTTCTTTGGTTGTATATTTTAAAAACACAGTTATTTCACTCTTGACTTGGTCTTTTGTCTTCCTTGTTTGCTTGATGAACTCTCATTCAAAGTCATTCAGTGTCATTTTTATCATGCACATTTGTCAATGTAATTTGCATCTACAGAAGTATACATTTTAAAAACCTATCTATTATTATTTTTCCTTTTTTTTGTTGCTATCTATTGTGTGTGCATTTTAGGCAAAACAAACAATAAAATAATATGAAACACTGAGGATGGAAGGTGCCCACTTGAAAACCCCAGAGATGTACCCTACTTAGCTCAATCCAGACGGTTGTCATGCTGATGCGCTGGGGAGGCCGCACTGTGGTTGATCCCCGGAGCCAGCATCGCAGCCGTTGTGTGTGCTGATGCGCCAGGGAGGCAAAATAAGCTGATCCCTGGAGCCAGCATTACACTTCAGCCATTAACACCAGACAGAAGGATATCTACATCATCATATGGATGGAAACGTAAATGGATGGAGACACATATGGATCACATTAGTTTACTGTAAAGCTACGTCTTAGTTGGTGTTTATCTTGGCGAGAGCCGAGTTCAAATCAGCATGAAGTTTTAACATCTACTCTCGTGTAATGGAAATCACATCAACTGACGTGGTAAACACAGAAAACAAAAGCAAATATAGCTAACTGTACTTTTGGTCTCTGCTAGCAATTGGGGTTATGGCTAGGCTAAGTGTGATTTGCCTATTTAAATTATTTATGAAACCCAAGCCAATATCTGATTTGTCACATGTGTTGTAGGCTAGAGACTAAGTACAGTCCAACATGGTATCATCTTATAATGACTACACTGGCAAGTTGCTTAACATTAACATTTAATGAAGCAGCTCCCATTTGGCCTCACCATCAAATGTATTATTTGCACATCCCATACAACTAACCCTTTCCTGCCTAAATAGAATGACCATATACGGGCATGAATATGACCACTTTGGCAACCTTAAATTGAAATTAAAACCCAATATATCCACAGAAAAAATGTAAAATAATAAACAGTATTTTTTAAAACTGGCAATTTTTAAATAATTGTTTTTATTAGTATTTCAAATAAAAAAAATCAGATTTCAAATAGTTTCTGCCATTGAGGAGCTACAAGATTTTGTCCTAATCATGGTCTGTATGACAAAATGCCCTATTTCCCCTATTTTCAGCTATTTTATGGAAGTTGTCCAGACTAAGCAAAATATCACAAAGTACATTGTCGAATCATACGGAAAACCGTTTAACCTTGAAAGGTATGAATAAATACAAGTCAAAATGCAGTTGTTTTTATTAAATTATTTAATAATTTTGCATTGTGAAGAGTATAGAAAAATTAACTATAACAACAACAACAAAAATGTATAAAGAAAACAATATTGGGGTACTGCAATAAATGTGGCCAACACTGTAAGCAAATAAACAATTACGTAAATACATGAATAAATAAATGGTGTAGTGCAGTGTGGTGTAGTGTAGTGTAGTGTAGTGTAGTGTAGTGCATGTACCGTCAAGTACAAGCCTCCTCTCGATCTTGTACTTTTTTTACTTCAAAATACGTGCTGGTAGACCCGTTTCCTGTGTATGACGTTTTTGAAGTGTATCCTCTAAATTGGCATATAGCGTGTGGCAGGATGACTGGGTGGGTGACGTCACAGACCAGGAAATACAGGCACACATAAGAACTCTGGGGTGAGTGCCAATGCGCTCTTATTTTATTAAATCAAATACCCTTTAACTCTTGAAGGTTCGCCCAATGTTAAATAGCCTGCCACTTTAAGGAGAGAGAGGCAGTCCCTTATGAAAGTTTACCATGGTAAAAGTACTGTATGGTAAAGCACGGTAAATCTGATAAATGAATGCGTACAATTACTGTACCATGGTAATACTTCATAAGCTTCTTGGTATATTGATTGGAGCTACCGTCAAATCAACCAACAGCTGGTGCGCAACATTGCCAAAATGTTTTATTTTCTGTGATTTATTGAGTTAAAGGCATTGGTCAAGGATATCATCCACAATTCAATCTGTGGACTTTCCTCAAATTCAATCTAATATTGTTGGAATACCCTAGATCGATCCATGGTACTAAATGTTACAATTTAAGACTACGTGTAGTTGAAATTGACATTAGCATGGTGTATTTGGAGATGGGTAGCACCCTTTTTTAAGAGCTAGATTGCATTTAATTTACTCTAACTTTCACACTTTGCAATGCATGCCTAAATCTAACACATGGAATTAACAAACATCTGACCCTTGTAGGGGAGTGGGAGGAGGCTGAAAATACACAGATTGTTGATAGTGGCTAGACAGATTATTAGCTTTGACTAGACCAGCCTGAACCCCTTGGATTGATTCATTTGGTCTTTGTCAACAATGTCTTGTATTTGTCAACAGCTTGTTTGTCAACCTTCAGCTGTAACGGATATATCAGAACAGTGTGAAATTGAGAAAGTGTCATTGTGATAAAGGGAAGTGACAGTGGCAAATGTGTTAAACCTAACATAGATGGCTCTATAGATGCTGCTGTTATCAGCTCTTCAACGGTGCTAATTCAAATCTGTGGAAACATTCTTATTCCTAGCTCCTCTGCTGTGTTAAAAACAAATAAACTTGATGAGCAACACAGGAGCTGCAGATAGAGAAATGTATTTCTTTTTCGTTTAATTTTGAATAAGAGCCTCCATAAATTACAGTACATTACACAGGCCTTTATGTCTGTGTAGTGTGGAAACAAAAATCAACATTATATATATCAGGACGTCTCAGACTACAAGTCCTGATATCACTGATGACATTTTTATGTACCTACATTACATTTTTCTTTTCGAGTTAGATCCTTTTGGAACACAGCAGCTTTCCTTTTGCAAACTATATATATAGGCTTTACATATTACTCGCAAAACAACAACAACAACAAAAAAGTATTTTATTATCATACTTAGCTTGCTTCATGGGCTTGCAGCGATCCAGAATTCCTGCCGAAACTGGTGGGTTTAATTTGTTGTTATTATTGTCTGTAGCAGAAGAGCTGCTAGTGTATTTTGAGAAGTTAAGGCGTGTGATACTGGAACTCACTTCGACAGTAGCCAGGTAAGCGTCTTTCTGTCCAGTGAGCCGTCAGAACTGCGATTAATTGACAGTCCTAATATCTATCTATCTATCTATCTATCTATATATATATATATATATATATATATATATATATATATATATATATATATATATATTTGTTGATCAAGCTTGAACCGCACTTTTTATTGTGTTGGTTGTATTTGTAATTTCAAAATTATTGCCTCTACTGAATTTTGGTGACGGTCTCAATGGATACATTTCCTGGTTAAATAAATAAATACATTTTAAATTATTTTATTTATAGATAATAATAATAATAATAATAATAATAATAATAATAATAATAGTGTCTGTAATAAAACAATTTTTAATTAGATTAATGTATTAATTGTATCAATTTAATATGCATTTAAAACCAAGATTAAGATTATTTTTTTTAATCGTGAGATTAATCGCGATTATTTTTTTTAATTGCTTTAGCTCTAATCTATCTATCTATCTATCTCACCTAGAATATTGTGTTCAGTTCTAGTCACCTTGTTACAAAAAGGATATTGCTGCTCTAGAAAGAGTGCAAAGAAGAGCAAAGAAGAGCAACCAGAATTATCCCGGGTTTAAAAGGCATGTTGTATGCTTTGAACAAAGAAGACTACACGTGATCTGATTCAAGCATTCAAAATCCTAAAAGGTATAGACAATGTCGACCCAGGGGACTTTTTTTACCTGAAAAAAGAAACAAGGACCAGGGGTCACAAATCGAGATTAGATAAAGGAGCATTCAGAACAGAAAATAGGAGGCACTTTTTTAGACAGAGAATTGTGAGGATCTGGAACCAACTCCCCAGTAATGTTGTTGAAGCTGACACCCTGTGATCATTCAAGAAGCTGCTTGATGAGATTCTGTGATCAATAAGCTACTAACAACCAAACGTGCAAGATGGGTTGAATGGCCTCCTCTCCTTTGTAAACTTATGTTCTTATGTTCTATCTATCTATCTATCTATCTATCTATCTATCTATCTATCTATCTATAAACTTTAATTACTCCATTGCTGATATTTTATTTCTATCACAGCAGTGACCAACTATTATCTGAAATGCTGAATAGGTTAGCATTTAGCTGTAATCTACAAGAAAATAGTGGAGATACATAACACAAAAAGGTAGATTAGTAAAATGTGTAAATGCTGTTGTTTCACTCTGTGCTCCCCCTACACAAATAAAAAGCACAGATTAAGCAATTTAATTTGGACAAGTGTAACTTGTCATGCATGGAGAATTACTAGCAGGCTTTGTACTGCATCGTTTTATAAAGCCTTTCTGTTCTCTATATATCTCATCATCTGTTCCTTTTTCATTAGCTTTTACAATTCTGTTTTCTTTATTGACTGTTCTCTTTTTGTGTTTCTAAAACAGACATCTACACACACACGCACACGCACACACACACGCACACATACCTGGTTGTGTAAGATGCAAAAGAAACACAAGTACCAAAAATGTCAACATTTTATCTGTACGATATCTGTGAAAAACCCCATCCAGTGTAGATCAATGATATGAATTTCCTACTTCAGTGAGCTATGAGCTATGAACTAACTTATTTATTACTGAAACTTCACAGGACAACATCAACACCCTGTAGGTATTTCTGATATGACCACTGCTCCACCTTTCTTCCACATAATTGTAAATGAAAAATGTCTGCTAATTACACACTTCATTAAAGTTATTTTATTTCTAAATCACATCACAGCCGTCATTTGTTTGTGAATACTTTACACAAGAATCTCTGCTTTGTTGATGTTTAATTATGTTTCTTTGAGTCAGTAGACAGCACAGTGAAACTATCCACCAAGACCTCAGTAAACCATGTAGTCTGTCCACCAGGGAATAATGCTAAGCATTCATCAGCGAAAAAGGGTCAAGGCACTATGGGGGATTATCGATGATGAGATCAACTGTTCTGACCTGAGAAAAGAGTATATCTGAACATAAGTACATGGAAGCTACTGAAACCCTAAAGTGAGCCAAGACATTACTTTCGTGGGCCAACATTTAATCTGATCTCCATCCTTTCGCTCGCAAAACCACACAGAAGCAGTTCAAGCAGATTGGATGCAACAGATGCTGTCCAGAACAGTAGACTTAAACGAATACAATCGAAAGAAAGTTTTTTTTTTTTTGGTGTGGGGGGCGGTGGGGGACGGTTGAGGACGGTTGAGTTATGGATCACAAGATGAAAAAAAAAATGGTTTCAGATTTACCAGTTGCCAATTCGGTTCTCTAACTAGGTTTGTCGCCATTTTAATAAGGCAAGGTGAAATTAAATAAAATCCTAAATCCAAAAGGGCTGATAATAGCTGATGGTTGTAACTGTCAAAAAACTAAGATGTCAGATTGTTTTCCATACTGTGAGGTGCATCTTTGTGCGTTTTTTTTTTTTTTTAATTTTGTTTTTGCATGCATCTTTTTGTGATGATTTCGTAAGTACGGAATTTCTTGGAACATAAGCATGCCTCTGAATGCATTACTCTGTGAAAGGTAGCAGTGTTTTTCTTTATTGATAAAGAATAATATTTCGTACTTTGGTTTTAATCTATTAAAAGAAACCCAGCAACTGCAAATAGTGATCTTGTGAGTTGAACTAAATCGTATACTTTATGCAGCGCTCCACATAAGGTTTTAGGTCTGGGAGTAACTTACCCTCTAATTTTAACACTGCGAGAGTAAAATGTATTTTGAGGGGGTAAAATGCAACATTACCTTGAAGTCATGAGTAATCTTGGCAAATACTGTACAATCTTTAATGATAGTGGGGTAGGCATTAAAAAAGAGCCTTCCATTTTAACTGCAATGTTACTTTGAACTATTGTACACTCATGCGTGTGTTCTACAAGGTTCTTTATCTAACTCAGCGCATTTTTATTGAGGTATCACACTGCAAATTGAATTTCTTGGGGTGGTTCTTGTGTAGTTTCCTAGTAACTGAAGACATTGTATTCTGTGAAGCAAAATTGCTACCTCTTTATGGACACACTGCCAGAACCAGCAACAACACAGTAGTGATAGTCCAGATAAAAAAAAAAAAACTATTAATCCACAGTTTTGACAAATCGCTCAACTCAATGGTCACATTTAGAAATTAATTATGCATTTTATTGCATTCTGCGAATAAAACTGTGTGCATTCACTGTGGAATCAGTTAGTAGATAAACCCTGATTCATTAATTGTTTTTCTCTGCTGTTCGTCAAGGAATTAGATAGGCAAAGAGTGTGAAAAGGGTTTGTCTTCTCTGGTGAACAAGCTTTTCTTCCATTTATTTCTTCTATGTCTTTTATTATTAGGTAGACAGGGGGATCTGAAGTTAGTCAGTGTCTTTGTCATAGACATCATGTCTTAGAATGATGATGAGTTGTCTGATAACATCACACATTGTCATGTTGACAACTGCTTCATAGATGTATGTCTTCTATTCAAAAAATAAACATAAATATCAGAGTTTACAGTGGATATTAATCTGTAGGGTGACCATTGGACAACATCTCTTTCAAAGAAAATGTAACATATTAAAAAAAAAGTGTAGTGAGTGTTTTATAATAACTTGGGGGTTATTTTAAATAAAATTGTGATTTTTAGCATGCGTTTCCCTAGAGCATTTGGTGTGTTAATTGTTGCTTAGTTAATAATAATTTTATAAAATTACAAAAAAAAACAAAAAACAAAAAAAACAGCATTACCCATAAATGCAACCCAGCTTTGACATGACTCAAACACAACATTTATAATGTATCTTGACATGTCTGGGGGCATGAATTATAAATGATCATAGGGATTGATTTGTATTTTCACATTGGTTTAATCAAATATGAGGTTTAAAGTTCTGTGAGGAAATATGTTCAAGCTACGTAAATGTGGCTCTCTGTAAACTTAGTATACACAGAGATCAGGTGCTGATGCTGATTTACTGTTTGAAAAGCAGGCTCCAAGCAACTGTATTGGTCTTGATTCATTTCTATTCACTTTTTGTCTTTGAAAATAATTCAACACCTAATGTGCTATTATGACCTGAGGACCAGTTCCTCTCCCATTTTGTTAATTTTCCACTTTCCTTGTAATTTTTTCGTACTTGGAGAGCTTCAAGCCTGATTGAGCGTACTGCCAATGGTGACATGCTCAAGAAAATCCAATCAACAGTGCCTCCTGCTGTCAACCACCCTTATAACCCCAGTCTCTTTTTTTTCTCTTTTTTTTCTTGATTTTCTTGTCTCAGAGCTGTCAGCCAAGTTACTGATGAAAGGCATTTGATCAAATTCAAGCTGAAATGATATAGTCTAATTTCACTATAACGAACCCTTCATATAACTAACCCCCTTTAACGTTCCAAGCAGCAAGAACCGTATTTTATGTTTTTTTTTTTTTTTTTAAAGAAATTAGCCCTATTAGAACGATCACTTTTACAAACTCTACCCGGATAAAATGATCTTGGTAGTGACTGACACTGAACTTTCTCCAATGCGAATGTGTTATTCTCTCAGTGAAAACAAAGACCTTGGAAGGCTAATTCGAAGATAAGGCTGATTCATAGATAACCTATTGTAATGCGAATCATGTGTGACGTGTGCAACCGTTGCCATCTTCACACAAACTGCAACCATGGCAACAGGTGATGAAACAGCCTGCATTGAGAAAAATATGAAGCAATCCCAGGTCCCAGGTGGGTTCTATAATGAAGTTAGACTGTATATTATGATGGAGATAAACTGGTGTGAACTTCGTGTAAACTTTTGTACACTTTGGTACAGCTATTCGATTTTTAAAGTTAAAAGATGAAAGTTGTTTGGAATCGTGTTCAAGTCACAAGTTAAATTAGATTGACGGATCCTGCAATATAATTCAGCAAAATTTGATGCCATTCTAAAAGAAAAAAAGAACACTGCCTACTGAAATGTACACGCAAGCCCTTTTACCTGAGGGGAAAACTGGATTATTTATTTGCATCACTTGCTCAGATTTTGGATAGTCATGCAATCTGAATTTCTTCTTGAATACTAATTAAATCTGTTACTACTGTGTATTTCTGTGTAAGGTCCCTTTTTAAGTTTTTTTTTTTTTTTTTTTTAGTAAACCAAGTATATGTTTTATAGGCTTAAAAGTTTTAAAATGCCTGGCACTTTTTTGTTTCTCTTTTTTCAGATTTAACATGATGTTTTATATATAAAGTAAAAGCTTTACATCCATACCGCCAAAACACTCAGATATATAAAGAACCCAAGTGGACAAACGTTTTGGCTTAGGACATCAGTAGTTTCTTAGAAGTTTTAACCTTAACCCTTTGCCGTCCTATGTCGGACCTGGTCCGACATTGCAATTATTCTTATCCGGTCCAATGTCGGACCCTGTCCGACATCATCAAAAAAACGCAAAAAACGGGTTTCTAGCCGTTTTTTCTCCGGAAAAAGCCAAGAAAACCATTCAATGGCCGAGTGGGAGCGACAGGAGCCGAGACAAGCCGAAAAAAAAGGGCGTATCTCATGAATAGTCATACTTGCCCCTGGCATCAGATAACAGCGGCCATAAGGAAACAAGCTGGCTGATACTGCATCAGCGCTCAGAGAATATCACTGACATTTGCAGAGCTTTTTTCAGATGTTATAGTAATAAAATAATGACTTGGATCGCATTATTGAGGCGTTTGGTGATAAAACGAGTGATCAGGAGATGATTGATCGGTATGTACGACTATTATTATTATTATTATTATTTATTTCTTAGCATATGTGAAAGCTATAGCGAACAAAAGGGTGGGGCGGGGCTGGAGATGCCTGGTGAGTGCTTTGTTGATATGCAGGGCCTTTTAAACCTGTTTGACTGTGGAAAAAAAATACTTTTAAACAGTGCGTCTAAAATTAACTGCGCGTGTGAAAATAAATTGGACCTGATGCGCACTTAATAAATGGACTGCAAAGGGTTAAAGTATATGTTCTGTATATCTGATGGTCATCAATCACCGTAATGCAAATAACAAAGGGGGGAGGGGATGTAGCAGGTTAGCAATGCGGTCAAGACTGGCCAGTGGCAGGAAAGCAGACCCAGAGACAGAAGCTGCAGTTTAATGGTGCTGTTACACACTTTTGTTTAACAAAAAAAATAAAGAAACAAAGACCAAAACAAAAATGTATTGACAAAATACAAAACCTTAATTCAGTCTGGGCAATGGCTTTCAGTGAATTTTCTCTCTCTCTCTCTCTCTCTCTCTCTCTCTCTCTCTCTCTCTCTCTCTCTCTCTCTCTCTCTCTCTCTCTCTCTCTCTCTCTCTCTCTCTCTCTCTCTCTCCTCCAAACAAAGTACATACCCTCTCCAAAACTCATTCTCCAAACAAAGGATCTCTTCCTGCTTTTATACCGTGTGGCTGGGTCTAAATTGATGACCAATTGTTCAATTAAGACCCATCGACATTCCACACATGTATTCGTCAAGGATGGAATTAACCCCATCCCTGCCAAACAAACACAAAAACACACCCCACACTATTTAAACAGGGAGGGCTTCCACCCTGCCACAGGGGGCTTATTCTTGTAGTTGCCCGATGATTAACTTAACTTACTGTCAATTCAGTTACTTGACCCAGCCTCATAGGGTTAGTCCCTATTGTAACTAATTCTAGTCAATACTGCTTGTCGCTGCACTATTTAATTATATTAACTTGTTTATCCATAAATGCTTAAACTAGAACACCACATTTTCAATGACAACAACAAATTTGAACAGCAGCAGAAAAGCAATTTAAGGGAAATCCAACTGAATTTAGTCCGTTCATATTAAGCACAGTTTGACAGCTATAAATCCACATTTCTTTTGGAAGCAGCGGTTGATGAATTCTGTTATTGTACAGTCAGTCATTTTACTTGATAAAACATGTTCAGTTTGCCCTGCAAAATCGAATCCTGGAAAACAACTGTCGCAATTGTTTATCCACATCCCATCACTTTTAAGATTAAATATGTATTTTAAAAGGATATACTGTACGGTACAGGGAATCCAAGGTATTGGGAAACCGAGTCGAGCCGGAGCTGGAGTCTTTGATGGCGGAGGAGGACTGTGACGGAGTATACCCCGCCTCTGTATTATTATTTTTATAAATGTATGTTTTGTATTGTTGTTGTTGTTATTATTATTATTGTTATTGTTATTGTTATTGTTATTGTTATTGTTATTATTGTTATTGTATTTGTAAGCGGGCAGACGAAGCCGTCCGTCCTAATCATTTTATGTGTTTATGTGCGGGCGGTCGAGCACCGTCCGTCTTTTATTATTTGCTGTTTGAGACCGGCGAGAGAGCCAGTCTTGTAATGTGTAGTCGTGGGTATGGGGTTAAAACCCCTTCTCTAGAACTCTTGTGGGAATGTGGCTGGAGCCTTAATAAGGTCATTTATTAATAGGGAATTAAGGTTCCAACCACGAATATATAAAAGACCCACTCTCGGCTCAGAGGGGGTTGGATGTTCAGAGGAGGAACGGGAGTGAGAGCGAGAGGAGCGAGAGAAAAACACAAAACAAAACATATACAGGATCAGTGAAGGCATTTGCCCAGCCTGACCTGTATTGGCTGTTCATTTTGTGTTTGTGATTTGTTTTATTTAAATACAGTGTTTTTGTTTAACTCTTTTACTTTTATTTTTTGTATTTAAAAATAAAGACGGCGCAAACGCCATTGCATCCTATGCGAGCTATTTCACTCTTTGTTTTTCCTTCTTTGTGCAACTTCTGTTTTCCTTCTTTGTTATAGTAGTAGAAAACACTAGTGGAGGCTTTGAGTAAATTGTTAATGCTCATAATGCATCAGAGTAGAAAAATGCATCATTCTTGCACCCTTGCATGTATAGACGTTATCCTTCATGCACCCTCTGCTGCAGCAAACCACAACTCAAATCCTGCTATTTATTTGAACAATGTCGCACAACTCTCACAATAGAGATCTCACTAAGAAGATGCCACTAATATTTTTTCATTGATATATTTTCTCTTAGTATATACGACAAAATGTTTAATTTACTAAGTGTCGCAACGAAAATGCAAATTGTGGTATGTTTGCGCTGCGACTGGCCCATCTTAGTACACCTACCCCTTAGTATTTGTTTGAGAACCACTAGTCTAGTAGTGGCTGTCCTGAACCAGTAGTCTTGAAATAATTTGTAGCATAGAAGGCATTTTGATGCAGACAGCAACTGGATAAAGGATCAAGGCTTGAAACAGGGCATCAAAAGGTTGAGTCATGGTGACCTGTTGGTAAGAGATCAAGGACTGCCAGCTAGATGTTTATGGCTTAAAATCCCAACTCAATCTCATAGAAACTAACCTGAACACATCACTCTGAGAGTTAGGCCCCTTGTGTCAGAACTGCAAAAATACTGTAAACTAAACCTGACATTTATATTACACAGGGTATACCATGTATTATTTGAATTTGAGAGACAAAGCCATAATTGCACTGTAGGCTTGCATCCATAGTAATCAGGCTTGAAAACGAAAAGAAGAATACAATAGAGTGAAGTGATTAGACTGGGCACCTCCCATTTAAAATAGAGTGAAGTGCTTAGACTGGGCACCTCCCATTTAAAATAGAGTGAAGTGCTTAGACTGGGCACCTCCCATTTAAAATAGAGTGAAGTGCTTAGACTGGGCACCTCTCATTTAAAATAGAGTGAAGTGCTTAGACTGGGCACCTCCCATTTAAAATAGAATGAAGTGCTTAGACTGGGCACCTCCCATTTAAAATAGAGTGAAGTGATTAGACTGGGCACCTCCCATTTAAAATAGAGTGAAGTGCTTAGACTGGGCACCTCCCATTTAAAATAGAGTGAAGTGATTAGACTGGGCACCTCCCATTTAAAATAGAGTGAAGTGCTTAGACTGGGCACCTCCCATTTAAAATAGAGTGAAGTGCTTAGACTGGGCACCTCCCATTTAAAATAGAGTGAAGTGCTTAGACTGGGCACCTCCCATTTAAAATAGAGTGAAGTGATTAGACTGGGCACCTCCCATTTAAAATAGAGTGAAGTGATTAGACTGGGCACCTCCCATTTAAAATAGAGTGAAGTGCTTAGACTGGGCACCTCCCATTTAAAGGAAGGGAGCATCGTGTCACCTGGTAACTTTATGCTCTAAATGAAAAATATTTGCATAATTTCTCCTAAATGGATTGTGAAAAGGAATTACCAAAACATTAGTATTGCAAGCTTTCTTATGAAAGAACCACATTCGAATGAGAATTTAAAATTTTAGTGATTCTTATTTTACCCTGTAGTTGCCTCTGATTTCTTGGTTGCAAATATATTTTACAGCAGCATCTGGAACTACCTAATTTTAATCTAAAAAGCAGTGTTATCTTTATGGTTGCTGCCCTAAAATGAATAAACCTGCTCTTTTGCAGTCATTATTCCACTGTATTATAAAATCTTATAATAGTGCAATTGTACATTTCTAACACAAGAAACTGTGACACAAAATCTATTTTGTTCTTCAGCTCTCAAATTGGAGTTTGACTACAGATGCATGCACAACCAATAACTAACCAAGGTTCTGAATGCTAAAGGTTTATAACACACGTTTTTTTTTTTTTTACCTCTGCTTAACTCTTGTGTTTATGTAGAATGTTGAGAGGGAGAGGTGGAAAACAAATGTTAAAAATAAACAAATAAAAAACCTCCAGCAGGAGGGTGATGGTCTGACACAACCTGATTCCACAGATTAAATTCTCCCGGTCATAATCTAAAAATTCATTGCGAGAACCCATGGGTTTATTTAGCACAAAGCCTCTATTAAAGTAATCCCTGAGCTCCTAATCTCGAAGTAGACTGGTTTGTGCGGCGGATCGTCAATGGATTTTCAGGAATCCCTTTGTACTGCCACCCTTCCTATGATACGGTCATGTCCGCAGACTACCATTGCTGCCCTGTTTTAGACAACTATACAGGACTGCTAATATTTGGAAATTAAATGTTTCCTGGTTTAAAAAGTTAATTAATACATAGATACTGTATATAGGTTGTTATAAAGAAACCAAAACGTTTGAAAGGCAATGTTGGTTTATATTTCATAAGGCCCTATAATATTTAGTTCCACGTCCCCCAGAGGGCAATACATGTGTATATGGGCACTTTATTCAACTGTCATGTTAAAGATTAAATTAGCATATTTTCTCCCCTCATGGAACATTACTACAACCCAGGGAAAGATGAGCTTTTCTTTAAAGATTGAGGCACTGCTTTGATAGGTTTAATAGATTAATGCAGTATAGAATGATTAGACTAAACAAACTTCAGTGGGACCCCAAGGCCAAATCATCCTAAAACCGGTTGTGCTTATCTGAAGTTGGCCCCTTGCTGTTTCGAGAGATTAGTACACAGCTGAAATCTATCCAAAACATTATGCATTTGATGATACAATGAAATAAGTTGCTGTAAACATATGTTGGGTTATATTAACCAACAGCATAACTTGTAGCAAAATAAAATGCATGCTTTAGTTCCAGTATGACTGATCAACAGAAAAACCAACAGGTACTGGAATCTCCAACTCAGTTTTATTATAAAACATCAAAAGCAGATTAAATGAAAAATGAAGGATCTTTAAATCATTATCTACAAAAGACCAACAGTGGCTTCCCTTAATTTAAATGTAAATGTTTATTTAAGCTGTTGTGGTCCTTGGGAAAGGGCTACTATTTCTTTTAGTGCACCAATCCCAGGCAGTGCCATCATTCCCAAGAGGAAGTGCAAGATTTAATAATAGTATCATTGGTGCAAGCAATTGAAGATTGTTAGATTGGAGCGGTCATATTTGATTATTCATTATAATAGGGCAGTTTAATACAGTTTTGTCTGGAAAAAAGATTTGAGATTCAAAAAAAAAAAGCTGATTAAAAGGAGGAATGAAATTAGCATAAGCTTCATCCAGTTCAACATACTTTCTAATTAAAATCAGTCATCTGAAGCGACCTCATTTTTTTCAGACTCTCATGGGCTGCTATTTTGACAGTATTTTGTCATGTTTTTAACTTACATATTAAATATGTTGTGTACATTGGCCATACCAGGAAGACTAGTACAGCTATAATTAATTATGTTAGCTTTGTATTTTGTGCACAGCCTTCATAATATTTGGTTACCAGTGTTTCATTTAAAATGTGGACAGATGATGATGATATACTTTTTTGGGGTTTTTTTTGCAGGCATACTAGATATTTGATTGTGGCTAGAAATAGTGGTGATATAGACACTTTTCCAAGGCAAGCATGCAAGACAGATGTTGACACATCCACATCCTACACAGTGGTTTGCAGATGGACAGCATGAAATATTGCAGAGCACCACTGTGTAATATAAAATTGCTCCACTTAACTTTGTTATTCAGGGATGTGTTCTGGAATCAGGGTCTCTAGAGCTAAGTGTGAAAATGCAGGTAGGGATTGAATGACAGAAGGTAATAGGATGGGATTGGTACAATAAAGATAACATCATCAATTATTCATCTGGCAGGGGAGGTGGCCTTTTGCCAGTGATCATGTGATGAAGTTGAAAACAGCGCTTGACTATGTTAAAAGTATGAAGGGAAAGCGTTCATAATATTCTTACCTGGATTTTAGTGCCTTGTTATTTTTCATATTGCTTGATGCTTTTCCAATGTCACACTCCTCTGCACATGCACTATTATAATTCAAGGTCTCTAAAGCACTTTTGTTACATTAAAATTGAACTTACTCCTTTTAAAAAAAAGGAAGTTAATGGAAGACTGCAGTAAATTCATGTCTACTTTATAAATGAATGCTTCCCAGTGAAGTGGCGACACCCTAATCATACCGTAATCAGAAAGTCATCTGCAACATTTCCGTCTCTAAGCTTTGCAAGACATAGGGTATTTGCACTGAAGTATATTTGCACTATATAATATATAATAGTGCTTCTTATATATTTGCATTATATAAGAAGCAACGTATGACTGTATCCATCTTCAGGGACGTTGGACAAAGAAAAAGAGCCTAATAACACACACCAAAGGTGTCACTTCTTTTGTAAATTGATGATGTGACAGGGCCGGTGTCCCTGTCCCTTGTTTGCATTGTACTGCACACACACAGTTTATCTCATCAATTGCAAGTGCGGTCTGTCGGAGCCGAGGCGGAAAAACGATGTACGAATTCTAGGAATGTGACTTGATTTCTGTATTCTCGCGTGATTAGTGGCTGCGGCTCATTCATTAATTGAATAATTGTTTGTGGTATAAAGGGGAACCTGTGATAAGGGGGAATCATTCATTTCCTAAACCGGGTCAGTGGGGAGAAGCTGAGTGATGTTTTTTTTTTTTTTTTTTGGTCTTTAGTCCTTTGTGACAGGATTCAGGTTTAGTCCGCTGTGTTTAGCTGAGAGACCCTAAAGCTAAAAAGTTATTTCTGCAAGACAACCCAATGTATTGCTTCGTTAGGCAGTGTAGTGTTCCTGCTGTGGGACGCTATATTGGATAGTGCATATTTGCAGTGTGAAATGCAATCTTTGTAGGGTCATTGAAGTGTTTATGGCTAGGAGCTACCACTGTTACCTAAGCAACATCTACAATGAAGTTTGTGAATATTGTAAATAAATAAAGCCATCAACCTAAAAAAAGAAACTATTTATAGATACAAGGACTCTTGAATGTTTGCTTAAAACTACCTCTTCAAATTTAATTTGACATTTTAGTTCCTCTTTATTTGTGCAGTGCTCCAGTATTGAGTAACACATTCCACTATATAAATAAATAAACACGACTGTACTTGAACTGCTCATTTGTATTTGGCATCATAGATGCTGAGGAGGGATGCTGAGCTCCAGAGTTTCAAATCTAATTTTGAAACAAAAAATAAAGGAACATTGTAAGCCTCAAGGCATGTAGTTAAAGTGTAGTAATTGGAATTGAATCCTAAATTATAGATATGTTTTTATATAAGGGAGGAATCATTTTAAATACCATGGATGGAGTACATCAGATCTGTAAGTCATAAAAAATAAATTACAGGTTTGATGTCAGAAGCAGCAGCTCTAAAATACTGTCTTAAGTTGTGTTCTAAATTGTTCCTTATTAATGCTTGTTCTTCTGGCTTTCATGGCAATCTTTTGACACATCTGACCATTTGAAGTATTCATACTGTAAATATATTTTTTTTTAGAATATGCCGATTGTTATCCAAAGTTTGCAGATGTGATTGATTATGATCTTAAATTGACACTAGAACTTTTTTAAACTTTTCTTTTCTGTTCCCTGTGAGGTGTAATCACTTGGGTAGAATTACAACAATGTGGGCTGTGTTTTTGGGATGGCAGTGAGAGGAAAAGAGCATGGGGAACATGGTTTTATTTTTTTAAAATTTTTGTTTACATTTAGCTGAAGCCCTAAGGTGAAAAATGGAAAAGTGTAAAAAAGTCTGATTGTCCAAAACCAATTAGGTCAAGGCTTTTACAAGAACAAAGTAGAAGGTTTTTAACTGGGAATCTTGCTATTATTCTATGTACAAAGATAAAGCTCTTCTGTGGATCCAGCTTCTCTTCATTTTCCAAAATGTTCCTTTCTCCTCCTCCATCCCACCTCCTTTGCCCAGATACAGTATCTTCATTCTGGGGGGTCGGATGGGCCTATGACCCAATTTTGGACAGCTCCCTTTTGCGCATAAAACAAGATTCTAGGCCACAATGTTCTAATAAAGGATAGCCAACAGCATAGCGACAGATGTCTCTTGCTAAGCCCAATGACTCATTCAGCTGAAGTCAAATACCAAAACACTTCTCATATAATCTTTTTTTTTTGTCTGCACAAATGAATAGAAAAGGCTTTATTTATGTGAATAATTCCTGTTCAATCTTACTTTCATCATGCTTTGTGCAGATGAAGATACAGTTTGCAGTAGTGTTGTGTAGTATTGGAACTAGACTTCTGGTGCAAAGGGAAAACACAAGATAAAAATACATAAATGAGCGATTACAGAGCTACAGAAAAGGTCCCTATGGTTTTAGAAGGTATTTTGTAGACACTTTTCAGTCCCCCTTTTTTATCACTATTTCATTTAGAATATGTTTTGGAATGTCTGTCTTTCTTTGATGAACAGAAAATGTCTCTTTCCTATTAAAATTGTTAGAAGTGTCACTGTCCAGCATAAAACCTGCAGACCAGGCTGGAGGCAAGAGAAGGCTGCTCTATTATGTTGTACCTTCTAAAATGTTTCTAAACAAGTACGTGGAAGTATAATTGAAGGTGAAAACAGGTACAAAACATCAGTTACTAAAATCTTAAGGCATTACATGTATTTTGAAATCAATCTCTTCACCGTTTACCTTTCTTCACTTTAAACACTGCATAGCACAGCACACTACAAAGCAGGTGCACTAAACCAAATAAAGAATAACACTGGCGTGCTAAGATTATTGTACCATGTTGAAATGTCTGACAGATCATCAACTCAAGGCTGAGTCCCTTCAGAAAAGATCAAAGATTGTTTATTTTCAACAGACAGACTGCATGTGCCAAAATAACTTAATTCTCACACCAGCCTCTTTCATGTTTTCAAGCCATACAAACTCTGCTGTACTTCTGATGTACTATAGCATTGCAGGATTTATATCTCTGAGAAGACAGCGTTTATATCTGTTTTTTCACTTCATAGAGGCTCATCCGATCAATGCACTGCTTTTAAGTGGCTCCTAGCTCTTAAAAAATAGGGTTTAGAATCAGATTGTTTAGAGTGGTTTATAAAAAAAAAATATATATATATATATATATGCAACGACAAATGGGAACAGATTAATGCTGTTACTGTTTCAAAATTAACCCTCACCCTAACCATAACACCAAATCCTAGCCATAACCTGGGTACCTTGATTTCCTACTCTCGGCTGCTAATTTATGTACAGTATGAAACCACAAACTGTGATTAAAAAAAAAGAGCTCAGTCTGTGAACTGGTGGTGCCATTATCCAACACTGGCATGTGTGATGCACAGGTTTAGTTTTTTCTTTGATGTAATATTCTCTTTTGATCATGTGTGTAAACCCCACATTTAAGTATGCAGCCATATGTTGCAGTTTTATTATTCAGTGATTTTTTCAAAATATGCTTATCAATTTGGATCCTATAGTGCTTTGTTTTTCTTGAGAATGAAATCTTGCATTTCTTTTTTTTTTTTTCCGTTTTTTTTGTTGTTCATCACTTGGTTATAGCCCAGGCTAAGACAGGGACTGAGAATGGGCATTAAACAATGTTATCAAGCCTTTAGTTTGAAACTCACATCCTGATTGGCTAATACAAGGTCACATGACTGGGAAGGGTATCACCTATTTCTGTGGATGAATTATTGCCCACTGTCACTTTTCCAACCCGGTGCAACAGTTTTCCACTCTCTTCTTCATCTTATGAAATTTGAATGTACTGTAATTTGTCAGTTCTGAGTTTGTTTTCAATTTCACCTGTTTGTTTGAACTGTATTGTAAGCAGAACTAAATTCAACTTACCTTGACAACAGTTACCTTGGTGTCATTAGCTTTAAACTGAAGGCCAGAATCATCATATTTGTATCCTGCCCTCTATGCTGCTTTATACACTGACATGTAAACCCACCGTCTTTGTGGTGGGCAAGAGAAACTGTAGTTTTTAATGTGAAACTTGCTCTTCCCGCTGGTGGATGGATTTACATATCACCCAGTTTCCAGCTAAGTAAAACTAAGCTGTTGTTTGCACTTTATAAATGCAAGCTCAATTCCGGTTCCACAATACCATTCAAAGTTATATTAATTTAGCACAAAATAATTAATTTGTTAGATTATGCACCACAACATATTATACATAATAATTTTAAAATGTATAAAAACAACTACAGCCCTTGAGATATCTTTGTGGTGAAGCTTATGCATTAACATTGTTGGTCGTGGGTGCCCTTTTTAAAATGAATTCATTACTAGCTCATATCTATGCATAACTAAAAACTCATTAGGCATAACCAATCTGAAAGAGACAGATGGACTTATGCTGCACTCTAGTTCTCAGTCTCCATACGGTTATACTTCAGAGATTTACCCACAGAATCTATTTAACATTACTTGCTTGGTATCAATCTGTCACAAACAGACAGGCAATCATCACTGTTGCTGTTGCAAATAATGCCTCAAAATCCAAGTGTACCTCTTTCAGTCTTGTTTTGACTCTGAACAATATACTGCGTTGTTAATAATATTTCTTTGGGAAATGAATAGTGGTTTCCTTGGTAACAGAAGTACTTTTGTAGCTGTAATGCTGATTTTACTGCATAGTGTTGTGATTGTAAATCAGGCATTGCCACTTGAACAACACTTAAAAATGCATTGTTGAAGAAACTGTGGCTTCTTCAGAAAGCACAAAAAATGTCATAGTCTACTAGTATTTTGTTTCCATAGCAACAAACTCATTTATCCTTTCAAGGAGAAGTTAAATATTCTTCGGCTGAAATTTATAAATTTCCCTAGATATATATTATGTGTTTGACATGTCTGATGGGCGATAATTGGTGTTAATGCTTGTAAAAGGATATATTAGGCTTTATTTAGTTTGAATATTATTTTGAGAAGAAATCCATCATCTGATTCCTGTCAAGTATATGTATTAATGTACTGACAAAACTTATTTAGTCATGATAATTGAAAAGGTATTTAAAAAAGGTAGCAACAAGGTAAAAAAAAAATAAGTCTCCCTGTGTGCAAAATATTTTTGAAATACTTCTAAAATGATCAATGTTGTTGCTGGTGTAATTTATTGCAGGTTTAGTATCTCTCGCCATTCTGATCATTTTTTTTCAAAATGGCATTCAGTAAGAAACCCTTATATTGATTCATTTCTTTTGGTCATCTTCGCTGATACATACGCATATTATACAACCTGGGGAATACTATTATAGAGATGTAATCAAAGTACAGTAATCAGCAGCTATCTGCACTCTGCAGTTCATAAGTCAATAGGAGTACCTCTTTAAAGACCTGATAGTTAGAGTTAGTCACTGATGTCATCATAGGCATTTTTTTCATTAATAGATGGTTTACAGTTTTAAACATTTTTCTTGAATGTTGAATCTTGATCACTTCCCCTGGCAAACCCACTATTGTCTTGCAGTTCAGCATCATTCCTTGCCTTCTCATGTAGGTGACAGCTTTCCCTTGGTTTAGTGTCCAAGTGATTGCAGTGTTTATTATTCCAGTAGTCATCAAGTGGCTGATTTTGTTTGGTCGTCTTCACATTCATGTACAAGATTGAAGTGTACACTGAAAAAGAGTCAATTGCCCTCTACTCTTTTTGGTCACATCCATGTCATTATGGGGTTTTTTTTGCCATAATTTTAAAATGTTTCGAAGTGTCCTGTCTTTCTGAATGTGAACAGTAGGTTATCTGTTCTGTGTGTTAAGCAGGTACTCTTGTCCTCTTTGTCCTCCAAAATGTGAAGAGCACATTACTGTAAAGTTTACAACTAAACAACACTATTAAACTATAATATACATATGTGTGAGAATAGCACATGGTGTCATTATGTGACATTTTAAAAGTCCACTGGTCAGTTCTAATAATGTTTTTATAAACAGAGATGAGATCTAATTAAATACATTTGATTGCATTTTTACCTCATTTCCGTTATCTGTGCAGGTTAGATTTCTCCATGGAGCATGTTCGAGGATCAGTATTCCAGCTATGTGGGTGGCAGTGAGAGATTTTTATGGGAATGAATGTTTTTTTTTATATATACTGTATATAAAAATGTAATTTTATTTTCAATATTTAGAGTAATTAACATTTTTTGCGAGAAAGGTTAAATGAATATTGTATCTCAAATCATCCTCACTGCTCATATAAAAATACCTGAAAATCAACAAAGCGTTGCCTTTTGCTTGTTTTAGATTTTGTATCTGTATCTAAATTGTTCTTCGAGATTACTAATATTGTGAGCACAGTGCATTTGTTAAACACCAGTAAAAGTCATCTCACAAAGATGTTCCTGCACATAATGTCAAAAGACTTTCCTTTCAAGCCAGATCATTTTTCAATCACTATGTAGGGCAAATATGATTACACTTTGGATAAAAAAATATATAGTGACAAAAAGCAATAAAAACAGTATGTTTGTAATATGCAATCTTGTGAAAGGATAATGTTTTGTGACCTGGAGAAAAGTGATATTGAGACCTAAATAAAGTGTCTGTCTTTTATAATTCAAAATCAGAATATCATGTGTCACCCTTAAAAGCTTTGCTACTGTCATAATCTATGAATGAGCCCATGGGGAGAGGTAGACAAGCTAACAGCACGGGTACCGATACCCTATATGCACACCATCAAACTGTAAGATTTTACAGCAACACAAACATGTTTCTCTCTACTGTATTTATACATTAATTAGACTTTTTACACTCGACATTGGTGTTTTTATATCAGCTTAATTACAGATCATGTTGTGTTAATTGCTTTTTTGAGACAGCTAATTTAGTTTATAAATGTTATGGACATATTCACTATATAAGTCATGTTTTTATTTTTTTAATTACTTACTTTTGATCTCCTAGGTGACAGAATCTCTAACTTAGAGCTAGTATATCATTCAGAGAGAGAGGGCTATAAGAGGGTGGACATAAGGTGTCAGGAGTAATCCGTGCTTAAGGCAGTACGGAGTGTTCAGAACACTGGGAAGCAAGCCCAGTTTTGCTGAACTTCTTTTTGTATATTAAATTATACAGACAGTTCATGGTTCAGCCAGTGGTTCAAGCCACCAAACACAGCCTTGCTTCACTGAGTTTGCCCTGTCTGGGTTACTGCAGAGTCCTGGCATAACTAATCAGCTTGCCCCCCTTCTTGGTGGTTGGCAGGTTTGAGTTAGTTGTGCGATCCAAGGCAGTGTGGACAGCAAACAGCGGGAAATGTGCCAGGCAGCAGGATCAGCACTTTGGACAGATATCAGCGGGGGCTCCTTTTATTGCAGTGCTCCAGAAACTGACTTACTACAGAGAAGTGCTTGTTTAAAAATGCAGGGGCTTTGAGGTGATTGCTACTGGCTGGGTACCCCAGGCAGGAGCAACCACGCCTCAGCCCTACCGAGAGAGTGGCTAAAGCACCGTGCCTGGCCATACACAGAGGGACCTAATTAGCTCCTCTGGGCATTGTATATTAGTAGTCACTTTCTGTCACCTCTACAACATAGACAGCCTGCCTTCATCTAAATACATCTCATTACATCTAGGTTGAGTTATCTTTGATTGAAAGCAGAGCTAATGCAACCTAGTTAGAAATTGCCTATGCAAAGCACTGGGGAATTCACTTGTTAATGACATGAACTAGGTACCGGTACAAATCACAAATACCATTTGAAATCCTAACGTACATCCCTCTGACAAGCAAATAGGGCTAATTCACATAAGTAAATGTTGGACTTGCCAGCATAATTTACATTTTAACCTTATCAAAAGTTTAGAGGGGCCCTGTATTTCCATCTAATATAATCTGATAGGCGTCATGGAATTGTCCGGGGGGTGAGCAGTCCTTGAATCTTAGAAATACTGTTTGATTTTGTTTATGCGAAGTGTACTGGTTCCGCCCCTTTTCTCAAATACAAATGTGGTCAATTACAGTTACCTTATCTTCGTACCAGCTGAAAAAAACACAGGAAAAAAAGTTTGTGATCAGCTGATCACCAATTTTAGTACCAACCACATTGCTAAACGGATAGTTTGTTCTTGGTTCATGAGGAAAAGTCTGTGAGTGGGGCGGGAGAGTAAAAGGAGTGATGCATTCTTGTACTGCATACTCCAACTACAGTATGTATCATTTTAGATGGTTTCTTACATTTTTCTTCCTTGTATATTTCTGTTTTATTTCTAATTATAAAAATACACGTCATGTGAAAAATAATAGGCACATTTTACAGTACTTTTTATTAAAGTATCTGCAGTTACAGTGGATGGAATTTATGAATGTACTTTATTTGATTTACACATTCAGAATTATGATTAATGGTTAATTTAACAATATTGAGTAACAAGTTAGTATAGCTCCTAATCTAAAGAATCACTGGACTAACTTAATACCTTGTTTTACAATCCTGTAGGGGGGCAGACAACTGATACATTGTGTTCATTGCAATTGAGAACACCTTAAAACCTACCTGCAGACCATCTGCAGGTGCTTGATTTGTTGCAATTGAAGCTTTCTGGCAGTCTATCATTAGTACTGTTCACCGTACTAACAATCCACAATTAGTACGTTTAGTTTGTTGCTATTGACAAATTGAGTTTGGAGACCATCTTAGAAGCAGATGTAAACCCAGACATGTATCTTATTCTACTCTGCAAATCAATTCTAAAAAGTGATCATTATTCTTCTGTTTTCACCAATCTGTGACATTCAAAGAATATGGCTTTTCATCAGAGTCATTTGTTTGCCCGACAGCTAGTCCAACTTGGATACCCACGAGATTGACCGCAACACATTTGAGGCCAACATACAGTACATAGAGCTTCATGTAGAATTCTACAACGTTGAACCGTATATATTACACAAAAGAAAAAAGAAAAGAAAATAATTTTACCGCAAAAGATTTTAGATGTTGTAAAGTACAACCTTCCCACTGTACATACAACCTTGTAGAACTGTGTCTACTGGTCATTTTGTACATGTAACACTGTATTTTAAGTGCCCTTCGGTGGTATTTTTATAGCTGAAAGGAATAGCGAATCCCATGCGTAAAGATATTACAGTTAATTACCCTTCGCATTACAAGAATGTGCGCTTGCTGTACACTGGGCCAGTGTATGGACTATTAGCATCAAGGTGTTTTATATACTAGAGATGTAGTTTTTCTTGGCACTATCAACAGTAATGGATTTCATCAACACAAGTGTCATTATAAATACAAACACTTATCCCTGTGACTTTGCACACCCCTCTTCACAAAATACCCTAAAAAACAATTTTACAACCCATTAACTACTTTATTATCTTAATCTCATTGTTTTTGCAGTCGTCAACACCTATTGGTGCACCACAGGTTGACCCATAGCAAAACCCATTAAACAATGCACAGCTCAGTGTTAAATATTTAATATTGAACTCTCAGCATCATTTGCTAGTCACAGTACTTCAAAACATTAGTCTTTTAGATACAGTTAATTTTGCTGCTGCATAGCAATGGCTTTTTTTTTTTTAATAAATAATAAAAAAAAAATTTAACTTCAGGCAATTAATTCAGATTTAATTAACTTTTAGCCACTCGCACATCATACCAGATGGAATATGTTTTGAAGCCATGCAAGTTGTGTTTTTCAATTAAGACGTGTACTACATTAATTACAAAGACAGATTGTATTTGTAAACTGGAGTACAAGACTACAATTTGTGAAGAGTTAGCAGTCGTAGGCTCAAGGTTGAAATTTTGGAGGTGCAGTAGATCACACATATTGTGGTTATCCATCTGTACTATATACAGCTACATAAACGGATTAAACTCTTCACAGAAAGCAGAAACAGGCAAAGGTGAGGGTCAGTGGTTTTGAATAGGCTAATTCCAATTGAAATATCTGATAAACAGCCGCTTGAGTTCATACTGATTGTTGCTCTCCCAGCCTGTATGGGGAGCAATTATGTTTCTTAAGTTGTTTCAACTGGAATGGATGTTACAATCAGTGTCATGTAATTCTTTAAATCAGTTCGACAATGGTCTTCATAAAAACATGATGATTCTGCGGTTTCAGATGTATAGTTTTACAGCAGATCTCCCACTCCTGCTTTGATCTCCATACAGCCCAACTGATTGCTCCTTTAACACATACAATTACATCTACTGTAGATGAGTTAACACGGAATGTATTTGTACTAACTAAAACTTTCTAATCCAGGGCTGGCAATGGGATGTGAAACAAGCAATGTGATTGGTCGAGCTAGGTTCCAGCTGTCCGTATATTATTATTACTTATTTCTTAGCAGACGCCCTTATCCAGGGCGACTTCCAATTGTTACAAGATATCACATTATTTTTACATAAAATTACATTATTTTTTACATACAATTACCCATTTATACAGTTGGGTTTTTACTGGAGCAATCTAGGTAAAGTAGCTTGCTCAAGGGTACAGCAGCAGTGTCCCCCACCTGGGATTGAACCCACAACCCTCCGGTCAAGAGTTCAGAGCCCTAACGACTACTCCACACTCCTCCCTAACTGTTCTACCAAAGTTTTCGTACACTGTGTTGTATGTGCTCCATACGCTGCCATTGCTAGCAGTGTCATGTGAGCTGTCCAATATGTTGGTATGTAAGTAAATCCTGTTAGTCTGTGGGGTGTATCAACTTCGATCTCCGTCTCAATCTCCTGCCTGTCACTCAGCAGTGAATGCACGCACCCACATGGCAGACGGCAACCCCTTCACAAGCATAAATCCCCTGTATCTTTTTAAACAAGGGATTTAGGGGAGCTCCCTAATAAAAGCCAAAATCTTAACATGATAATTGTGTGAATATAGTAATTGTTACAGCTGTGTATAATGGCATTTAAAGCACGATTCATTTATCCTCCTTTTTACATATCCGCCCTTATTCTGTTCCCAGCGTAGTCGATATGCGTCAGATTACTGTATATATTTCAGATTGGTATTTTTTTTGTCAACATCTCTCACTTCATTTTACATAATACCTAGAATAAAACACACATGTATAACACTTTTACACCATGTACATGTCATGAATTGGTAGTTTTGTGTCAACACCTGAACTTCCCAGGATAACCTTGAAGGTAAAATGTTACTGTAATGCATTCTTATTCCTTGTTAAAAGTCACCAACTCCTTTAATTACACATTCTGAAAAATTACAAAATTGAATTAATCATTGAATCACAATCAATGTGGAGGATTGTCCCAGGTATCATCTGTATGTACCGTACTTTAAATCCTTTTCAAAGTCTTGAAAAATTGTTACTTGGGTCACTCAATAACTGCACTGTAACAGATCAAATGACTGAGTGGCAGTTAATGATGGTGAAAATGTTCCTTTCAGTCACCTGTAAGAGGCTGATTGTCTATTGGTGTGGGTTATTGATTTGACAGTGTTATTAACTCTGCAGTGTGAGATAATCTTTTTTTAACCACAAAAGAAATAAATTAATAAAAATGTAAAAAAAAGAGTAGGTTCTGAGTGATGGTACATCATATATATTTGTCAGTCAGTGATGTTAGCTTAACATTTTATAGCTTGCCAGTAAAGAGGAATTTAATTCACTGACAGGCCGTATTCACAAAACTTTAATGTATGAGCTATTTAAATGTCTATTTTGATGTATTAAATATATCTATTATTCATTAACTATAATTGTATTAACATAGAAACAGACTTTTCATAACGTGTTTAATGTTTTGTGAGGGCTGTCTATATCTGAATTACCTTAATAATGTGTGTATAAATATATACTTTAAATTGACATCAGATTATTACACATTTTCCACCAGATGCCTTTTAAATAATATTTGTTTTTGTTTTTTTGTTTTTTTAAATGGTGGCAGCAAAAAGGTGGTCTGTTTCATCTATGCAAACGGTCGCCTCAAGGGCTTGTATGCCACCATGAAAGTGATGTCTGTGCGAGGATTCATTGCAGCCGTGTGATTCAGTATGCTTCTTCAGAGGTGTAACATTTCTTTTCTTGGTCAGGATGGGAAACTGTGGCAGGATGGCTTGCAGTGGTGAGGTGTGGTGACGTCACAGACCAGGAAGGAACTGAACCAAAACAATGGATGGGCGGGTGAAACTGAAAGCAACAGCGTTCAGCTGGATTTATTAACTAAATAAACAAAACAAAAGATTTAAACAGACAACAAAACACAAAACAAAAAGGCGCGATGGCCAAACAAACAGAAACAAGTATATCTTTAAATATAGCAATTGTTTTTCCCTCGCTCTCCCGTGTTCTCCCGTACTCTCCTCTGTACACTCAACCCCCGCAGCACTGACAGCTGCAGGTTCTTATACTCTGGCCGAGGGGTTAACTAGCTGTTAATTATCTTATTACCCCTCGGCCACAGTCTGCACGCGTTTGGTAAGGATACATGACTGTCAGCTAGTTAAATAATCAGTAGCTGATCAGCCATGCATCCTCACAGGGTTTTTAAATATAAAAAACAATAACAAAAGATGTGGCGCTTTTATCCGCGCCGCAAACAAAAATACAAATAATAATAAATAAATACATAGGGGCGGGACACTCCGCCACAGAAACATTTGAAAGGATCCCAAGGGCAAACAATGCAAAGGAAGTAGAAACTGAATGGCACCAGAGAAGAGTCTGCTTCATCAATTCATAATAAAGTGCATATACTTTATTTACACTGGCAGCTGTGATGGACACGTTGCATATCAGTGTCGTTTGGAGTATAGACTACAGTTTTAAAACATAGTTAAAGATTAAAGGAAGTTCTTGGTTTACAGACCCTCATTTCATGAAGTCTGTTTGATTTCCTAGAGAATTTCACCTCAGCAGTGTCTTCCAGGATCAAAGCAGTACTGTCTGCAAAGCCTTTCAGTTAATGGGTTTGTTAATGACACAAAGCTCCCTGAAAGCTACCTGAAAGCAACAGCATGTTTTATTTTGCTATAACGACTACCATTAAAACATTCAAGACCTATAATAGGGAATGGAAGTGCATGGCAGGTAAAGATTTATGGAATTCCTTTGTTAGCTACTACCACTTTAAATGAAATACATGTTCATGAATTAATTTTGATTACCGGTTTAATATGAATATGTGTGGAATGTGTAAAAAGATGTTTACTTCACAACAATTTAAACCTTGCATTTAGTTCCTCCATAATTGTATTTGGATTACTGACACATGTAAATGCTATGAACTTTTCAGTAAGTCGTAATGAATGATGATGATCATTTAAACAGGAGCCATTTGTCATAATGTTCTCGTTTTTAAATGTATTGAAATGCTACACCTCGTTAGATACAAGCTTTGTTCCTCAAAGTATTATGTTAATTTAAATGAAGGATGTTGAAACAGACTTGTATGGGTTAAGAAAGATGACAATAAGGTAACATATCTAACCTGCTATAATGTTACATAATCCCATTTCAGTGGATACATGTTTTTTATCAAAGTATGCAGACAAATAGTATCAAATATATGGACATACACAATTAGGGGATGGATTTATATAAATGACTGTGCAGAAATCCACCATGTTATGATATTTAAGCATTATTCTATAGCTTAGGGTTCATTGTCTAATAAATTAAGGATAAAGACTTCTAGTTTAACTGCATGTAATAGATGCTTCCTTTAGTATTACTAAATATACTACCTTTGATTGTTTTACTGTTATGGATGGTGATTGTCGAATGTTGTAATTCAATCAAGTAGGCATTTGTATATGACCCTGTATATTATTATTATTATTTGTTTATTTAGCAGACGCCTTTATCCAAGGCGACTTACAGAGTCTAGGGTGTGTGAACTATGCATCAGCTGCAGAGTCACTTACAATTACGTCTCACCCGAAAGACAGAGCACAAGGAGGTTAAGTGACTTGCTCAGGGTCACACAATGAGTCAGTGGCAGAGATGGGATTTGAACCGGGGACCTCCTGGTTACAAGCACTTTTCTTTAACCAATGGACCACACAGCCTCCTACTTGTACCTTTCCTGAATATCCTGTGATGGTAAATGTCATTGATCCAGACATTTAGTAGTATTTGTGATTGGTTGATAAATCTATGGCTGAAGTCATAGGGAAGAAAGCAACTAATGAATCTATTCCTTTTAGAGTAAAGTAGATATGTTTTAACTCTACCCAAACTAACTATGCATGATAAATGATATCCTTTTACCCATAATTCATAGTTACTGCTTTCTCACACCATAACTCGAAAGCTACTCACGCCTACTTTGATTGCTATGTTTTATGGTACATGACAAACCCAACTTTTAATTAAGCATATTTCTTTCAGTAGATGAATACTTAATAGAGAAAACACCCAAATATGATATGCTGACTGAGTCCAGTGTCAAGGTGACACAAGAAATAAAATGAGTGGAGGTGGTTAACTGGGCAGCAGTGTGGAGTAGTGGTTAGGGCTCTGGACTCTTGACCGAAGGGTTGTGGGTTCAATCCCCAGTGGGGGACACTGCTGTTGTACCCTTGAGCAAGGTACTTTACCTAGATTGCTCCAGTAATAACCCAACTGTATAAATGGGTAATTGTATGTAAAAATAATGTGATATCTGTAAAAATGTGAAATAATGTATAATGTGATATGTTGTAACAATTGTAAGTCGCCCTGGATAAGGACGTCTGCTAAGAAATAAATAATAATAATAACTGCTCCAGTTTCTCTTTGGAGAATAGCCAAACCTGTCTGTCCACTTGCAGGTATCATTTTATCTGAGCAGTAGGCTTAAAAGCAGCCTAACAGTATGAATAAACCAAGCTCTTTGATCTCAGAAGGATAAGAACGGTGGTTTCCTAGGTGCTGATAGTCCTCGTAATATATACCCGAATATGAGCTCATACATCTGTGAGGAGGAATGGCTACCCCAGCTTGTATTTGCTTTTTAAAGAGCAATGAGCAGGTTATGACATTTTATGTTGACCTTGTGTGAAGTTTGCAATGGCTCTGGATTGTTTGGTACTGTAAATTAGTTTTTTTATGCATTACAAGTACTTGCTTTTCAGATATTACAGTGTTCTGTTTAAGCGTTAGTGCCCATTTAGTGTTTGCTGTCCAGTAGAACTTAAGGATTGGTGGATGTAAGTGCTAAGGTTTCTGTCCTATAAACCCCATCGATCAATTTGACCCAGGAAGTGATTCTAAGCTTGTTATTATGGTTCTGTCATTGGACTACTGACTAAAACAAAGCATGTCACCGTCAGACTGCGTTTTTGGTCACAGAAACGTATTTTCTTACTCTTTTCCTACTGTATAAGAAAGACCACAACATGTAGAGAGCAAGGAAACCATGGGTTTGGGGATTATCCCACAGACAGCATTAGTGTTCAATGATGATTTTAATAAGAAAGGAAGCACACATTTTTACAAGGAAGGAGGCACATATTGTGTTGTTGCCAGAAAGGATGACTAATGTCAAGCTCTTGAGGTCTGTAAAGATGCCCATTCAAGATGATAGTTCATAAAGCCAAATTTTTTTTCTGATCGAGAAACACAATCTTAAAACCTTCCTTTAAAAACAGGAGAAAGGATTCCTTCAGAATCAGGAGGGCTACATGGATGGAGAATGCTTTTTCCACATAAGGTGAATAAGGGAGTCTCAATCTGCTTAAAACGGATTACAAGATACAGGAAATGAAAAGGAGTTTGTAAGTCAGTGTAGTTTCCCCTGTCACCTTGCCTGACTCACTCCGTGCTTAAGAGCAGTGCCCTGTTAATCTGCTTTTTCTTCAAAAGAGATTTGCTTTCAGGGCTTTTTAGCCCCAGTGCCTATAAAATCTCACATGGCTTCAACCAATACATTTTACACTGCGGAATAACTAAACAAGACCCCCTTGTACTGTAGACACCATTTTGTTATTGATTATCTGAAAAGAAAAATGATTTTAACAAATGAGCAGCCCTGGATGGGAGCAGCTGTTAAAAGTGATCTGAGACCATGGGATATAATTGTGCGATGTATTAAATAACCACTTACTGTGTGAGCATGCTATAAAAATGAGAAATGACCAGAAACAGAAATGCTAGCCTTAAGGTATGCTTGGATATTCACAAATAAAATGTTATACTATGCGATGGATAGATCTTTCCTTGGTGGGGCTTTTAGTTTTCTAACAGCTTGAATAATTGATCAAAGAATGAAACCAGTCAGTATTTACCTACACCTACAGCTATGGCTAAAAGTTTTGCATCACCCTATAGAATTAACTAATTTTGGTTCATATGAAACGTGATGAATAATTGAAGTTAACATATCGAATTACACATCCTGCTTTGTAGTTTTCCATAAATGTTCATATTGTTTTTTATTTTTTTAATTATATCTCAATGCAAAGATTCTAGGTGATGCAAAACTTTTGGCCATAGCTGTACAGTATGCATGTACAGTATTTGAGCTTTGATCGGGTTCTCTGCGTCATCTCTGAGATATTATTAAGTAAAAAAATGTTACGGAAATAGTAGCAATCTTTTCCATGACCCATTTCTGGTTTTACTATGAATGCATTAGACACATAAAAGTTCCGGTTTGTTTTTACACACAAAATAAAGTCTGAAATGGCTCCAAATAAGTAAAGATTATTATTAATCTTATAATTAATCGCCCAATTTAGGTAATATGGGTTCCTGTGTTTTTTTCTTTTTTATAAACATGAATTTTTTAATTAGTCTAAATTGAATGCATTTTGAATCCAATGCATTTTATCATGGGTTACTGCATTCCAGCAGGGTGTAAATGATAAGCCAATCAGATTTTGACCCTTAAACTGAAGGCAGTCATTTTTGAACAGCCAGATGTACTAAATGTCCCGAAGCATGAAAAAAGACTCCACCCCCTTCTGCACCAGATAGACAATTACCGGTAACAATTTATCCTGGAGCTTTGCAGGGATGGGACACGTAGATTTGTTTTACCTGAAATGCAGCTTTCACGGGTATGAAGAAAAAAGATATCATGGACAATGATATAAAATGAAAGAGATCTCTGAAGCACATAACCGCCAGGGGGAAATCCATCTAGATGCATTATGGATATGCAGGGGTCCCTGCATCACCCATTACTGCAATGCAGGTTACCTAAGAAGCAAACGGCTTTCCAACAAACAGGATTTCATGCTTTTCTGTTTTAAATTTAAAAACTAAAATCGGAGAAATGATGGCAGTTCTCTCAGGCATGACTTACTGAATAATTTCATGGGGTTTGTCTCATATTGAATATATTAGAAGAATATGTTGGTGGATGGAAATCATTCCTTTTAGATTCTAGAAGCTCATGAGTTATTTACATATTAGAGTGAAGAGTGGGCAGAATTTTATCATTCTTACTTTTACGTCCCCCATGGAAAGTAATGGTGGATAAATGATAACCTATTGTGTGGACGGTGAACACTAGAAGGAATTTGGCAATAATAAATCTGATTGATTCTACACTGTATCGCATTTTTCACTGTGGTTTAAAGCAGACCTGGTACTCCTGCATACTGCCAGGAGTTCTACCAACATGTTACAGAGTAGCTGTGTTTGCACCATGCAGACCTCAGTCCTGGATCTCATTATCTTCCATTTAAGAGCCTCCTTTCATTATGAAGACCTTTGAGGGTAGCTTACATGTTTTAATAAATCTGCTTTCAACGCTTTTTCAACTGATAACATGTCACAAACCATTTCATATTTTCAGTATAAAATCTAACGCTATCCTTCACTATATATTCACCATTTTGTGGTCATGTTAGGTGTTGGTGCCCATTGATAAAGACCTATCTATTGGGATATCTTACAAGAAAAATTAAGCTTTGTTGGTAGTATTGTTACAAGGCTGCGACTTCCAGGGTCATCTTCTTATATACAGTATCAGGTAGTAACTTCATAAACCCGCAATACTAAATGTTGTTTACTTTTACATTGATTTAATATACAGTAGTTGCAGGTATCCAGGGTAGAGTGATGTTGAATTGTCTTACTATTTGTTACACAGCTGTATTCTATGATTTGTCTGTTTTCGGTTCAATGACTGGTGTTGTCCAGTAAAAAAAAAAAAACTAATTCACTGCCATCATTGTCAATTGCATTGTGTCTTTACACACATCTGTATTCTAGTGTATGGTGACAACTTAGGTGTACACCATGTGCATTTTTCTTATGGGTCCACATTTTCATTTACTTATTACAAAAACCAAGGGGGGGGGGGGGGGTCTAAGAAGCTCAGTTTTTTTTAAATGATGAATCAAAATGAAACTTAAAAAAAAATGTATCAGGAATAAAACCCTCTCGTCTTCTCATCCGAGTGAGCACACAGACAGTTGGTTTTGCATAATTAATGCTTTCATTTAAAATGCAAATGCTGTTTTTTTAAAAATAAATTAATGGATTTAATAAATTCCGAAGGCACTGCTTTGGGGTCCTGAGGGGCTGAGAAAGTAGTGCCATGCTGAAATCGCAGGGCGGTTCACAACACCAAGGTTCAGTGACCTGGTTTGACTGGCAAGCACTGGGTGACTTGCTTTTGCCCCATTCCTTATCCTGACAACAGCTACTGCCTGCACCCACTCTGTATTTAATGATGTACTGGTTTATTCATTTGCAGAGGCTTGAGGTTCATTCTGTGCCACTGAATCAACGACATCCATAATAAACACACTTTACCATTCCATAATCAACACTTAAAAAGAAAGTAATAATTTATTTAAAAGGACAATGAAGTCCTGGGGGTGGTTGAATATATTTGCAATTTATATGTATACATTATAGAAAACTAAATTGAAGATGCACAACTTTTAATATATCATAGAAGGGTGGGTGCGACCAGGAATGCTTAGAGCATGAAAAGAGTTATCTGGTTTCAGGAATCATTATGTGTCTATGTCAAGACTGATTACATAAAAAAACAGCATTTGAAACCTAATCCTTTTATTACAGCACACACAGGCTTTAATTTAGGTATGGAGGTTCTGTCAGGGTATCATCAGTTTCTAGACCAACCTAGAGCTGGGACGATGGATCAATGGCTCGATGCATCGAATCGGTCAAATGCCCATCGATGGAGTGAGGCTCCACCCAACAAAATACGACAATGTGAGAACTGAAAACAAAAGGAACTACCTTCAGTGGCATCATATTCTGGGCAGAAAATTGAGCCAAAATGCACCTGAGCAAAAGAAATAACAGACTTGATAGTGGATGGTGTTACACAAGATGTTAATCCCGTTAACATCGTGGAGGGAGCTGCATTTAGAAATCTGATACGAAATGCCCTATCAAAAGACCTGTCTAAATAAATTACTCTGAATCACAAATGTGCAAAAGAAAAGCTCAGACAAGATGCATCCGAGGAGTGTGATTCACTGTCCACCACTACAGATGTATGGACAAGCAGGGCACAGGAAGCCTTTTTAACAATGACCTGCCATTACATTACGCCAGACTGGAAACTCCAATCAAAAGTACTAGCAACAAGAAATTTAAATGACAGGCACACTGCTGTGAATTTAGCAGAAGCGGTCTATCGAATCAACATAGAATTTGGGGTGAATTTGAAAACGAATAGCTTGTGTCCATGACAATGCTGCAAAAAGAGCAACACCTTTACTTAGATTTAGAAATCAGATTAGGGAACCAATATTTCAAAATGGGAGCTCTCTTTGACACATACAGTATCTAGTTTATTTTATTTTGTATTAATTTGTACTGAAGATTCATCAAACACAGTATCCAAATGAATAATGAATCCATTTTTCATGGATACTGCATCTACGGTATCTTTGCTACTTGACAATCATAGTAGTATACCCTAAACACTAATTATACCATTCCCCAATGCCCAACCACTACTGGTTATAAATAATGTACATGCTGAAGCACCGTATTAGACACGGTTTTGTTTTTAAAGATAAAGTATGTAAAATAGAATCTTGTTCATTTAATGAAAGTCCTGGGAGTGATTCTTACAAATGCTTTAGTGTCTCTGAGAAAACATATCATTACTTCACATGCCCAAAGCAGCGATGCAGACCAATGAAAAGTAGAGGAGTAAAGAAAAAAAAGTTTTATTTTAGTATAAAATCTATCTGATTTTCTATGTCCCTGAGGAAGGAATATATATGAGCTACCGTTCAGTATAGCATCTGTGAGCTCTATTCTTTGAGCTATTTGATTGCACTGGAGGCATTATCTGAAATGCTTGGGATTCATATTTAAAGATAATCTCAATTTTGTACCAAAGGTCCCAGGTATTGCTTTTGCAGGTTGGCTTGCTGATAGAATAAAGGATATCAAAAGTCGAAAAGACCAAACAAACTGAATAAATCGTGTGAGAATGTGTGAGTCAAGGGGAGAAGTCATGGATATTTTACAAGCAGATGTGTTAGAATAATAACATATTGGCTCTATCACATTGCCAGATTTGTTTAAGCTACCAGCGTAACTAGCAGACAGAACAGTATATTCGATTTTTTACTCCTAATTTCAAATCGAATACGATGTCTCTAAGTAAATATGTTAATTTAAAGAGCTTCTGTTCAGACGCATTTGACTTACAAATATCCTATTCGGTGAGGTGTAGCGACCAGCGGTAAATAAGAGACTGTTTTAGCATAGTGAATGTCTGCCAGGTTTTGTCAGTTTTCTGGCAATGATACAACTTGTTTTCTGGACAAAATGAAGAATGCGTTTTAGACAAACTTATTTACCTTTCTAGATTTGTATTGTAGAATAAACAACGTGAAACGTTTTCAGGTAATGGTTATTTTTTAACTGGTAGGCTAGCATTGAATTACATTAAAAATACACCATACCATACCTCAAAGTAAGTTTAAATGCTTTCACAGCCTATTTAGTACTGGCAACTGTAGAAAACATTAATGGGCCAGAAGATGATAATTCAGGTTCATTTGTCAGTTTTTACAAAAACCGGGGCCTATGATTTGGATTGGAGGAAGCAAAGCTCTTTTTAGAAAGTCGCAGCCTGAAGCCAGCGGAGCAAAACTTCAATACAGACCCCTTGCTGCAGGGTTCACAGATCCTTCCTTTTTTCCTAAGGCAGTTTGGCAATAATGTAGCAGCTCTTAACAAAAATAACATGGGGGTAAATATGCAAAGGTTCCTCTCCTGTCCTGTAGATACTAAAGTTACTAAGTGTCTAAGATTGCCATCTCAGAATTACAACAAACAGCAAAACTGAAGCTATATCTTTATATCAATAACTTATGATCTATATTCTTACCACCTACCTTCTGTTTGGCAATTCTGTTCCCTCATTACCATGTAAATATTATGATCAAATTAGCCCTTTTTTCGGCTCATTATAAAGGTAGTGTTATTAGCCAAGTTGTTTTAAAGTGTTACCGAACAGGCTGGTTTAAAACACAACACATTACTTTCCCAAGCTTTCTGCTGTGTTGTATGTATTCCTGCAATGTCTTTTTCAACCTCCAGTAGTCGTGATTCTTTTGATATTTTTATCAACATATCCCTGGTCATAAATCAGTTTTGAGTAGTTATTTTAGTTTCACATCGGTTATGCATCAGGTCTTCCTGTCAAAATGTCTTCTGAATTCTCTACATTTGCGGCTTCAATCCAACCTGTTCAATCAGAAACATTTCATTGGTTCTCAACGTCTCTCCCAATGTTCAGCACTTTGATTGGTTCATCTGTCCCACCTGCTTGCTCTGGCACAGGTTCAGAGTGATGGGAACAGGTTTATGAATATGCACAACAAGCCCTGTATAATCGCATCATCCGCTTTACAAACCCCTGCCGCGAAGATGCAAGATGTACAGGGGGCGTACCTCCAACCATATGTATATTAATGTCTCTGCTCAAAATGTGCATACAACATTGTCACAAAGAACACTTTTTAACCTCGGCAGTGAAATCTGCTGTCCGTCTAAATGCTGTTGTGTAGTTAAGCGTGTATAGTTTTTGCTTAAGGTTTTATTACTGGCTCCTATTCCACCCTAACCCACCAACATAATGATTTTTTTGCCATTATATGGGGCTTGTCATGCATATACATAAACCTGTTTCTGCCCCTCTGAACCTGTGCAGGAGCAAGCAAGTAACCAATGAAAATGCTGCACTTTGGGAGAGGCGTCAGGAACCAATGAAATGTTTGTGATTGAACAGGTTGGATTGAAGTCACCGATGTTATGAATTCATAAAACATTGTGATGGGAACAGCCGATGCATAACCGATATGAAATGAAAATAACTGGACAATACCCATTTATGACCAGGGTTATGTTAAAAGAAATATCAAAAGAATTGTGATTATGTTGAAAAAGATATTGCAGGAATACGTACAGCAAAGCAGAAAGCTAGGGAAAGTAATGTGTTGTGTTTTAAACCCTACAGCCTGTTCAGTAACACTTTAAGTTCTCCTGCACAGCCCAAAAGTCTAACAGTGAATAAAGTCCCAGTAGAGCAATCAAAAACATTAACACACAAGATCTCTGTGGCTGTAATTTGCATGGTAAAATGTGAGACAAGGGATTGTTACTAAAATAAAACATTTTATATTTCCCAACATATTAGGAGTTTTAAAATCCCAAGGACATTCTTTAATAAAAAAAAGAAAATTTGCATTCTTCTAAGACTGCCATAATAGTTAAAATGTCATCGTGAATGAGTGTAGTACATAAGACCTCAAATAAGATACAGTCTCCCCACATATTTCTTGATGTGATTTTATCACCTGAAATTGATGATAAATGAACAATAATTTAGCATAATTTGCACAATCATTAAATGCGTACTTTAATATTCCAAAATGACGTTTTAAATAAGTTTAAAAAAAAAAAAACAATTCTACTTATATAATAAATAAATGCACTGTTGCACTTTAATGAAATACTGAACAAAATCATGCTGGCATTTATTATGACACTCTAGTACTCCTGTGATTTCATTCAAAAGGTTTTTATATCAACAATGCATGGCTTTGAGATCCAATCTGGGTTTTCAGTACTTCAAATGCCAGGCCTAAATGTACATGACAGTTCTTGACCTTTGAGGTGCTAAAATATAATTCTGCGCTTCTGAATCCTATGAATAAAAACTAAAAATACTTTAATTATGTATGATTAGAGAACTTGTTACATAGCTGCAGATGCTTCCTGGTGCACAAGATATGTAGGCTTGTTATTAACACAGTGAAATGAACAATAATGAGCTGTTTGATTTTTAACCACAAGTGTTTTCTTGAATAGATCTAAGAGAGTGTAAAACAAAATAGTTATGCACCTTCCTTGATTCCTAAATCAAGTTATATTCATCCTGTATACTGCTGCTTCTAAAAAACAATTCTGGCAATCCAGGATTCATTTGCTTAGAAGCTTTGTATTCAGTTCCAAACAACCTTGATTCAAGTCCAGAATTAGTGCTTTACTGTAGGATGGCCAGCTGTCCATGTTGCAATTTTTTTTTTTTTTTTACTCTGTTGGATAAAACTGTTAAAATGCAGAGCAGGGGTGGATCAATGCCAAACTAGAGGATGGTTAAAAATAGAAAATGTAATGCGAAACCAGTTACTGACGATGGTACCAATTTACATTGGAGGATAAAAACCTAAGAATAAATAATGAAATCTTGGTATAGAAAATGGCATATTAGTTTTCACAATAAAAGTTTCTTTAGGTGATTTTTGGATTTGTAATGTGTCCTTTGCTTTTAACACCTGTGTCTAATCCACACAAGAACGAAGAACAGGCGTACAAGGACAAACACATATCCACGAAGAATGTGATTGAGCGGACCTTTGGTTTACTAAAAATGAGGTTTTGGTACCTCGACAAATTGGGTGGTGTGGTTCAATGCGTGGATATGTGTAGCGTGTTGTTTCCAGGAGGAAGAAGCGCCTCATCTTGAACCATTGGAGCCTCCTCAGAATATTCCTCCCGGAGAAGCCGCCAGGGCCAGGGCTGTCAGGCAACACATCATTGAGATGGGTTTTGCTTAAATGTATTTGTAATGGTGTCAGACTCCCCCCACACTTTATGTACATTATACACTTTTACCTTCACACGTTTGTATGCATATAAAATGTTCTTAGAATACTGTAAGTGTTCGGTGACTGATAACCGAGTTTATTTACCGTGGAGGCGAGCAAAGAGTACCAGAGAAAATCTCCAATCTTATATAGTAAAATACATACAAAAGTAGATGTTAACCTAAGAAAATAAATTCCAACCAAGCCTACATAGATCCCCCCCCCCCCCCCGAATTATGCTTCCATTCATTTTTATTGATCTCAATAACATGCATTTTGATTAACGAAATCACTTGCTACTAAAGCTTTTGTTACTATACCGCGAGTTCCATACAATAACGCTGGTTTTGACCCCCCCCCCCCCCCCCCCCCAAATGCAGCTTCACGACTTGTGTTTTTTCCCTGTTACAGAGTATGATGCTCTGCAATCATACTTCAAAACACCCTTAAAAGCACACAGGGTCATAATACTCCTTTGTAAAAGTAAATAAATAAATACAATGACTGTTTCAATTACAAACTACATCTTCTACTGCAGGCGTTTAATGCTTTCTGCTTTCTAACCCCAGCTTTGAGTGCAGCTAGCTATTCAAGATCTGTTGAAACTCTGCTATTACATTTAGTTCATCCCAGCTCATCACCATGTCCCAGTGCTGTCATGGTGATTAACAATGTGTGTCCCACCAAGGTGGTCTGTGTTACTGCTTTAAATTACTTTCCTACTGCCATCTACATTATTGGGAAATGCAGCACAAGCCTTATCTCTCTAATAATTATGCAGGATTAGTGTGGTAGACACTCACAACAGATCTTGGTAACCCAGATTAAATAATGGTCTCCCTTTTGAATTCATGATAAAAAAAAAAAAAACCTTTGCATGAACAAGTTGCTGGTACCCACTTCAGTCTTACAACCTTTATTTGTTAGCCCCAATACAGGGAAGAAGGTAGTTTAAAACGCAATAGTACAGTAAGTACCTCACACAGTTGTTCCCTCCTCCGGTTCTATTTGAGTGCCCTGTCACAGGCGGTAGATTCATATGGATCTAAATGCTCCAGGAACATTCATGCAGAAATAACATAGTGACCTGGATGGAGTCAGGGTAGCACTGCGGGCTCTAAACAGCTTTAATAACTGCCTGTATACCTGTGTCTTTCAGGCCAAATAACTGACAAGTTACATGAAGTGCTTTGTGGCTTTAGGTTATGGTCATACATTTCCAAAAATTAAAGACAAAAAGGTTGTGATAGCCGTATGTTTCCCTTACAAGGCAATTGAGATCTAAAACTGTTTTGTTTGCTGGGGAAGGTTGTTCAGAGGCGACAGGACCGTGCGGCCAATACAAAGCGATTGCCCGTTCTGCTGTCACTATAAAGTGATATGCCACATGTTCCAGAGTCAATTGGGAGGCACCTGTGACAGGAAGGAAATTGCTAAAGCGCAGCTCTTCAAAATGAGAGTGTTTCACTTGATGCAAAGCCGTGGTGAAATGCAACATCAAAACTGACGTAACATGAACTGCTGCTTAGAAGGAAAAAATATATATATATTTTTTGTTTGTTTGTTTGTTTGTTTTTTTTCATGGCCACTGGCATGTCAATCTGAAAAATAAATACAAGTTTTGGAAGGAACTGAACTTAACCTAACTTAATCTATTGTATATGAAACGGCTCCAGCATAAATTAAGTCCAGACAGATCGATTTAAACAGTATTATACTGGCCTAAAATAGGATGGCATTTTTAAAAGGCACTGTATCAAGTGTTTGGCAACAAATTTAAAAAATGTTGCTTAATTTAAAAAAAAAAAAAGTTAGACATACTGGTTCTGTAGTTGTTACTAAACCTTCTGCTGTGGGCTGCAATATGTGTACACTTCACTAAAAATACATTTAGAATTGTAACAGAATAAATACATGTATAAAGTGTATTTAAATAATCTTTTTTGTGTTAAATTACATCTAAAGTTGTTGTTCCTCTCTGAAAGGACACAATGTTTGATATAAATAACATCATACATTAGTGGTAGGCATTTCCTATAGGTCATGAGGTAAACCGTACAATCTGTGAGGATCTCAAGGTACATACAACTCATTGTTTGAATATCATGTGTATTTTCAGTTTAGATTCCAGAGCTGTACAATTTATTTGCCTCAGGCAATAAAAGTGCTCCAGTTATAAAAGCATTTTATTCCTGTTAAAATTCTGCATCATTTCCACCGATAGAGCAGTGCAGTACCTTCAGTGCATCGACCATGTTTACCTTTTGAAGGCTCTTTAGTACAGACTATGAATAAAGTGATGCAACTTCTAGCACCATAGCAACACGATACAGAGAGACAATTGATAAAACCTAATTATCAACAAGAATTACAGGCAATAAAGCCAACCGGCACATTGAAATAGGAAACAAAAGGTACATATTAACAATTAAAAAATGCCTCTGTAGGAACATAGCTTTATTTATTTTTGAAAGAGGTACAAATGTGTAGCAGACCATTGTATCAAAAGGAATGTGATGGTGTCTATGGTCTGTTGGACTATTTCTCTTTAGTCAAGTTTTAATTATGTGTGGGCCCAGCAGTTAAATAATTGTGTCTGAAAAGCAATATTACCGTACTACAGAATTGGGACAATTGGTAGCACAGGGATATGCTGTCTTTACTCCTTTGGACTGATTAATATGCTTGCTCTAAAAGTGCAAAACTATGGAAGATTACAAAGCTTATTTTATTTTACATGATTTTACTGAGTTTTGCTAGAGCAAATTCAGTACTTCTGAAAAGAAGAGCCACATCTGTAACCATTTAACATCCAGCCATTCTTAACATAGCTGTTCAGAACCAAGCAACAAAAAATAGAATTGCATCAACTTACAAAGCATCCTGTGTCTACTCCACAAGGTATTGCAGAGAATTATGGCACAATGGATCAGTTACACTTTAAATGTACTGATTTTATTGGAAAAAAAAGATTTCTGATGGAGAAGGTGGTGCTGTAAATCAATGTTTTCACATGTCTATTATGTGGATTTATTTTTAAATTCACAATTGAGAATGCTTAAGTGTTAATACTGTATAATTACATACAGCCTGTAGGCACACCCTCAGTGCTTGGGGTGAAAATCCATCATATAATGTATAGGATTAAGGAGAACAGCACATGCCTTGAATACAACAGGGAGAGATGGAGAGTGAGAAGGAATGCTTTTTGCTGTAATGCCATTTATAATTTACCTTTGTTACTGCAATTTCTTTGAAGGGGGGTGATTGCTTTTGACATCACGTGTAGTTCAAATGTAATAACTTTGCAATTACTATGTAAATGTGGCTGTTAAAAGCAACGTTTATGTGTCACTGAAGGCAATGATGATAAAACCACATTTTGAAAATGTGTGGCCATTTGAAAAAGTATATCAGGAATTACAGTACAGTAAGCACAATGCTGGTAAATGTTATCTGACTGAGCATTGACTGGTCTACCTTTCCTTTAAGGGGGTCCTTGTTTTCCTTTTTGTATTGCAGGGTAGTACAAATATGCTTTTAAACTAAAATGTTTACACACACACACAAATAACAATATTCTGTAGGTCTTGTATACTAAACCACCAATCATGTGATTTAGTTTCTTAGCATAACAGTTACTTGCATTGTCTTACTGTACTGTACTGTTTCCTAATATAACTAATAAAATGGCCACACCTAGTCCTGTAGTTTCAGAGTACGATTTTATCATTAAGATTGTTACATTCAGTGACACTATAGGATGAAGTGCCGTTGTGACACTGACTCGACATATACTGCATTTAAGAGCATCATTTACATAGTCATTGCAGTGATTACATGTGAACACCACACAATGTTGGAGGAAATCATCCCCACAAAATTGCACTAACAAAACAACTCAATTATAAACAGCATTATGGCAAAAGCATTCTCTCTCCCTCTCCACATCTTCCTGTTGCATTACATGCATGTGGTGTTCTCCTTAATTTGATGGATTGTGTATGAATTGCAGCGTGGCAACCATATGCTGCAGTAATCTTTATTGTGCAACTCACTTTTTCAGATTTAATAACAGCAATGTGTTGTGGTTGTTGTAATTCAAGATGATGTAAAATAATAATAATTGGTTTCTTCAATGTGTTAGAGCTGTGAGGGAAACTTCTAGAACCCCCTGGTGTGGCTGATGAAATATAACCTTATTAGACAGAAACACGTGCATTTAATTCAGTATTTAAGCAGTGCAGGTCTGTATTGTAAGATGAGGTACAATTCAAGCAGTTAATCAAAGTCAGTGACTATTTAAGCTGTCACAAAGTGTTAAAGGGTTATCTTTCCTAATGTATTTACTTTTTTGCTGCGAGAGGAGCTATGGCTTTCTCCGGGAGACGAGACGCTTCAGCTTTGCTTCAGCCTCGCTCCAGCAGCCGAACCTGGGGCGAGCCCATTCCCTCTTCCCCTCTCCCGGCCCGCTCTCCTTCTCATAAGAACATAGGAACATAAGAAAGTTTACAAACGAGAGGAGGCCATTCAGCCCATCTTGCTCGTTTGGTTGTTAGTAGCTTATTGATCCCAGAATCTCATCAAGCAGCTTCTTGAAGGATCCCAGGGTGTCAGCTTCAACAACATTACTGGGGAGTTGGTTCCAGACCCTCACAATTCTCTGTATAAAAAAGTGCCTCCTATTTGGTTTGCTTGTCTGTTGCTTCGAACTGAACTCCCGACATTTAGCCAGGCTATTAATAGTTTAAAATCTGCTAATTAAAATGATCCACAAGTGGGAATGTTACAGATGTGTGTTGTTGTGTGTCCTGCAGTGCCCCCCACCCACTCCCCCATTTATAACACTCTTATATATAGGCATTTTTGCCACCATTTTTTAATTAATCTTCTACAAGGCCCTTTGTGGCAGGCTGGCTCGCAGTGGTGAGGTGTGGTGACGTCACGGACCAGGAAATACAGAAAACAAAACAATGGATGGGCGGGTGAAGCTGAATGCTACTGCATTCAGCGTATTTTATTAATCAAATAAACAAAAACAAAAGATTTAAACAATGAACAAAACACAAACCAAAAAGGCACAAGGGCCAAACGAATAAACAAAGACTGTTTAGCAGTCGTTTTTTAAATGTCGTTAAGTTTCCTCGCTCTCGCTCTCTCCCCGTACTCTCCTCTGTACACTACACACCCCGCAGCACAGGCAGCTGCCGGTTCTTATACTCTGGCCGAGGGGTTAACTAGTTGTTAATTATCTTATTACCCCGTGGCCAGAGTCTGCACGCGTTTGGTAAGGATGCATGACTGTCAGCTAGTTAAATAATCAGTAGCTGATCAGCCATGCATCCTCACAGGGTTTTAAATTATAAATAATAAAAGCTGCGGCGCTTTTATCCGCGCCGCAAACAAAAATACAAATAATAATACATAGTGGCGGGACACTCCGCCACACCCTTACAGAAGAAATTGTTTGACAATGACAATTTTTCGCATCCAGTTCAAGACTCTTGTACTAGCCTACAGATGCCTTGACCAGACTGCACCCAGCTACCTCCAGACCCTCATCTCTCCCTAAACCCCCACTCGACCTCTCCGCTCCGCCTGCACTAGAAGACTGGCTCTACCTCCGCTACGCTCCCCTGCCTCCAGAGCCCGCTCCTTCTCCACCCTTGCTCCGCAGTGGTGGAATGACCTTCCTACAGATGTCAGGACTGCCCAGTCCCTGACCACATTCCGGCGCCTCCTTAAGACTCACCTCTTCAAACAGCACCTGTAGAACTCCTCTGTTTGTATCCTGGGACACTATCAATCTTCATTTAAATGTGCTTTATTTTGCTCTTATCTGCCCCCTATTTTACTGCATTTAATCCTGTACTTCAGAATACTGTAATCTGCCAAGTGTTTAACCTGTAGTATTTTGTATTTAATCATATCCTGATGTAACTATCACTATTTAATCATATCCTGATGTAACTATCACTATTATCTGCTGTATTATTGAACTGCGGTTTGCCACACTTGAACAAAAGTTATTGTATTTCTTGCTCTTATTGTATTACTTGTATTGTAACACTTGAAATGTATTTGCTTATGATTGTAAGTCGCCCTGGATAAGGGTGTCTGCTAAGAAATAAATAATAATAATAATAATAATAATTAAAAAAAAAAAAACAAGATAAATGTCATAGTGACTCTGACAATATCGAATCTCAGCATACAGACTAATGTAATCAATGAGAAATATCTAAATAATTATTGTATGAAGCCAACAAAAAAGAACTCCAGCTTTCTGTGGAGGATTAAATTGATCCCATTTTTCCAGTGAATGGATCAGGTGTTCTAAAGTCGGGCTGGATTTGTATCACAGCCTAACTACGAGTGACAGGGCATCTTGCTTCAGTGGTCTTGCTGATTTATACACAAATACAATATGAGAATAGTAACAGTGACACCACTAAGAAACCTTTGGGGGGGGGGGGGGGTTAATGCATAACTGAACCCTTGTGCCATTATAATGGGCATTTAGGGTGTGTCTCTTTTGCCTTGATTTTGGAAAGCTCTACAGTAGTGTGTTTATGTTGTGTGTATACAAATCCGTTTGTCAGGATTCTTGAACTACTCAATGACTACACAGCTCTTAATGTTATGAAAGAAAATAATGTAACAATGCTCTCCCAAATGTATTCAGCTTAAAAGATTTCATTATCCACACATATAACATTTAAAACCTCCCACAGTGAAACGTCTCTAAGCAATATTTGTAGGCAATATGTAAAGTTCTATCATATAAAAGTAAACCAAAGACACATTTTGTAATCATATTTGACCTTTTAATAGCAGACCGGTGTTAATGTCATCTCGGGTCCATCTAACACGATAGAATCGTTCGCTTTATCATTTAAATACCAGCAAAACTGACATTTCCATCTAAGCTAACATTCTTTTTAAATGTCTTTTAAAAACAGTTTTGGGAGGAAACAGCCTGGTAGCTGTTTTTTTTTTAATTTATTTATTATGCATTATATTTTCTTTAAACATATTATAGATGCATAGTTTTTTTTTTTTAACACAAATTGGTGTGTAAAGAAAAAAGGCGTGTTAAAAATGACCACATTTATTAAAACAATTGTGTTGTAATAATTAGGTAGTTGAATAGTCGCCTTAATAAAATAATCATAATTCTGATAAAACTGATTAGTGTGGTGTTTAAATGTGTGGATAATGAAATATTTTGGGCTGAATACATTTGGGAGAGCATTGCTATATTCTTTATTTTAAATCACGTAGCGCTGTATAGTCATTAGGTAGTGCAAGAAGATCACAGCTATCATGTATAAAATAATTCAAAACAGACCAAGTATAATATGTTACTATAGAGATCCTGCAAAACAGACTTCTACACACACAACCCAAACACTGTACAACTTTCCAAAACCAATGCAGAAGAGACACAACCTAAACCTCCATTATAATGGCACAAGGGTTCAACTATGCATGAAGAAGTTTCCAAACTGCATATGTGTTGTGAGTTAGCGGGTAAAGTTACACACAATTGGGAGTGTGAAAGGACATTTGTTCTTCATTTTACCACTCTCCCACCACCCCAGCAAGAGGGTTTCTGCGGAGACTAACACTAAATGTGTCACCGCTCTGTGGTCACCATCTTAGAAACCATTTTTAACATGGATAGCACATTCACTGAAATTATTCTGGAATGTAGTTCTGGTGTCAGTTTACTATGAAAAAATGCAAACAATAATTACCTGTTACCAATTATTGTTTGCAGCGAAGCATGATGTTTCTTACTCAGGTTATTCAAAATAGTTTGGATTAAATAAAATGGTACATGGTGGTTAAAAAGAATTGTAAAGCTAGTTCGCTGGCTTGGATTGCATGGAATAGCTGCAGTTTTGTATGCGTATAGATTCTCTTTCCTTGCAGAAGTTGCTGCAGGGTGGGGATTCTGTGGAAAATTGGATTAAGAATCTATCAAATTAGTAAATCTGACAATATACAAACATTAGATGGAAAACCAGTGTGCATTTTATCAGTTTGCTGTAAGGCTTGGCAGATATGTCACAGAAACCCATATTTGCAGAAATCATTAACAATGAATGATTTAATCCTTGTGTAGGTTGTTTCCCTTGTGTCATTTTTCTAAAACCTTTCAAGATAAAATTGCATTCTGATGGAGTGGCTCTCGGATCTGGGTCATAATGGTTACAGATTACTTCAATGGATAAGTTTCTGGTCTGGGTTATTACGGTTTAGAAATTATTTTCTGCAGGTTTCTACCAATGGAAAAAAATATATTAAAAAATAAATAAATAAATAAAACCGTATTCTCATAGTACAGCCTATTATAACAGTGTTCAACAATATTCTAGGTCTATCGCCATGGGTCGAGGGGTTGCTGATACTGCATTACTACAACTGTTCAAAAGGGCTTCCATGTCTTAAAGAGATAGAATTCAACATTTCCACGTTGACACTCAACTCCTATGAACAGCCAGTGTTTTGCAATTTGTATTCTGTATAATTTGACCAGAGTAGGAGCAGGAAGTGAGTAACTGAACATAAATTTGGTTTTACAAGCTGTTAACATGTTTTGGACTTATAATAATAATAGAAATGAATGGAAAACAGTTTGACTGTTTCCTAATGAATGATGTTTGGAGAATCACAACCGGTGAATTTTTAAACCGCCTGGTCTATGTAATGTAATTATAAAAAATAAAAAAATGTTTGCATACTTGACTCGGTTCAAAGCTGTTAATCTGTTAGAAAAACACATCTGTCATGGCATACGGTCCAAAATCAAAAAGATAGTGGTGACTAGATGTACTTCATCTGCATTGCCTTAGATACACGCGTTCTGAACAACGATTATAATAAAAAAAAAAATAATAAAAATAAATGTAAAATACCCATGGAATTGGTACATGAAACGTTTAAATATGGCACAGGCCAAAACTAACACAACACATTATGAGGTACATCACCATGTTTTAAAATATATCTTTGTAGAAAAGATATAGTGTCCTTGTCTACAGTGCAGTCATGGAATTCCTGATCTATTGATGCCAAATGCTTTCCTTTTAAAAGACCCTTTGAAAATCAACTTGCTGTTATAGTATTGGTGCCCTTTAAGGTTATTAGTAGTTGCCAGCTGGGAGGTCTCATTAAAGATATGCTGGTTCATATATTGTTATTGAAGTATGCAGGAAATGATCAAGTAGTTACAGTGGGTAATAAAGTATGAAAGTAATACGTAAGTAGCATATGAGGTAAACAGTATAACACAGCAAATCAGATCAGATCTACTTTCCTAGTACAGTCAACCCTCTTTATACCGCCAGGTAAGGTCCATGGGCAAAAAAAAGGCAATAAGCGAGGGTGGCGTTATAGTGAATGTCAAAAAAAAACAAAACACACACACAACCTTCTATGTTTGCAGTAAATTCAAACATTGTACGGTATATCCAGGCCATTTTAATAAAAACATTAATCTTTTTTTAAAAACTACAGTAGGTCTACTAGTGACGTTTTATGGACTTTTCCCATCTGTATGAAACATACATGGTTACTTTTATCTATTTATTTCACAAAGCAATTTAAGCTCAACAGCATTATTTTTCAAGCAGTTAAAAAAAATGTTGAATATGTACATGCAAACGAAAAGCAAACAAACAAAAAAAAAACTATTCTGCTGTTTACAAAACTGATGCTTTAGTTTAAGTCAGCCTTCATTTGTGCAAAACGTGCATGTAAACAAACAAACCTCTTTCTCGCCATTTTGTACTTCTGTTTTGTTTTGGGAGCGGGAGTGTTGATGACATTGGTATGAACGTTCAGTTAACAACGAATTAGGAAAGCGAGTCAAAGGTTAACTGCATAATGTTGTTGTTTTAGTTGACCATTGTTATTTCGCTGGCGCTACAATGAGAGAAACTACAATGCTTATATTTATGTTTGCTTGGCTTGGGAAGTTGGCGGGTGGCGGATAGTGGGGTGGTGATATAACGGGTAAAAATAGCACTGTATTTATATTAATGACATTTGTTCAGAGAGAATAACTGGCGGTATGCGAGGGTGGCATTATAAAGGGGGGCGGTATAACGCAGGACAACTGTACTAGTAGACTTCTGTTAGTGGTTACCAACATAATTATTCTGGATCTTGTACAGGAGTGGAACTTTAAGAAAAGACAAAAACATTTAAAAAAAAAAAAAAACATCCATCCACAAAGCCTCTGATCTCTCCGGTCTTATGTTTGGAGCGTTACCTTCTCTTTTTGACCGCTCTCCCCCACCACCACTGCACCGGAGTGTGTTTATGCTTCCCGTTCCCAAGGTGTCTGCTGAGTTTATAATTGAACTTCGACTGAACTACAGTATATGGGCTTGAAGCCCTCTCTCTGGGAAGGCTAACGTTAGGTCAGCTTAGAGCCAACCTAAAGGTGTCAAGTATAAACAGGGTATTAAAGCTTGCTTTTATATACATTTACAAACAAAAACACTAAGGGCTGCAATGTTAGAGGTGTTGTTTTTCAGAACCGAGAAACTACAACTTTTTATCACGCATGTAAAAGTGCACAAGAACAAATGACGCCATAGTTCATGAAAAGAATCGCTTGCCACAGTGTCCCTGAATATTTCTTACTGTATTGTGTTTTTTGTCATCAAGAATCTTTTGTGTGTTCCCCACAATGACTCAACAACACTATGACTGGGGTATAACAGTTAAACCCATCAGAAAAAGAAAGAGCTGCAACTGTTTCTTTAGCATTTTTCTTTCGTTCCTTACAGATTTTTTTTTTTATTTATAAATTAATTCATATCAAAGAAACCCTAAAACCTGCTCCCATTCCACTTCTGATATTGACAATTTTTAATAGCCGGTGGGCTGAGAGAGTTTTTGTCTAGTAGAACAATTGCTGGGGGGAAATACAAGTTATGTTTTATGTATGTGTGTGTGTGTGTGTGTGTGTATATATATACACACACACACACACTGAAATAACCCACGACAGGGTGTGCGGTAAGACAATTCTTACCGCATGCCCTGGGTGCGTTGTGAGGCACGAGGCCGCAGGCTTTCTTGTTGACTAGTAAAAGGTTGGGAGGGTCGGGTGTTGAAAACGGGACTTGCTGAGTTTGTGAGGCAAATGGTTTTTGCTCGAGCTAATCGTGATTGATAGAGAAAGTGGTATTGCACAGTTACACAGTTTTTAACATCACATACATACAATGTGACTTTTTGTTTCCCAAGTGTAACTATAGTTACTATTATTATTATTATTATTATTATTTATTTCTTAGCAGACGCCCTTATCCAGGGCGACTTACAATTGTAAGCAAATACATTTCAAGTGTCCATTGTGTGTGTGTATATATATATATATATATATACAGGCTAACTTCACTATAACGAACCCCCCCTGGGACCTGGAAAAATGTTTGTTATATCTTTATATCAGGGTGTTCACTATACTAGGGTTTGGCATTTTTCTGTATCAGAATAATGGCAAAATGGCAAATTTGAATTGAACATCAATATATAGTGCTTTTATGAAGATTCCTTCACACTGATCAATATTTAAACGGTATTGTGACATTTAAACGGTATCATGTCACATGTGTGAGTAACCGCATTGCAAGACAGAGGAGAGTTGAAACGCCGACACAGGCTCGCAGGATTTATTAAACACAAAACAGAAAGTAAACAAACGGGTCATGTGTCGCTACGAACGATGGTAATGCACAGAGGACACATACAAGACAGGCAGACAGCAAGTCTGAATCGAACTCCCATCTGTAAACAATCATTTGATGAAACATAACAACTCCAAAAAGCACACAAAACAAACCCGTTTCCACATATAAATTACACCAACACTAATTCCCCCCCCTGTGGTATGTTTAAAAGAAAACAGTAAAGAAATGAAAAAGGAAAGAATGTACACTTACATGCTGAATACAGTAAGTACATGTCCTTTCTCTTGAAAAAACTATCCAGCGTAGATTGCTCCTCATGACCGTTGCCTAGTTGCAGTTTGTGTGAAGATGACTGACAGGCAACGATTGCATTCGTCATGCATGATTCGTGCTACAATAGGTAATCTTTGAATTAGCGTTATCTTTGAATCAGTCAACCATGGTCTTTGTTTTCACTGAAAGAATAACACGCTTGACACTGGAGAAAGTTCAGTGTCAGTCAGTACTGAGATCGTTGTAAACGGGTGTTCATTATAAGAAGGGTTTGTTATAGTGAAGTTATACAATATATACAGTGCCTATAGAAAGTCTACACCCCCTTTCAAAATGTTCACCTTTTGTTGCCTTATAGCCTGGAATTAAAATGCATTAAAATATTTTTTTCATTTATCTACACATCCTACCCCATAACTTCCAAGTGAAAAAAATATTCTGGAAATTTGTAGAAAATTAATTAAAAATAAAAACTGAAATAGCTTGGTTGGACAAGTGCCCACCCTCCTTGTAATAGCAATCCTAAATTAGCTCAGGTGTAACCAATCGCCTTCAAAATCACACATCAAGTTAAGTGGCCACTTGTGTTAAATTGTAGTGATTCACATGATTTCAGGATAAATTCAGCAGTTCCTGTAGGTTCCCTGTGCTGGGTAGTGCATTTCAAAGCAAAGACTCAACCATGAGCACCAAGGCGCTTTCAAAAGAACTCCAGGACAAAGTTGTTGAAAGGCACAGATCAGGGGATGGGTGTAAAAATATCAAAGGCCTTGAATATCCCTTGGAGCACGGTCTATTAAGAAGTGGAAGGTGTATGGCACCACCAAGACCCTCCAAACTGGATGACCAAGCAAGAAGGAGACTGATCAGACAACATATAAGGAGAACATCTGTATATATATATATATATATATATATATATATATATATATATATATATATATATATATACACTGAGTGTACAAAACATTAGGAAGACCTGCTTTTTCCATGAAATAGACTGACAAGGTGAATCCAGATGAAAGCTATGATCCCTTATTGATGTAACCTATGATGTTAAATCCACTTCAATCAGTGTAGATGAAGGGGAGACAGGTTAAAGAAGGATTTTTAAGCCTTGACACAATTTAGATATGGATTGTGTATGTGTGCCATTCAGAGGATAAATGGGCAAGACAAAAGATTTAAGTGCCTTTGAACGGGGTATGGTAGTAGGTGCCAGGCACGCCGGTTTGAGTGTGTCAAGAACTGCAACGCTGCTGGTTTTTTCACGCTCAGCAGTTTCCTGTGTGTATCAAGGATGGTCCACCACCCAAAGGACATCCAGCCAACGGCAGGCCAGTGGTCAAAAACGGCTCATTGATGAAAAAGGCCAAAGGAGGCTGACACGAATTGTGCAGAGCAACAGATGGGCTACAGTTAGTCAACTGACAGTCCAATACAACATTGGTGCCGAAAGACCCATAAAAGAATGCACAACTCGTCGTACCTTGACAGGAATAGGGTATGGCAGCCGACGACCTAACAGAGTTCCACTTCTTTCAGCAAAACACAAGAAACTGTGGTTGCAGTGGGCTAAGGAACGAAAACACTGGAAATTGGAGGATTGGAAAAACATTGGCTGGTCTGATGAATCCCGGTTCCTGCTGTTTCACGCTGATGGGAGGACTAGGGTATAGAGAAAACCACATGAGTACATGCATCCATCATACCGCGTGTCAACATTGCAGGCTGGTGGTGGTGGTGTGATGGTGTGGGGTGTGTTTTCATGGCACACATTGGGCCCCTTGATAAAAGTGGAGCAACGTTTGAATGCCACAGGATATCTGAACATCATTGCCAATCAGGTGCATCCCTTCATGGCAGCAGTGTATCCATCTGCTAATGGATTTTTTCAGCAGGATAATGCCCCATGCCACAAGGCTAGGATTGTCCAGGAATGGTTCCACGAACATGATAGTGAATTCAGCTTACTGCAGTGGCCTGCCCAGTCACCAGATCTCAATCCAATTGAGCATCTGTGGGATGAGATGGAACGAGCTATTCGGAGTAGAGATCCACTACCAGCCAACTTGACACAACTGTGGGAAGCATTGGAGTCAACATGGGCCAGCATCCCTGTGGAACGCTTTCGACACCTTGTAGAGTCCATGCCCCGACGAATTGAGGCTGTTCTGAGGGCAAAAAGGGGTGTAACTCAATATTAGAAAGGTGTTCCTAATGTTTTGTACACTCAGTGTATATATATCAAGCAATTAACAAAATAGTTGGAAGGCGCTCTGCATTCATTACAGTGAAAAAATTGGCAAAATAGGAAGGATCATTATTTGGGAGCGCCTTTATGCCACAGAATAACATCACTGCTGTTAAACATGCAGATGAGTGCTTCAATCTCAGAGTGAAGTTTTAATAAAGTTCTGTAACTGATCACATCTTTTTTTTTTTTTGTTCAGCTCCAGTGCCGATGAGTTTTGAGTTAAATTGGTCTTTGAGGAGACGTGCAGGACAATTTCACAATAACATGCGCTCCATTTTCAAGCAATTTTCACTGTCCAGTTCTTTTTTTCTAAGTAAGCACAACTGGCTACCAATTTGTCCGAACATATAATGATTATGTACAGTAAATCACACCTTAACATTGTAGCAGAGTTGAAAATAGTGCCCATAAGCACTAAAAACACCATAACACAGTGGCACGGTCTTCATCTCATAACTAACACCATGCAATTAGCTTTGCATGTGTCTTTACTAAAGTGTTACTTTAGTTTTAATATTCAGCTGTTTCCAGTGGCATGTTTCTGAAATACTAATAAAAATGAAGTACTGTACTACTGAAAGTATGCATAGGGACAGTAATTAGAAATCGCTGTGAGGGGCTTTCGAGTTCATTAAACAGTAGAAAGGGCCACGTAAGGGGATGTGTTTGGGTGATTTATTACACTGTGTTAAATCAAAAGTACTTTCTATTCTCTCACTGCAAGATATAACAGCATGCCTCTGAGTGACTGAAATGTAGCTTTACCAAGCACACTGCTGTTTATGTGCACCATTATTTGAAAAATGATATTCTTTTTATGTTTTTTGCTCATTATGTTAAAGTGAAACTATGCTGCAGATCTTTTTTTTCAGTGCACATATAGGGCTTTATTCTCAAGCTATTTATACATATGAAGTTATAGAATGTATCATACTAAAGCTTGAATTACATTTGTAATACTTGCTGTTTTGCTACATTGTATGGATCTGTCACGTATGTTTCTTTATTATTATTATTATTTGTTTATTTAGCAGATGCCTTTATCCAAGGCGACTTACAGAGACTAGGGTGTGTGAACTATGCATCAGCTGCAGAGTTACTTACAACTACGTCTCACCTAAAAGACAGAGCACAAGGAGGTGAAGTGACTTGCTCAGGGTCACACAGTGAGTCAGTGGCTGAGGTGGGATTTGAACCGGGGACCTCCTGGTTACAGAACCTTTTCTTTAACCACTGGACCACACAGCCTCCATTATCACTTCCGTGAAACGTTATCAAACACCAGCTTTAAACAATGATATAGATCACTGGTGATTTTGAAAGAATACAGTCGGTCTATGTGCATGTGAAATACAAACAACAATTGTAAATTGTACACCATCAGATGTATGGATTTATTCACAGCTATAAACTATTTTACCTATTACTTACTCACAAGCCAGCCATATCCCAGCTGTCCTCCAGTATTGCTAAAAATGAAAGACCTCTGTGGATAGTTTGTTAACACTTACATCACAAGCAACTTGCCTTTAACGCATGAGCTTTTAATGCAATTTGAGTGCCATATACTGTATAGTCCCCAGTACATTGAAAATATATACACCAGCATACAAATCATCTTTGATGTAATATACAGTAATGCATGTAGCTCTGTAGGGAATGTAACATCAAATGAATCAAGCTGATTTTTTGCAGCCCCTCTATTCATTTGATGGGTCCGTTTGCCTTTTATTTGTTGACGTGTACAGTAACAGATTCCAGCACACACTTTTTAAATTGTATTTACAAAACAAGCTTAATAAACAAAATTTCTTACGTTTGATTGCTTGCATGAGAATTACAAATTAAATATATTCTAAAATTAGAATTACAAATCTGAAAGGTGGACAAAAAACTCTGCAAATGCTCATTATTAGTCAATCTAAACCCTAGTCTCTCTTGGATATTTATGGTTGATTGCTTTTTGAAATAGCTGCCTATGTTTCATTGTTTGAGCTGCATGACATTTGCCAATACAGTGTGTCTCCTAAATTATTTTCAGAGACATATGTGAGACTGTTGTGACTAAATGAAACTAGTTTGTAGATTTGAAAAGCAGCCCACTTTTGTTTATTGTGAATTGCTTTAGTGTCGCCCCTCCATCTCTGCATTTTGTTTTGCATTCACTGACTTAACAACTTAAGTAACAATAAACGAAGTGAAAATAAGTTTGAACCAAAACAAATCTGAATGCTGCCTGGTTGGCTGAAAAACATGCAAGTTCATTCTCCTTGAGAATTCCCAGTGTCAAACAAAGTTTAACAGCAGTGTCCATGTACTCACATGATCCCTTTGGCTGTGTGAAAGGGTTATGACAGTATTATACCAGCATAGATTGCACAATTTCATGCTGTGCTGTCTGAGACGGCTCAGTAGCGGCATTTGTGTGTGGAAGTGGCTCATGACAGTGTTTATTTAACCTTAGATAGAGAATGTTGTTACACATAGTGCTGTAAAGCTATAATGTGTGATTAAGCCATATCTAAAGCCCCTTTCATATTTAAAGTAACATTCAACGGAAAAACACGTAATTCACATTTGAAAGAAGCAAAGGAGAGCTTTGAATAACGGTTCTCAAGGCAAAAGGTGGCTGAACTCTTTAGTACATTTGCCAATAGAAGGGAAGAGAAGCATAGGAGGAATAATTATCAACTACCATTGTAAGGATGCTGTGGAAGCAGCTGAGCACCACTTTACTAGAAACAGGCCCAGGTTATTAAAGTACGGCAGTGTCAAAAGCCCTGTGTCCACTGTAAAGTATTTGTTCAGAGAAAATAACATGTTTTTCATGTCTATGAATGGCAGATTGAATCTGTCATTCAACAGTACACTGTAATATGGGCCTGCTGGGTGATCAGCCAGCATTGCACAGTATGCCTGTGGGTCAAAACCTGTGGTGGCCTATGGCTGTCAAAATAATAAAAGAGAAAATGTATTTACTGAAAACATTATTGTTTACCTGTGGTGCTCTCAAATTGCTTGACATCCAGGACTCTAAGTCACCTTGCAGCAGTACAGCTAGGATAATAAAATATCAATACTGGACATCCTCTTGGAAAACAGATACAAGTACAGTAAAGGAACGCCACTGCTTATGGTGTGATGCATACTGGAGAACTTAACCTAAAGATTGAAGGTCAAAGGAGGCAGTGTGGTCCAGTGGTTAAAGTCCAGGGCTTGTAACCAGAAGGTCACTGGTTCAAATCCCACTGCTGCCACTGACTGACTTCCTGTGTGATCCTGAGCAAGTCATTTAACCTCCCTGTGCTCCATCCTGCGGATGAGATGTTAAATCAATTTCCTATTGTAAGTGACTCTGCACATAATGCACAGTTCACAGCCTACCTCTGTAAAGTGCTTTGTGATGGTGGTCCACAATGAAAGGTGCTATATAAAAATAAAGACATTATTACAATATGAATTACAGCCAGGAGTTGAAGCTTTTGGCTGCAGTACTTACTATTTACCAAATGTTTTTGTCCATTGGACTAAACCTTGAGTTGTAATCCTCATGATACAAAAGGGAAAGTATCAGAAAGCAGTAGAATAAAAGCATTTGTCTTACCAGTTCCATAATAATCTGTGAATATTCAGTGTTTAGACTGAATGGCCGATTGCTTTTGTAGAAATAGTTTTGGGGAAAAGATGTGTTTTTCATGTTGAATATTCTTTAGAGTTAAGGAATATTAAAACATGTTCTCCATATTTCCTTTTAGATATTTCAGACATCAGTTCATACATTACATATGAAATCTGGTGGCAGGGAAGCTTACTTCAAAGCATTTTTTTTTGGTTTGTTTTAATAACAATACCTTATAAACAAATTGATATGGATTACTTTTGATACTGCAGGTGAACATGAATGTGGTGTTTTGTTTTTTTTTTCCTCCTGAATATATTTCAAGCTGTGTTTGCTTGGATATACCAGTATGTAGCCCACATAATATAGAAGAACCACATAAGGGGATAAACAAAATACACATCTTTCCTGACTGAAATGGGAAGAAATATTCAAATTACTAAAGAATACTTTTGCCTGCCTTCAAATCATTGGGTATCCTTTGTTTACAAGGCACAAGGATGGATACAGATACCTATATCAGAGCATTCTGAGCCTCCAGGTTTCACTGTTAGTGGGATGCCCCAGTGTCTAGTTGTCAAGCTCAGGAATATATTATATAGTAAAACTTGGTATGGAACTGCTATGCAATGTGAGTCTCATTTCTATCCTTACACCAAAAAAACAAAACAAAAACATAGTGTATTCAGTATGGGGTATGCAGAATACTCATTACTAGTACTCGTTAATGTCTTTAAGAAGTATTTCAGCAAGTAGCCAATATATCCTTTCATAACCTGCTCCGTCACATTTCCAATTGAGTCCCAATCAATGGCAATTAACTTTCACTTTGTGTCATCTGGTGCGCTGCCATTTTTACTGTAGTACTGGCATACCGAGGCCATAAACTGTCTTTATTGGATGCCTGCAGTTAAAAATGTGCAAATGAGGTTCTTCAGTGTATTTATTTCAGTAACAACTGTGAATTGCGGTGGTATTAAGATCTGCCACTGTTAAGATCAATTGAATAGTCCCTTTGTGTATTATTGGTATTGTAAATCCCAATATTCATGTAATTGATACTGGGAGGATGTGATAGGGATAAGACTGTTTAAACTACAGAACAATGTATTGATTTTTTTTTTTGTTTTCAATAAAGCTGAGCTTGGCATTGACATACATGTCATGACTCCTCAATCTGTAACCACAGGCTGGGAGGATGATCAACTCATTAACTGTACTGTTTGTAAGGGATTGTGTTGAGCCCGTATCTCGTCTAGGTTTAGTTCATGTCTCTCTGTGGGAGAGAAAGAGAAGTGAGTGCCAGGATCTTGTGGATTGCTTTATTAGAGATGGACAAGTTTAACATTGCAATTAATTTACAGTTTTTATTATTTTATCATCCCCTAGGTATCACTTTGTTGCAGTCTGGGTAGAAATATTTGTACTGAAAATATGTTTCAGCTGGTGTTTTTTTATGTTTTTGTTTTTAAATAGTACACATCGCCACTCTGTGGTGAAACATTGCTTGTGCAGTTTCTATTGATACAATGCCTAGATACAGCTTGCCATCAGGTGGCAAAATTACATGATTACGACAAGGCCTTCAAAGAGTTATGGATTTTTCACATCCATAGCAATTGGTAAAAACATTGTTCTTTTCTGTGAGAGAGTGAGAAATATGGGTTTGTCTGTTTCTGCCATTTGTATTCTACAAAATGATTAATGGTCGAGATTTTTTTTTTTTTTAATTAAATGATTTTCTCTTGCATGTAATTAGAATATTGTACCAATAGATTACAGGCTGATTTACAAAGGCTATGCATCCAGATGTTGCTTGTGACACTGTGGGTATGCTACCATGAGCATCCAATGAAGCAACCCTTACATCCACAGAAAGTACACTCTATCCAGTATGTTAAATAGGGATGCTGACATCTCCTATTGATATCCTGGTTGTTCCAAAATGGTTTTGTCTTCACATGGGGAGTAAGCTACTGTTCATGATTAGTTCTCCCATTATAAACAAATTCTTGTTTATGCACTCAGTGTATTCCTGGCTTCAAAGTTTTTACTCAAACAAAAAAAACACACCTGGTTTGCATTCTGGCACTCATAACTGCAGAGTTGTTGCAGATTCAGACTTACTATAGTTTGTCAAACGCTCTTATTAGTGCTTAAGTCAAAAGTCATTTATAAGGGAGAAAGGGTGAAGTGAGACTGCCCAGCCTCTGAGCTCATTCCCTAGTTAGATTATTTAACCTGCCATCGTTCATCTTGCGTCTCTGATGTGCTTACATATTTGAGTGATTATTCATTACAGAATATTACATTTATATTTCAGTATGCTGCTTATTCTTTTTTGTTTGTTTGATTGTTTGTGTCATTTTTTTTTTTTTTTTTTGCCTACCAAACTGCTATGTATTAAAATGGTGAATGTAGGCTACCCAGTCTTAGTATACAGTATATATTGATAATTTATATTGATACAGTCAAAAAATGTCACCTACTTTAAAAAATCATACCCGGATCATCTTAGAATTCCCTTCAGCTGCAGAATCAGTTTAAATGCATCACATTAGGCCAAGTATATGAGTCACTTAATGGTGTTCTCTTCATCAACCTTTTTCCTCTTAAATAAAAATGGCAATGGTTGGTATGAACACTTGTGACAAAATTCCCTTATACAGAGATGTCCCCCATCCTACTGACTGGTATATTCAGTAATGGCCAATGGTCATGGTTATTCCTGATATAGGTATTTTTATGATACTAATTATAGAGAATACTTTTTATTTAATTTGTGTAGAATTGTAGGTTTAGGAAATTGACACTATCCATTTGGCTGCACGTTTTTGTTTGGGTTACTAGAGCATAACTACATGCACATGTATGCAGGGTGCAATATATAATCATTTGGAAGAGTGTTGCATATATAATAAAACAGGAGACAACTGTGTGAATGGTGTTTAAATATATAAAGGATGGTAATAATCATTAAACCACCACGTCTAGATTTTAGTGTATTTAAATAAATCCTTAGTGATTCTTCATTGAAATAATGCAATCAAAAGGCTCTCTTGGGTGTAGTATGATCTGTTATGATGTTTCATTATATTTCTGCAGAAATAGTTCTTCAGAGCATGTAATACACTATGAAGAGAAAAAAGCCAATGTTAATGTAAAATCAAGGAGAAGGAGCCTTCCTAGCAATTGACACTGTAGATCCTTCTTTGTCCAACATACACAATATGTAGAGAATGGACATTATATACTGCATATCTTTTTAAGTACATGCAAATATATTGCATATAAAGGCACAAAAATTAAGAAAATGAATTGACCCAAGCATTAGCCATTTCTTAAGAGCCTATTCTGTTCCAGATCACTAAACAGCTTGTGTGCATCCCATATTGTAGAACTCATCTATGTAGAGTGATTTAAATGATTGTATCATTTTTTGTACGTTAGATAAACTTAATGAAATTATGGTCCCTATTGAAGGCAATGGAAATATTTTCTGAGAGGAATACAACAGAATCAACTTGGAACCATCTAGCAACTAAAACGATGAAAGCAAGCTCCATATCCTGTTGCTAAACTCAATTCTCTGTATCACCAAGAGATCCTTTTAATGCTTCCAACTGTAATGTAATGGGAGAACTAATCATGAACAGTAGCTTACTCCCCATATGAAGACAAAACCATTTTGGAACACCCAGGATATCAATAGAATGTAGCATCAATACATAAGCAAATCTTGAGGTCAGGACAAAGTGCATGGTCTGGGCATGGTGCTTACAAAATGAATAGCATCACGACTGAATTCAGGGTTTTAAAAGGGTTTTCACAAGTTTTCCTGTGGCTCTATAACTGCCATGACGACCACCACCGTATTTCTTTAGTAGTTTTCTAATCAAACTTACTTACAGGGCTCTTTTTTGAACCAACTGCAAATGTTGCCCCAAAGATACTAAACAACCTCAACATCATAAAAAATATTTTAAAACAACCAACAAGTTGAAGCAGTGAAATTATTTTATAATATGGTTTGGGATTTTCTGAAATGCCTAATTTCAGATCTAGGCCATTTTATGAAGAAAAAAAAAAAGATTGACAATGTGCTAGTTCTGTGGGAACTGGAAGGAAATTCATTAACCAACACATTATAACTAGCAAACTGGACATGGTGGTGACATAGACGTGTGGAACTATTTTTCATAAATCTGAATTCAACACATTGTCAGCCTTAAGCAAAAAATGTTTTTGGTCTCAGTTAGTGCAGTTATATTGCTTCTGTTAATTGCCTAAGGCATTAATTAAATACAAATACAATACAGCTATAACTATTGCAGTGCTGCAATAGTTGTATTAAGTACCAAATCTTTGTAACTCCAATATGCTTACAGCTCCACTATAATTTTGATTCACTTATTTTGTTAAATGTGAATATGATATTTTAAAATCTGTTTACACAGGGGAAGTTAGGGACAGGGCATTCTTGAAAATAAGATTTGAAAGTGGTTCTGCCTTCTGCTTAAGTAGAGTTGAATTAATAAAACAAGTAAACAACCATTAATAATTAACTTATGTTTCCCTGGACAAAACCAGATTGACATTTAGTTTAATGGCTTGTGAAATATTTTTTTAAATACCCTAGCTACAGAAAAAAATAAATAGTGTGCTTTGTTCTGCTAGTACTGTGTTGCACTTTGTTTAGTTACAGAAGCTGGTGATGGCACCAGCACCTCCCTATTAGTCTGTGCAAAAAGGTTGGCGAAAATTGCTTTCAACTGAACAGACTTGAATTACCTGTCGCTGTTTCCTGATTCCTAGTGGTTTTCCAGCATCTCTTCCTCTTTCATCTTCTTTCAACCAGGAAGCTCTGCCATTAGTTCCTTATGCTGATCCACGCATATTTATAAAATGACAGTCCCAAGCACAGAGATGAGTGACACCCATTTGGGGTGTGCAGTCTGGTCTGGTGTGTGTCTGGTGTTTCTGGTGTCTCATTAGACTCTAGCTGAGGCTCAATTGCCACAGCAGGCTGTCCCTAGGCGAAAACCCAACACACTGTGCCCCGTATCCATCACACACACACCCACGGGAAGAGGAATAGATGACAGTAATAAAAAGAAGTACAGAGCAGGGAGACAGGGAAATAAGGGGCTGTGTTAAAGACGGGACCATGATTATAAAGGAGAGCAGGAATAATTGATGGGGAAGGGATTTGCTGGAATAGCTTCCAATTTTTCTTGTGTTACATGGTGGGCAGGAGGTAGAGCCGGCTGCTCTAGGCTACATTGGTTAAACTGAAAGAGTATCTGCTATCATTATAAAACCCACTTGCCCTACTTTTCATTAGCCTGGCCGTTTTTACAGTCATCTTGTAGTTATAGTCATTTTTTATGTGCATTTAAAGCGTATTTGATCTGCTTCAGTATCTGTAGAGCAGAACAAGTCTATTTCTCACTTAACAGCTTCACTCTGCTCTGTGCAGGTGGAGCAGAGGAAAGCACTTTTGTTATACTGTTTAAATGATTACCTGAAAAGGATATTGAATCTTACGACTGTCAATACTGTGTACTTACTGTGTATATTTCCCCTTGATATACTACAGTAATACTGTAGCACTTGGTCTGTGCCAAGGAAACCGTCTGGGATTCTGTAGGTTCAATAACTGGCTGAAGCTGAATCTGTCTAGAAAGGCTTAAAGTCTTTCTTGAATACCCTGTATGCTGTATGCTTGTTGAGGGTATTGTGAATCTGTTAGGCAGCAATCCCAGGAGGGCTGTAGTCCTTGAGCCTTGTGCTGTGGTTGGTGAGAAAACATGCTATCAACCTGCCTGGAGAAATGTGTCACATAATACTTCTCTTTTGTCATTACAACATGCACCAAACCCATCCGTGTTAATGTTATATATATTTTTTTAAACACTATGAAATGCATGGTGATAAATAAAAAGCCTGTGGTTCACTTTCCAATAATACTGGGACATTCCATAAAAAATGTCATGTATGATTTGAAGACAGTGAAGAGTGGAACACAGCAATACATTAAAAGTGTATGAACATGAAGCAAATGCAATTTTGGTATTGTTAGTCAGGATATGCACAGCATGTAGAACTGTTTAGAACGTTCAGGGTAGCATTTCCTAACTTCTTCCTATAAACATCTGCTTCCTGCAATTCAGTTGAAAACGTTGAATGCATCCTTGGCCAATGTGGCTTTAGTGACAGGCAGTGGCAGCCTTTTTGATGATGTCTTCCACTGATCTCAAATATTGAGCCACCACACATTTGTGACAAGTCAGACAAACGTGTGATATGTTTAAAAACAATTTTCTGTATGGTTCTAGGGTGTTTTCACCCAACAACTTCACATAAGCGAAACCACTGATGGATATTAAATAGTCAAATAAATGCTTGGAAAAATGCAGGTAAAAGTTTAGAAAATGAATCTATTTTTACACAGACTGAGTATGATTACAACAATGTTTTATTGCACTTGTAAATTGATAGGCATAGTGTGCAGGAATTTAGTTGTTTGCAAACATTGGCTTCAAGGGTTCATTCTGTATAACTAAAATGTTGTTCAATACAGGTCTGCATTTTTAGGGCTGTCTAGAAAATGTCCCTACTAAATTAAGAAAACATGTCTTAAATTATATATTTGGTAGCATAGTTAAATCAATGAAACTAATGGAATGAGAAAATGAAAAACGAAAAGTCTGAACATTAAAACACCAGACCAGAAAATCTAAGTGAATTGAAGTGGTGTGTACAGGAGTTGTAGGGCTTATATTATGTCACTTGTCAAGTACAGCTGCAAGCATTCATTACCACTGACTTTATAGAAATAATGCATGATTCCTTAGGTTAGCCATCTTGCCATAAATTAAGGCTTTAAAGTCTATGCTACTATTGTACCTATAGCATTAGAAAGAGGTTTTGACTTAAATAAACTGTAGATTGGCATTATTTGTGTAAGAAGTTACCATGCTGTTACCTATAAGATCAGGAACCATTGGTAATTTACTCAGTTATAACAATATAATTCAAAGGCTATTCATGTCTTCGTCTGGAAGACAAACATTTTGTCAAGTGAATTTTTAAATATCTGTTAAGACTGCCATATTGTACAGTATATCCATTCTAATGTGCCATTAAACTATGCCACTTTTTAAACTTACGGTATAAATACTTGATAATAATGGTGTGTGACGGATCATACCTGCTGGAATGGTTGGAAAGCCAAATCCAGGTGAAATGAATTCTTGTTGGCTGAATACTCCTGGTTTCCTGCATTATATTGTTATCTGAAACTTCTGGTGTCTTGATAAGAAGTGATAGTGTTGCTTTGAAGACAGTTTCAGTTTGTAGTGACTGTAGCATGGAGATGAATGAAGAGAATTTAAGGAGACTTATCTAAAGCCGGAGACTGTGTTCACCAAGTGTTAAAACCACACTGACAATCTCAAACATAGTGCCAGGATAATCAGTAGCTCCAGTGATTCTCTCAAGAGCCGTACACTCAAGTTACCAACGTACTGTTATCAGTCTTTGACTAATAGACCAAAAACTAAATCTGTTTGTTCAATCTAAATCAGATCCCAACAGGATAAAAAAACAGTTCTTGTAAGAAGCCACTCATTTTTGTTTTACTTTGACAGCTTTTTAAACAGGTAACAACTGAACCAAAACATATTAAAAAAGTGCTGTGTTTGGTCAGATGGTTGCTGTTTAGAGGACATTCCAAAATGTTCATTAAGTACGGTAGTTATTTACATGAGTGAGGACTGAATAACTCACAAGACCTGAAACTCATGTATTGTGGATGCTTGTTAACCAGACTTTTCTGAGTTACTGTAAATGAGCTGTGTATATATCTGGGTGGCGCATTGAAAAATCCCTTTGCATTAGACTTTGGCTTTCACCTGTGGGACCTGGTTATCTAGCCAGGGAGTTCTGAATTGAAAAATTACAGCTGGCATTGAAATATAAAGGAACACACAGCTGTATGTAAATGATGAAATGCCCTTATTAAATATTTAGAGTTGGAACAACATCTTACGGTCGTTTTATCTTTTTTCCCCAGGTGCTATGTTGATGACAAAGTGTCAAAAGTTGCCTGGCTGAACCGCTCCAACATAATCTTTGCTGGAGAGGACAAGTGGTCCCTGGACCCCCGAGTGGACCTGGTGACGAAAGGACAGCTGGAGTACAGCCTCCGGATCCAGAAAGTGGACGTGTACGATGAGGGAGCATATACCTGCTCCATTCAGACCAAGCAGCAACCCAAGACCTCTCAGGTGCACCTCATTGTTCAAGGTAGGGCATAGTGATCGCAACCTACTTTAAAATATATATTATTATCCCCAGCAGGATGTAATGGAGGCAGTCATACTTACATCATACTTTACATTTTCCCATATATCTGGGAAACCACTTGTCCAATTGTGATAAAAAAAAAAATTGGTATTAACAATATTCAGCATACATTATGGCTAGGCCCTGCGTTTTGCACGACTTGTTTTTTTAACCTGTAATTTGGTCCTACAGCCCCAAGATATTGCCTGCACAGTAATCCACATAATGAGCAATCATTAAACAATTATCATTACGTTACTTTAACCATTTGAATTGGTCATCCCATCACTACAAAGTATGTATAAGCAGTATGTATTATTTCAGAGAACTCATAAGTGTAAATACATTATTTATAGGTTTTAATTTACCAGTACACTTTTACGCAAATCATTTCGTAAAAAAAAATATATATAAAAATGTTCTTGATATCTGGATCTCACCGGGCACAAATATACTGTATATTTCGTCAACAGAAGAGAAGATACTGTTTTTTTTAAAAATAGATTTCCCGTTTCTGTCACCGGTCTCTGAACAGTACAGATATTATAACCATTTATTAGAATATGGGCATGTGATAGATTCTGTAACATATGTAAGCTGTGCTTATTTATTTTGTCTTTGTTTTGTTTTGTCCTTTGAATATAATATAAGAAAAAAAGGTTGTTCATAAGAAGCCCATAAGTGTTACTTATGTTTGCATGAAAGACAAACAAATCCATTCTCAATTCTTGTGCATTATATTTTGCTATTAAACGTAAGCATCGTCAGCTGGTTAAGCCGGTCTTGTTTCGTGGATTGAAGTTGCTCTGTGAAAATGTGTCCATGAAGAATCACTTCTTTCAGCATTCACAGAATTGCTAACAACTGACAAATAGATTTTAGCCTTTCTTGCTAAATTGGGAAATTTCTCTAAAATTCGGTCAAAGGAATCCCACTATCTTTTATATAGTTGATGTCCCTCCATTTCTGATTTACAGTAAGCATCAAACCCTGGAATACAATCTGACGGGAGGGGTTTGTTATCCAAACTAAAACATGTTGTGGGTTTAATTCTGCAACTTTATTATACGTTCAATGAATTCTAACATAATGGCTTTCAAAACAAGTTTATACCCATCAGTGTGCAGCACACCACGTGGATATTGCTGTGTGCAATCTCTCAAATCATTGTTTCGTGCTTGTCAGTGCATATATTCGTTCTAAGTCTCAATTTCTAGAATGGCAATAATTGTCCCTCGTAATTAGGGGGTGTTTTCCAATTAGCCAGAATGTTATGGGTTGATTACTTCATTATTCTTTAGATCAGTTTAGCTGGAGTGGCTACATGTACATCTGGAGGGTTAGGACTGAATTGCAGGTGAAAAAAAAGTTGTGAAAAACGCAGGGCCCTAATTATGGCAAGCATTAGATGATGATTTATGGGGGTTTCTGTCTGTCTAGATTTGTCCATCTATATGTCACACATATATCTGCATATATCTGGAAGGTTTATTACTGGGAGTAGATTGTTGTCTCTATGTCAGTACATCTAGCTGTCTGTCATACTTACACACTTAATACCACTTACCCAATTGTCATTAAGCTATTCATTGTCATTTCTTATTCTATATTTCTCTGAACATAATGTTGATATAAGAACAATTTCAGAACATGTACAATAAAGAGGCCATTTGTCTCATCCAGTTCCTAGTAGCTGATTGATCTCAAGACTTTGTCAAGTTGGTTCGTTAGTGATCCCACTAATTCAGCATCAACAACATGGCTAGGTAACCGATCCAATACGTTTGTCTAAAGAAGTGTCTACTACTGCCCTCTGTTCTGCACCCGCTGTAACTCCGCATCATTTCCACGGTGTCCTCTGGTCCTATGTCATAATCATCACCCTTTCTGTTATACCGATATCTCTGATTCTGAATTTACAGCCATGGCAGGGGATGCATTTTACCTTCATACTTGTTATATTGTATTTGGCCTGAAAGCCCCCTTGAGATGAAGAAGGATCCTGTATGAAATGTGTGAGAATGGTGTTAATGTATGCAATCAGCATATGATTTTCGAAGGCTGATTATTTACTGTGGGATTAGTATGTATTTATTCCACAAGAATTTTTGAAAATAATTAAGTTAATTACAATTGGTTTGAATTTACTTAGAGATCATAAATTAACCAAGCACAAGGGAACAGGATTTAAGAAAAACAAATCTGAAGGAGACGTGAAGTTTAGAAAATGGAAATTGGTCTAAATTGACACAAAACTGGCCTTGAAAGATAAGAATGAGTCATTACAATCTGAAATACAATGAGGAATTCAATTTGTAAAATATAAGCACCCAAGAGGAACTGACCGCCACTATCAATGTATTGGCACTTTTAGTGGTACTGGCTTCAGAACTACATTATCATTCATATAACCATCTGAGGCATTAAACAGCAGATTCCAGAAAAACAATGTACACACAGTGATCACAATATGAGTATTGTAATGAAAATGAATTACATTAAGGATGTAGATAATCTTTTCAAATAAATTATCAAATATATTACAGTTCTCATACTAACAATTGTAAGTTGCCCTGGATAAGTGTGTCTGCTAATAATAATAATAATAATAATAATAATAATAATAATAATAATAATAATAATAATAATCTGATTATTTTACTCAATCTACAGTCACTTAAAAATAGAAGCTGTTAGGTCCCCAGTGGCTCATCTAGTAAATTTAGCAGCTTACTTCTTTGTATCTTGGTATCGCTAAGCTGCTGATCTTGGATAGGGGAGCATTGCATTGACCTATGTATTCCCTTGGCACTTAATTGTGCTTCAATAACCCCTACTGGTGGAGGCTAGCCACTGGGCCTTACCACCAGGGTTCCGAGGCTGAGCAATATTCATTGCTTTGAGTGTGTGGGCCATTGGAGTGATAGTGGGAGTAAAGGTTGCCCTTTAGTGTTTAGTCCTGATCAGTAAGAAGTGGGTGTAGGTAATTCAAATATAATTGAAAAACAGGGGTACAATTGATACAAAAAAGGCTGTAATCATTTGTAATAATGATGTATATAGCACTTTACTAAGAAAGTAAATGATATAGCAAAATGCCAGGACTTCTGTTGGCAAACACTGCAGCCATTTTGCACCCAAATGTAGACCTACATACTGTGTAGTCTGAAATATCTGAAATTCATTTTTAACCTGGAAGAGGGGTGAAGGCCAAGAACAACGGGAAGACATTTTCTTCTGTGCCACTTAGGCGGTGATTGCTGTCAAATCACCAAGTACTGTTAAATTAGGCTTTCAACTGCATTAGACAAAACCAATCTACCTATTAATACAAAATAATTCATTTCTGAATAAGCTTCATGCAACTCTGGGGGATTTAACAAAAGAAAGTGTTTAAAAGGCTCAGAAATGCTTTTAAGAGCCTACCACTATGCCATGTTTTAGTAATATGTCAGCCTTTGGAATTTTGAACTCGGTGGACTACGTTTCAGAATTCTAAACCAGGGATTGCTCACTTCTTTGTTAGCTGAGAATCTGAGTTTCCAGTCTTTCTTTTTTTGATGAAAGATCTTGAAAGCCTCCACACTAAATAGCAACTGACCTTTTAAAGAGTTGGACGAGCATTTGGTCTTTTTTTTTTCGAAACAGCAACATGGTGTACAGCATCTAATACATTTGTCACTACAAGCTTTTCCATAAATGCTGCACATCATCGTAGATGTTTATAATCCTTCTCATCATCTAAAAATCAAATGCACCAACTCATTACCTTTAGGCTTATACACAAAGCTTATGCTTGAATGAACCTGGATTGTCCTTCTCAGCAATTGCCTAAATGGCTAAAGTGTCCACTGTGTGAGTCCTTGCTTTATTGGATAATTGGAGGCTCTGTCATCCTTTTAATGAATGGCCTTTTCTCCTGCAAAGAAGCTACTGATTGCTTAGGGTGATCATTCTAATCAAAGCAGCTGAAGTGGATCTATACAACTAATTTGTGCAATGTCACTAAAATGCATTTCAAGCCATTAAACACTTCTTAACTGTCCCAATGTGTTGTTGTCCACCTATATTTCCATTAATCTTACAAAGTTAATCAATCAAACTATCAACATTTTTTTTTTTTGTTATGCTTTAAGTTATGTTACTGTTCAGTTGAGCAGTGCAGTTACAGAAGCTAGATATGACACAGGTTTTCTGGTAACGCTTTAGGTATCCATTATAAGTGATTATAAACAATACCAAAAAAAAAATAAATGGCAAAAGTGTATAACAACTTGTAACAGGGGGAGACCTGTGCTGACTCTTCTGACGTGTTCATAGTGCTGCAGGGAGAGGGCAGCGGCTCGTCAATATCCGCCTGTCAGTCATGGCAGTGACACGGAGAGGTGGGAGAGTGGGTGTATGGACTTTCCTTCTCTCTGAGTGGCTGAGAGGCGGGTCTTGGGGGAATTGCTGGCCCTATAAGTTAACATTCTGCTGTTCCCTCAGGTCTGCCCTCCAGACGTAAAAGGGGTGCGGAAGCGCTGGAAGAAAATCAGCCGGGACGAAAATCCCAACAAGAAAAATATATAAAAAAATAAGTAAAAGAATTAGCGGTAGCGGGGAAAACTCTTGGGCAGCCCCGGTAGAGTGTATAGCAGGCTGAGGGAGCCGCTAGTGTAGGACAGAGACCCGGGCCGTGCGGGTAGCGACGGTTGGGGTGAAGCTGCCGAGCGCAGGACTTTTTATTTGTAGTTTTGTTTACTGTGTTTTGTTTTCCCTGTTCCTTTCGCCTTTTGATTAGTGTTTTGTTTAAAACTCTGTACCCTGTACCGCCCCGGTATAGTTGTGGCTCTGTCGCTACCATAGCTGGTACGGCAGACCACAGACAACAGCGCCCTCTGCGGGCTAAAAAGAAAGTAAGCTGTCATAATAAAACTGGGCACCTGTGCGGTGTTTTCGGAATTATTTCTCTGTGTCCTGTGTGTCAGTGAATTACCCACCACCCTTCCACACAACTGTATTGCAAAAACAAAGCAGTCCTATACAATTGATGAGACAATATAAAGACAGACAGGCACAGGCAGGCATAGAAAGACAAACAGACCTGAAAAGGCAAGACAGACTATATCCATTATAACTGATTTTAGACAATAGCAATGCAAAAACAGTAACACTTCAGTTTAGGGATCCGATATAAGTGATCTATAAACATGTTATTAATTATGTTAGTAACAATTATATAATATGATTAGAAATAATACGACTATTAGTATACACTTGTTATTTTTATTATTGTTTATAATTGCTTATAACAGATATAGTCAGCCTTAAGGATATAGTCTTTCTTTTCAGGTCTGTCTGTCTTTCTATACCTGTCTGTCTGTTGTTATATGTCTGCCTCACCAATTGTATGGGGTTGCTTTGTTTTTGCAATAGAGTTATTATACACTTTTGCCATTCATTTCTTTTTGTTATTGTTTATAACCACTTATAACAGATCCCTAAGTGTTACATAAAAACAATGGCAAAGTGTACAATAATAGTTGTATTGTTTCTAATCATAATCTATAATTGTTAATAGCACAACTAATAACATGTTTATATATTGTTTATAACCATGTATAACAAATACCTACATAAGTGTTACTGGGTTTCATAGACATCAAAACAAAGCACAGAAAACTGAGGCCACAAATAGCTCCTCCTTGTAGACCAGACTTAGAAGTAATTAAAGTAGTTGAGTCTCCTGGGAGACGATAGAAAATGTGATGGTTCGCCACAATGTTTGTATGTGAATAAAATATTTCAATTTCATACATACATACATCATAAATAAACAAATAAGACAATTTAAAAACTCTTACTCTTTTGAGTAAAACATTGTATTTAAAATGAAATCTAAAGGGCCAAACAATCTTTATAGTTCTCATTTTGAGATTTCTTCACCATTCCCTAGAATATAACTTCCCTAAAAAAAACTTCTGAGAAAGTGTGTTATTTGTAATGGGGGGGGGGGGGGGGGTGCAGGAACTGTTAACCAAAGCAGAAAGTGTTGACATTGAACTTAACATTTCAAAAGGTGCCTTGGTCAAGAAGGTCGAATTATCTACCCCGAACAAGAAAGCAGTTTCTTTTGCCATTTGCAAACCGTTTATTGGAAGGTTTTATTTTTGGGGTGTGTGTATGTGTAAGCCAAAGCAAAACACACATACGGTATGTGTGTGGCTGAAGGGGGTAGCTGTCAAATCATAAGACACCTCATTTCCCTTTTCAAAGTGTCCATGAAACTTGGACCAGGATGACAAAGATATCCCCAGAGACAACGACTTGACAGCTGAGTAATGAAGGGACTTTATTAGGAAATTAGTTCAATTATCTCTCACTGTTTCAGAACTATTCATGTTTTACATTCTAAAAGTTGCAGAGGCTATTACAATAAAATGTTTACAGTCATAATTTGACAAACCTGAGACACTGTGCAGGTATCTTCATGATGAGGTTTGTAACATTTCAAACAAAGCGTCTGACATCTGTTCTTGCTAGCTGATAGAAACCCTGATTACAAGATAGGGCCAGTCTGGAACATTAATAATCCCAAACAAAATTACAGTGAGTGCAAAAATACGACCACTTTGAATGAGAAATTATGGAGTGTAGCTCCTATACTGAAGCAAGTTTAAATTGAAATGTCAGGGGAAAAAAAAAAACAAGCACTGAAAACAATCATTTCCCCAACTTGTTTATTACAAAGCCTTATACTTACAAAAAATGCCAATTCTGATGAATCGTGTCAGATTATATGGTGTTAAGCAACATTTTGGACATGTTTGACAAGACGCATAAAAGGGAGTTTGAAAACAGATAACTGGTTGTGCTGACATGGTAGAGATAGAGTTTTCTGTTATAAATCATGGATTTTTTTATATATATATTGGCTGCATATGCTGTAGCAGCAGCAGAGAACAGCTCCTATATAAGCATGATGTAGCATATTACTGTACTTTGAATATGAAAATTCAAAGGTAATGGATGAGATAAGAGGACAGGCAATAGAGTTATTATCCAGGCTGACAGATGGAGATCAGACATTCTCTTAAAATGCTTTGGCTGGTTATTGCATTTGGGCACTAGTTTTCTATACATGGTTGACATACACAGTGAGCTGGAGGCTTGGTTTCATATTTGGACTGCTTTGGAATGGGTTGTTGCTGCAGGCTGTACACATCATGGTGATTAGGTTTAAATCAAGTTTAGGCTTGTAAAATGAGTTGCAGAGTGCAGGATTTATGGAGATGAGAAGCAGTGTGCCATTAGGACTGCCATGGCCACATGCAGGTTGGTAGGGCTAATTTGTCATGTTAAGAGCTTAATAATAGTACACTGTAGTGAAGACTCTGAGTTGGACTGTGTACCTTATACATAGCATTCATTGTTTATACAAGTTTATTTTACAAATATTAAAATAGGGAGAAGATTGGTAAAAAAAATTAAAAATAATCATAGGGAAAAAAATCGCAGTATACACACTTTACATTTTCTGTCAAAATGAAGTCAAAGTGAAGTACTGTTGCACAAAGTCACAATAGGCCCCTCTGCATAAACAGTGGCTGTCCAGCAAAGCACAGAGCTGGGACAAACTCACTACACAGTCCTTGTGCACTCTCTGTTTTATTAAAGTGAGTGTAAAAGCCACAGAATTGGATTGCTTGTCTCTCAGTTCACTTTCTTGTTTCAGTTTAATGTGTCGCTTACTTTCAGTATATTCTTTTATTCTAGTGTCAGCGTGAACATTTAGCTCAATGCATTTGTATTTCCAATGCAATGCATCCTCGCCCTCATCTGGCCCACTTCTGCTGTTTGATTTACTTCGAAACATTTGTTCTTTTGAATATTCATAAACAGATTTACATTTCTCCCTATTTCTCATCCACTCAAAATATAATATTTTCGTGTCAATGTTTCAATTTCTTTTTTTGATCAAGCTAATTACTAAGCCCAGCACTTGCCACACTAATCAGACTTTGATTGGCCAATAGAATCAGGTGATAATTTGTTTGTGAAGCAACAGAGAACCAAACATGTGCGACGTTTGAACGTTATTTGACCCCTAAGGTACAGTGTACGGCTGCTTATTACATTGTTGGAGTCAAAATTAAACTGAATTTTGTGTATTTCCAAGAAAATAGTACCCAGAAAATACTAAAAACCAGGTAAAAATCAATAGAAACCGAGGTTTAGTTAAAAAAAAATAACCCTGTCATTTTTTTGGTAAAATTCGGAATAAACCGGAATTGCGGAACGCTATTTATACCTCATCAGTCTCCATTTTCTTCAGTTCTCCTTCATTTTCACTTCTGTGAACAGGACTATGAAGCACTACATGAGTGTCTGAGAGTGAGGATTGACAACCAAAAAAGGGGGAGCTCTATGTAACCTAAGAGAGCATGTAGGTATACAGGCGGACTTGTAATATGATTGTATCTAAATTTAAAGAGCTGATGAGTTAACTGAAGCAAAATACAGTACATTTTCATTAAAACAAACTCGAATTAGACAAATTTCCTGATACACAATTGGCAGTCGCTTATTCTAAATTGCTTCTTCTAATACGAATTCACTTAACACAAAATTCCTGTTTCTGTGAATTACTTTGCAGCAGGGAAGAAAAAGTTGAATAATGTGAATCCCTCTCGTTCCAACAGCTGAGTGTAAAGGATATTGGGAAATGTAAATGTATCCACATTGGTGGCTCTGTAGTGTATTTCAATGCTGTTTTGGGACTCTAGATCCTCTAGTGCGCTTCAAATTGCCATAGTGCTCACACATCATATTCTTGCAGACAAAAGTGGAGTTGTTGAAAGTGGTAGATAATGCACCACCCTATAGAAAAAGAAAGACATTGCTACAGATTTCAACATTACCGCAAAAACTTTCTCAACCAGTCTAAAAAAGTGGGATACAATAATACAGGCCTATGAGCAGCAAACTGTGGATGCAAGTCATCGTCATTTCCAATGTCATCAATACCTGATGTTGAGGACGCCTGGCTTTAGTGGTTTAAAATGCCCATGATTAAAATGCAGATTTAAAGTGCAGTTCATTTGCAATGTATGCTTTTTATAAGTTCACTTCCAACTGTATTTTCAATAAAATGCACAATACTTTAATATGTATAATACATTTCATTGTTCTGTAATTGAAATTTGATTTCAGTGTTACTGTAACTTCAATAAAAACTGACAGTATGCATTTGGCTGCTAAATTACTGATAATACACATTTTTTTTTGCTGGTCCCTTGAAATTCGTATTAATGAGAATTGACTCTATTGTTTTTGGTGGAGAAAGTCAGGCTACTCTGGTGTTGTTTGGAATTGTGTGGCTTGTGAAAGTGCCTGTGGTGACAGCCTCCTGGCCAGCCTTGATAGAACCAATGTGACTGTTTATGCTGCATGTTGTATGTGAACATCCTTAATATCACAGGCCATAATTGTTAAAAAACAGGACTTGAAAATACTGTACAAACCATCACTATAATGTTGGTTATTTAAGCCTATTTTCCAACAACACCTGAAAGGCATAATTTTTTATCCAGTCCCTGAAAAAGGAAGACTGACCTTTAAGAATTAACACGAGACAAAGAACTCTTGAATAAAAAGAAAGTACAAAACCCCTGTTGCTCTAAAAGCTTTTTATCACTGCTCCACTGTGAATGGTATCTGCCCTTTTTGTTCTTTCTGGTCTCTCGGAGGAGCTTAGCACAGCAACTCTTTCTCCACAGCTGACCTTGGAAGTTGTATTATTATTATTATTATTATTATTATTATTATTATTATTATTATTATTATTATTATTATTATTAGTATATATTTTAGCAAAATAAGAATATTGTTTTAGGCTCTATTGTCTGCTGCCTTTCAGATTGCAATATAACAGAATATTTGGTCTTTTGATGAAAGAAACGTTTTTCTCCCTGTAGTGCTGACTGCAGCCCAGGAAAAAAAGATCATCCTTTAATATTTTTTTATGCTCTGCAGAAGGTCTCTTCATGCATTTAAATGGGTCTAATAGCTTGCACTTGGACATTTCCTGGGCTCCAGGTAGACCGCTGCCATAAAAAAAGTAATGTAATTCCCAGGCCATGAACATTACCAACTTGTGATGGCACTTGCATTACTAGGAATCCATCTTCAGAAAATGTGTTCGCTTCCCAAGAATAAAATACGCCATTGGAAACATAAACCAAACTTACTGATCATGTCAATAGCCAATAAGCATGAGCAGCATAACAATGACCCAGTGATATTATTTCTTTTTATGTTATTCCCTTGTCTGTGTTCTGTATTAGTGTTATCTGATGACGGTGTCCTCTCTGTTAAATATTACCTACTGTTAGCATGCATTAGCGTAATGGAAAGTGCAAGGTAGTCGATTAAGCAGCATGCCATTGATTTGAGTAGACTGCCCCACATGCCTGAAATAAAGCTTTACCTGCCATGATTAAGATGAAAGCAAAATCAGATTGTTTCCTTACTTTTTAACTCAATCTTAAAATGTGTGTGTATTCCCTGTAGTATACATTAAGTTATACTGCTTAACTATTGGTTTAAAGTAAAACATATTATGCATGTTTGGTGAAGGCTTTGGTAGAAAAAAAAGAAACGCAAAAGAAATAGTCATTCTTACAGCTATAGTTTTATGTAAATATGCCAAAACTCTTCAATATATCAATGACAACGCTATATATATATATATATATATATATATATATATATATATATATATATATATAAATGTTTTTTAAATCATGCTGTCACCAATAGACGAGTCAGAACACTGCATTCCATGCTTTATAATTCTGTGTACAGATTATTTTGACACTGTATAAATCCACAGATTGAAAATGGAGACATCTACAGTGAACCTTTACAGGTTGTGTTTCTAAACTGGAACACATTATTCTTATTATAAAAAAACATGACACTTTTGGTTGCAGTAGGTTTTGGTAGTGCATTACAATTACGTTTATATCAAACTGGTTACAGTTAGCACTATAACTACAGCAAACAGAAATACAAGTATAAACATATTATTATTATTATTATTATTATTATTATTATTATTATTATTATTATTATTATTATTATTATTATTATTATTATTATTGTAGCATTTCAGACTAGACCTACATTTGTATGTTTATTGTAAAGTCAGGCATATATTTGGCATGTGTCACATAACTAAAATGGGGGGGGGGGGGTATTTCTGTTGATTTCTCTTTTGCTACCTGCTTGCCAGTGGGGGTGGGATTTGTACAGTGTTGTGGTCTCATGTAGGTTACAGGCATTCTGCAAGCTGAGATAGACCACTGATTAAACAAAGCAAGATAGCAGGATGGTCTAATTTTCACATACCATAGCATTAAATCGAAATTATGGCAACGCTATCCTTAGGAGCAGCTTTTTATGAAGTACATTATTATAAGACAAACAACACCTGTGATTTTATGTAAGCACTGCATCATTTTTGTTATTTAATACGCTATAAGGATATTGACATTTAATGCTAGGGGGTCACATATGATAGTCACAGAAGATTTTGTAAAGCAACAGTGATGGCTACATAGTGGTTTCATCTGTGTGACAGTGGGCATATGCTGTACATATCAAAATGATATCTCACTTTAACTGCAGCATTCTGTGCCAATACTATAGGATATCACTTAAAATGCCCCCCATTTCTAGAAATGAATAAAGTATTTACATTTTTAGTCTACAGATCTTATTTCTGTTGCCAAATTGCTTTGCTCAATATAGCTTAATTGGGCCATTTGAATATAAAAGCTTGCATTTTTGGTGGGTGAAAAAATACAACAAATGCTATGAAAATGCTGCTATTGTAGTTCTGTCAGTAGAACATTCTTGTGATGTTCCTGCCAGCAAATCCGATAATGGAAGCTGCCTTGACCCCAGTGGGTAATTATTCCAAACACTGGCTCCACTGCACCTTTCAAAGGCAAAGGTGAAGATCTTATGTGAATGTCACGCAGCTCTTCCTCGGCAGCTCTGTACATGTAATATGTCAAACTGTAGGGAAATATATCTTTTTTTTTTTAAATCAGCAATGCTGATATGTGACAGGCAGTGTGTTTTCCTTTGGTAGCTGTTGACAGTTCCCTGCAGTTGTAGGACATTTTTTGGTCTTCTTTGAGCATCCATATGATTGGTTAAAGTAGGTTTAAATCTCCTCTAGATTTTAAATCTGCAACATTGTTTATACCCTGCAAATATAGGGAATATAGTGGAGGCAGACATATGTGCACATATATGTAGAGTTGTGAAGAAAATTGCTAAGGCCCTTCTTTGGCTCAGGCTATTGAGCCTGTGTATCACAGTCGCATTTTTACATGTACATAGTGAGCTGTTTATCCAACTGTTAAGAAACCTGCATAAGGACATTAGTAAAGGTCATTGATAACATCTAACAATGATGGTGAACTGAGGCTGACTTTACAGCTTGTAAAACATACATTTTTACATATATCTAGAGAAACACTTATTCAACTGGGATGAAACTAGGTCTGAACATACGTTAGCATAAGCTTTTGAGAAAATCAGTACCAGGGAGAATATGAAGGCACAACAATGAGGGACATATCTGTGGCAGTGTTACTCTAGAATTCAGACTTTTTGCCGAACACACCTGAAAACTACAGATCTGAGAAGCAAATTACTCCAAGCACCACCTTGTTGTTTTGTAACTATCAAGAAATGCCACCCGTCAATTATGAAAAGCCCCCAGTCTTTGTGCAGCTTACTGTAACATCATGTTGTTGAGCTATTAAGCTGAATCTGAAATTAAAGAAAATGTCAAGAGTACAACCCTCCACCTGGGGAACTTGCACAATAACTGTAGTATACAGACTTGTATTTACTGTAGCAGAACATGCAGCATTATGAGCTTCATTAAATTCACTTTCTTCAGTAACCTTGAGCTGTGATGAGTACATGAATCAAGGTTACCGATCATGTTCCAAATCAGTTCTTTCAAGACATAAACTGTATTGCTCCACAAGCACACACTAATTGAGTTCTATGAGTACATTTACGGTGTGTTTTTCCACATGGTACAGGACTGCACATGGTTAGTTACTGCAGGTAAAATTAATCATCACTGTCATGCTTAATGTTTTTGTGCTTTCATAGACTCTTGGTCAATACTATTTTTGGAGGGATCTTTTATTTTTATTATCGCCACGGCTGTCACTTTTTTTTCACTGTTTGGTATCTAAAAGTGACGTCTCTGGTTATGGTGAAGGTCTTTATGCTGAGAAAGAGAAAGACTGTCCCTTTTCATCATGCAACAGGACGCAATGACTTCGTTTTGAGACCCTTCAGCTCTGCCTGCTGTCTCTGAGACAGATGACTGCTGAGGTTCTGTGCAGTTCTGCAGATTTACCGCCTCAAGCAGTTGGAATGTCTACATCTGTCAACTTACATGCGCTACACACCTCTTGTTGGAGAGGAAGGCTGGCTGCACATACAAAATAAATTAACATATTCATCTATCAACATCTTATTCAAGCTTAAAAGGAGGGGAGGGGTTCTAATGACATTTATAAAACATGTTTGGCTTAATTTAGGTGATGTTTATTAAGTATTATCAGAGATTTAAAAGCAAGGTGTTAGACATTCTTGGTGTGCAGTCTGGTAGTCACATCATGATAGAAGGCAGATTGCTACTGGGACGTGTTTTTTTTTAATGTATGTAACAAGATGGTTATATTGAATTAACAAAGCAGACTTTCTATTCACAAAGACCAGATTATTCCTGGCAGCATAATACAGTATTGGAACTGTCCCTGAAATTTACTGTGAAAGTTTTCAGTGGGTGTGTACCATGGTCTTCCCTGGATGTCCTGACCTTCCGATTCAGTGTCAGGGGATATTGATGTGCCAGCAATAATAACAGTCAGGGCCGGATTAACGCATAGGCAAACTAAGCACCTGCCTAGGGCCCAAAGTCATGGGGGGGGGGGGGGGGCTCCAAAACAATTCTTCTTCTTCTTCTTCTTCTTCTTCTTCTTCTTCTTCTTCTTCTTCTTATTATTATTATGTTTTAATATCAAACAAATATGGAATTGTGTGCAAACTGGAAGAACTTCACGCACTGACATTTTGACTGAGGCAGTGTATCTCACTTGTGTTCACACAAAATACAACTGGCTGACCTGGAACTTACTCTCGCAGGGCAACACATTCCAGGTTAGTCAGTTTGGTGTTGCGTTATTCATATAAGAAGATAGGGGCCCAGAATTGTATGTTTGTCCGGGGCCCTGTGATGGGTTAATCCGGCCCTGATAACAGTAATAGCATAATCACTTTTTGAGGGCTGTAGAGGTAATAGTATTGTAGACGCCTTCAGAACAGAGTAAAAAAAACAGATTTTTTTATAACAGACTTCTAACTTGAAAAGAAGTTACATTACCAGCTGTACTTTAAGTTACAATTCACAGCTGTCATAGAAATACAATTATTATTACAGTAAAAGGAAGATTTGCAGATTTGCGATTTGCAGTTGGCCTTGAAGAAGAATGTGTTTAGTATCTATGCATAATACTGAAGTACATTTTCTAACACTCTGCAATGGTTTTCACCACAACAAAAACCTACGCAAACAGGCAGATAGCTATTGCCCAATGGAGGTTCTGGAATGAATGAGACAAGAGATTTTTTTTTTTTGTTCCCCAGGAGACCATGGTCCCCTTGGGTCAAGGTAGAGACATGCAAGAACACTGCCGACTAAGTGTTTGAACAAGGGTGAGCAGCTAGTTCTCACCGGATGTAGACGGAGGGATAACCGCAACGTAAAAGACTCGGGTTCATTTCGGGGATTTTTAATCCCACCCTAGTATATCTGAGTTTGGGTCAGGGGGGAGGTTCCTGGAGCAGGACCCGCCTTTTAGTGGAAGTGGTGCCCAGCCTCCTGTTGGCCGATTTGGTTTTGTTAGTTGTGTTGTACAGTTATTTTGCTTACACTTGTGTGTATATCTTTCTACACTAGGACGACCATTTTAGGCGCTCACAACTGCAGCCAATCTCTCCGGTCTCGCAGCAGATATCCACAACCCCCTTCTACACACATTTACAGAGAAATCATAATAAAAAAGCTAAATGAATCCTACTAACAAGACAAAGTAATATGTCAAGTCCTCAATTGAGAGCATCCTTAAGTTCCATAATGCTGGTGCTGTAGTGGTTAAAAGCTCTGCACCCAAAGAGTTTAGCCTCCCCCTGGGAAACCAAAGCATATCATAGCAGTCTTGAGTAATGTTTTAAAATAAATCCTGTCCTATAAAGACCCATTGCATACGGTTGATAATATAGGCTAAAGATGGATCATCCAAACAGTATAGATAAAAAAGCATGTACCAAGAGTGTAACATAATCTTTGCAACGTACATGCAATGAATGCAACTTTAAAGTTGAAATTATTAAATGCTTAATATGCATATTTTACAACTTTGTTTTAGAAATTAGATAATGACCTGAATGTAATGAAGTATTGAGCTGCAGAAGTTCTTTCAAAGCATCTGGACATGTTTCAATTATTAAGTCATTGAAACACAGTGTATTAAAAACTATGCAGTGTGTGTTTCATGAACAAGCTTCTGTGCAGATATCATCCAGAAAAGGAGGCTAAGACTGTTTAAAGAAAAGTAATGTAATGGTGATGCTTTTGAATGCATTTATCAGTACTATGACATCAAAGTGCCTACAGAATACTTTATGATTCTGCAGCCAGAGGCGCTAATCTTTCAGCTTTGAGACAGCTATTGGGTTATTAGAAGTGCAAAAGCATCTGATAGAAAGAGAAGGTCATGGCCATGACTAAATAATTATTTTGATATATTATGAATAGAGTGGAATTGCCAAGAAAGGAAATGTATTATTAAACAGTCAAAGTTACTACAAAAGTCTTCTTTCTTTGCGTATTGGTGCAGATCTTTAGAAGATTGCTACAATGAAACCACTAGTACTGAGCACAATTCCTGTGTAGCATTATGTTTGTCTTGAGTAATCTATTTCCATTAATTATGATAATAAATTAGCAAGATGTGTTACCCTGTGCTGATTTAATATTCTGGTTTTTTTTTTGTTTTTGTTTTTTTTGCAGGAGTTCATTTGATGTGTAAAGGTAGGGTTTTAACAAACAAACCACTGTACAGAACGCATTCAAACTGCCAAACAAATCAGCCTGACCACCACCACTGCAATCCTCTTAACCACTTATTTTCATCTTTCAAAATTAAGTAATTGATGATAACAAGCTATTGAACCATGGATTAATTAAGGACCTAGCCTGGGAAGTCTCTACCTCTGGTGAGGTGAACTGTCCCCAGCCACTTCCATGGGAGTGTAAAGTCCAATTCAGCAGCTAAGATTTATATTCATGTATTAAAACTGTTCCATTTGCATGGATCTCAACATGTAACACATGTGTCTTAACCTGATTTGTTCAGTTGTTTGACTTTGCGCTTATTGAATCTCTGCTTATAGTAGTGCAGCGGCTATGAATGTGAGGCACTTTATCAATGTCTGCTGTTGTATGGTAACAGCACACTGTTATATTTACCATTCATCTGAAATGCCGTAAAGTTAAACATTGTACTACTTCAATATAAAAGACCTCAAAAGTTAAAAACTTTATAGCTTAAGGATAAAAAACACTAGATAAATCTAAATGGGTTTTTAGGGTAATAAATCTTTTTCTGCTACTCCTTGAACTCTACTGAGTTGGCTGTAATTGAAAAAGCTTGGCTTGATTCAGCTCTTACTTAGAAAACTGACAGGAAATGGTATCAGTGTGATATTTGGAGTAAATAGCTTTGAGAATGTAACCATTTGGAGTAAAATGGTTTTATGAATTTCACCCGTTGAGCCAGATTCTGAAAGCTTTGTACTCCAAATTGTTTATTTTTCTTCTGAAAAAGAAACCAGTTACAATTTAAAACAATTAAGAAACAAGATTGCTTAAATCCATGGAATACATCTAGTTTATTTTCTGAAACACAATTAGTTAAGGGTTTGGATATGAATACATAACATAAATGAATATATAACACATTAGAGAATCTAGCCAAATGTGTTATTTATTAATGTATTTATGTATGTATTTATTTATTTATGTATTTGTTTATTAAATTTATTCAAACAGTAGCTACATCTCATAACTAAACCATGTTTAATTTAGAACATCAAAGTTTTCATTTGGAACATTTGAAAATCGCTATAATAAGGCTGTAATAGTCCACCATACCATTAACCAGTGGTGCACAAAGTGTGGGCCGCATTCCCCAGGAGTAGGGTGGGAGAGTCAGCAAAGGGGGGCGCGACTATGACTAAAGGCAGTTCTGTAATTTTTTTTTATTTTTTTTTAAAGGATAGAAAATAAATATATAAATGACAGCTAATTAGTCCAAGTTCTTGCCTTTCTAATGAGCCGTTGACCATCACTCTAGGACTTGTAGAACCGGAGAAATGATGTTTGAAGTGGCAAGTGTCAATGACACTGCAGTCAACCGAGCTAAAATGGCAGCTTCCATGTATCGGGCACTGTTCAAATTGATATTTGAACAGTGTTTTTAATGGATTTAATGTAAATCGTGTATTTTTTCCTAGATCAGCCAAAAAGAAGTTCTGATTTAGATTAATACATAAATGTTAACAAACACATTCTTAAAAGTTTTGAAATGTGTACATTTTCTGGCATTGTAGTATGCAAAGGAGGCGGGGAAGTGGAGAGATTGGCTCTCAGAGTGTAAGGGCAGCTCTGCAGCATGCAATGCCAAATCAAACCCAGATTTTTGTCAGATTTAATTGCTGAACGATAATGTTTTTCAGATTATGTTTAATCGCCAAGTGTAAAAACAGATTTATAGAATGTACGATTGTTGAATTTACTATACGTGTTTTCAACATTTATAAATGATATCTGAAGGTACAATTTTGAAAACTTGTAAGAATGTGTTTGTTAGCATTTATGTATTTAGCAATCTTTTTGTGGTTAAATCTAGGAAAAAATACACAATTTACATTAAATCCAGAAAGCGAAAACCTGTTAAAATATAAAGTGTCAGGTGGTGGGGGGCACAACAAAATATATGCTAAGTAAAGGGGTGTCATATAAAAAGTTTGCGCACCACTGCCATAAACCAAGGGTAGTCAATAAGAGGACTCCGGTCCGAATCTGGACTGCAAGTACATTTTGTCTGGACCGCCAAATTATATGCCAATCTATGTTTTTACTTGCATTCACATTGGAAATGCTGTGAATTTTTCAGACAACTAAAGCCCCTTTCACACTGGCATGCTCTACCCGGGTTAGGACCTGGTGTCATGAAGGTCGGCTACGCGATTTCACACTGCTTTTGATAAAGCAGGGTTGACCTGGGTGACAGATGCAAGTAAATAATGCCCCGGAAGCAGCTTGTTACAACTGCTTCAATCCAAGCTTCTCTGGATTGAACTGTCGGCCCAAATGTTGATTAGAGCAAATGTTTCTTCATCCCTGCTGCAATCTGGCTCATGGTTATGAAAATGCCAGTACATCATATACTGTACAGATGATGTCCTGTACGTAGAACATACAGCGAAATTAAAACGTTAAGATGCTGTCTAATAGTCGTTCCCAAGTTCCCAATTTATTTTTTGTGATTCAGAATAAGTTAATAGGTTGTTAATAGGTGTCTCTTGTCAGAATAAGTTAATAGGTGTCTCTTGTCCTTTTAAACAACATTGTGGTCAAACCATAACCACTCAGCTTTGCTTAGCAATCCTCTCATTCAAACTGCATCAGATGACTTCTCTTTTACCTAGAGGATAAGTCATGGACAGGCCTTCAGGCGAGTTTTTTTATCATTCCGCTGCTCACCACAGATGACACTAATACCGCATGTCATGGTTTTTCATGACATATCTTGTTTATGCCGCACATGTCTACACTGTCTATGAATAAGGTATCGGTAAGAATACTGTGCCTACCCTAACAGTAATCTGTTTACAAGGTTGTACAGAACCAGTAGGGAGTTCATCTGTTCTGGTGTCGAGAAATGCACTCAAAAGGTTGTAAATGATAATAACTCCAGTGTTAATCAACACATCGATATGTAGCATTGATTTTGGCATTTTCAAGCGTTCGCTATACCTATTTCGTTATTAAATAATTGTGCTAATGTGATTTCTGAAATTATGTTGCTTTACGAAATAATGTTACTGTCTTAACGAGCAGTGCTTCTTGCGACTGTTTCTTTTGTTTGTGTGGGAATTTAAAAGGAAATCTGTGTTAATTTCCATAATTTATCAGTTAATTTGCACTTGGAAAAGGAGGGTTTTAATTAATGAAAGTGTACAGGACCAGAGTTCATTTCTTACAGACTACCTAGATAATTCAATATTTGTAGTTATGAAAATATTTTAGCCTTTTTCTATACTTGTGGTTATGAATGAGATTTATTCCCTTATTTTAACCATTTGTAACCTTACAGAATGTTTGTTGTATTGTTAAAATTATGTTATTTGCACCCACTGTAATGTTACTATCAAGAAATGGAATCTGAACTCTAGATACGTACAATACATGACATCTGATCTCTACTGTAGATTTTATTTCAATTATACAAATACAAACCTAAGAGTAAATATTTTTATCTTGGTATAGAAAACAGCATATTAGATATTACAATAAAGTTTCCTTAGGTGGCTGCAGATTTGGCTTTTAACACCTGTGTCTAATCCACACAAGAGCGAAGCACAGGCGTACAAGTCCACTAGGAATCCACTAGGAATGTGATCGAGATCATTGACACTGATTTTGCCTAAACGTATTTGTAATGTTGTCAGACTCCCCCCACACTTTATGTACAATGTACACTTTCACCTTCACACATGTGTATGCATATAAAATATTCTTATGATACTGTAAGTGTTCGGTGACTACTAACCCTGTTGAGTTTATTTACCGTGGAGGCAAGCAAAGAGTACCAGAGATAATGAGGAATTCACTGAACAATTAATTATATACAAATTGTGTATTGGTTAGGGAGTTCTATCGTAATTGTAAAAGCTTAATAAATATTGAAGTGTTACATACATGGTATAAAAACTAACAACTACAAACACAAATGGCACTTCAAACGTGTTTATTTATAGCCTACAATTGTACATACTAAAATATATACACATTTTTAAAAAATAAACTCTATAGTACATAGTAATACGTCTTTTATTGGGATTTTTGTGAACAGTATGCAGTGGATTCAGTTAGCAGTGATTCTATTTAGTGGGTTGCACTATATTGTATATTGATATAAAAGGATACACTTCTAACAGTGAAAAAGGATCATATTTATATCTGAAATATTCATTTCAGGTGTGTTTTCCCTAGTTTCTGTTGATTCCCGAGCAAGAGAGTATTTTTGCATTCATTAATCCTGTAAAATGTAATAAACAAAGCACCGTGGATTATTTCAAAGCTGGTCACTTCAAACAGTATTCTTTCAGCTTATTTATTATTGTACAGTACATCACTGTTTGCCCACTTATTACTTTTGATTAAATGAATGCTCTACCACTTTTGGAATTCTTGGCAGCCAGTGTCTCTGGCATGCTGTGCAGCAGACTTTGCTTTTTTTGTCACAGTTACTGAAGCAGTATTTATTTATTTTTTTAAGTCGATACACACAGGACAGCAGAAACTCGGCATGAACAAACAGAACAAAATAACCGAAGCATAAATGAAAGCGTGAAATTGGAGTCTGCTGTGGCATACTTATTAACATTAAACTTTTGACTAATAAGCATTTAAACAGTTTCCGTTCTGCTTGGTTCCTTGTGTTCCACAGCCTGCTTTGTATTTAAATACTTTAGATAAATAACAGGAACGACTTATACATACTCATGACTTAACTGCATGTAATCATACCAACTTTCATAATAGCAGGAAATTCAAACTGTGGAAATTCTGTATCTTTTTGCAACTCAGTTATATAGAATATTATTTTAAAAGATTTTAAGAACCTTAATACAAGGTATTGATCTGCCCCCTGGATACACTTTGCACTGAAACTTATTAGACAATGCATTGCTGTTTTCTGCTTTATGAGAAACACACTTCATAAAAGGAATCACTTGACATCGGTTGTATTAGAATCCTCCAGCCCATTTTATAACAGCTTATCTGGATAGGTTAGGTAACTCAGCTGTGTGATGCACCTTGTCAATAGTGTTATGAAACTGTCCTAAAATATAGACAATTTAACAGTGCTCTCCCTGGGGCATTTAAAATTGAAATCCTTTTGTGTTTGTTTCATTCCCACTTTTGTTAATTCCAATGACGTTGCAGGATGTTAGTTCTGCATAACTGAACTCTGAACCCTGTGCTATCCATTGAACCATGGAAGCAGTAATGCTAAATCCGCTGCAGAATATATTGGGGGTATGCTTGTATTTTCATCAGGTATACAACATGACTTATTTACTGTATGGGGCTATATATTTGTTTCAGTTGTATAAGGCGGCCAAACGATTTAACCAGGGTTGTGATCTTCCCTTCCCTTTAAGATCCCTGCTGCAATTACAACATTCAACCAGGGGATGGCACTACAGTCTATAAAACGTTTTCTTTTTATATCCCTGTATAAAACATTCACCACAATGATCTCAGCCTCTTTTTAAGAAAAAAAACTAGAAATCGTTTACGTTAACATGCTTTTTAAGCAAACTGTGTAATCAAATTTGTTTCTGAGATAACAACACCAAATTGAAGAAGAAGAAGAAGGTTTTTCTAATTGCGATAATACAAATTGACAATGTGCTTGTCTTTTCCAGTTCCTCCAATGATCTTCAACATTTCTTCAGACATCACTGTTAATGAGGGCAGCAACGTGACCCTGAGGTGTTTAGCTAATGGGAGACCAGAGCCTTCGATCAATTGGAGACATCTCAGTCCTTTAGGTAGGTACCATTTGTACCACAACTTCTTTCCATATCATTCTCAATGCTCCAGGTAACATGACAGTATTGGTGACACTGTGCATATTGGTTTACAAACAACAGATGTTACTACCGTTTACTTTTAGAATCCTGATAATTAGGTTACTTCAGTCTAAGAACCGTTTTACCTGTTAGTTGATATTAACAAGGGTTGTAAAAAGGCTGTTGTAAAATAATGACTTCCTTTATCATCAATTAATTATGACTTCATTGGAATTCAATGTAAAATTAATTCCTCTTTTCGCAAATACAAATAATAAACGCAGTGTTATTATAGAATACAGGTATAGATCTGAGATCAAGTATGATTATACGTATTAGTGCTTACAGTATATCGTTACAAACAACACAAGCCATACAGGATAAAACAGATTCTTCTGAAATATATTAACCTCAACCCATGACATCTCTTGCTGGAAAGGCTATCAGAAGTTTGAAACCCAGTTTACAAGTTTTGTTGTTGTTTTGAAACCCAGAATTCCTGATGGCACAACCTGCTGCATTCACTAGACTCTGCTCTGCTCAGTTCAGTTTAACCCCCTCATGTGACTCATGAGGGCATTGAATAGGCAGGTAGCTCCACCACTTGTGTGGTTACAAGAACGGTGTAATATCCCTGTTCTTGAATCTACATCATTGCTCAGTAAGAAACAAAAAATCCATGTGTTGTTGTTTAACCTAAACATATATTATTTAACCTGAAAATATATACAAAGTCTGACAAAATTATCTACTGAAGTTGTTTTTCAAAAACAAACAGAAATCCTTGAAATATTGATATTGCATTGTGTCAATAGTGTTTTTGAAGTTGTGTTTCTATGTCTGTGAAGATGAATATTTGCTGATGGGCATATTGAGGGAGAAACTGTTTTGATGTAAATATATTGAAATGCATGATTTATTTATTGGGTGGGAGTCAACACTATCTGATCTTTATGGAGTTCTGACGTGATAGAACACCGCAACTAAGGCCTGGGCCTCTCCAAGGCAAAGACCTTGTCACATTGCAAACAAAAAAATTGAAGAACTAAAGCTGAAATTCTTTATAATATACACACACCGTATTCCTTCGAATTTAAGACACCCTTGAATTTAGACGCAGCCCAAATTTAACACCCTCAAGGGAAAAAAAAACAAAAAACACAGCATATAAATATGCATTTACAAAGATACCACCTCAGTTGTGCTGTTGTATCGTACAAAACTGACATGAAACAGTGTTGTTGTAGATTAACCACGGAGCTTGTTTATTGTACTGCATACTGTATAATACTTAAGATGGCGTCTCTATCGTACACACAGCACCACTCACTTACGGCATCATGCATCCTGGTAACAGCAAGCACAACACGACACTCCATAACATCAGGCAACATGTAACCCAGCAACCAAATCAGCATTGACCGCATTGCAGACACAACAGTCAGAACCTGTTTTTCTCCCAATTTGTGAACTGTGGTATTGCTTGGCATGACGAAAAATACAACGGTCTGATCAGCATTTCCGATCTGTCCAAGCTTGTACTATTTGTTAGAAACGCTGAGCTTCTCTTGGTATTCCTCAGGAAGCTAATGACACTTCTTTGAAAATGGCTGTCTGTATAACATGGATGATTGGAGATTGGGCAGTAACATTTTGGTTTGTCTTTTCTCTGCAGTAAGTCACGTTGCTGCTTGTGTATTCGGGCAGACGTATTTGTTGTCTTTTCTCGGCGGTTAGTCACGTTGCTGTTTGTGTACTTGGGTAGTCACGTCTTTTGTTGGTGATTTTAATGCATTCATCACTATACTGTACTTGAATTTAAGATGCAGGCTATTTGTGAGAAGCAGAAAATGGTTCAAAAAGTGCATCTTAAATTCAAAGGAATACATTATAAAGTACAGTGGTTTTTTGCCTCGAAAACTCAATGGTATGGAAATGAGATAATGAATACAAATATATTTATAAAACGAACATACAATCATAGGTAAATTTCAATTTACTTAACCTATTAAAACACGCAGTGTACAGCTTTTCTAAGTAAAAGATTGATCTGAAATACAACTTCAACTAGTTACTTAGATTTTTTAAATAGTAATTATGCAACAATAACATGTTAACGAGGTATTTATGATACAGAGAATATTTTAAAACTCTATTACTCTTGTGGTGACTATTAGCTTGCCTCAGTTTCCATTCAAACCAATTCCACCAAATGTAGAGTGTAGAAGAATTCACTTTCAATGACAATAAATAAATAAATTCATTACATCCACCCTCACAATCACAGACTTGTCATCTTGCGTGTTTAATCTGGCATATTTTATTTTGAAAGCTGAATTTATACTGTACAGAAAAACATCAGCGAATGCAGTAGGATTTTATTTATTTGTTTCGGGGTATTTTCATTTTCTCCTTCTTTCATAATGTATTTTTACAATTGACATTTAAATTCTTCACCGGACATTCATGAAAATGCAATCCACTTGAAAGAAAGATTTGTCGTGGTTTAGCAATACAATCTGTAAAACCAAATAGCTGCTAGATTGTGATGAGTGTTCTACTGCAGAGCACAAATACTATTTACAAAAAAAACAAACTTGATTATCTATTTGTAAAAAAAGAAATGCATATTTGTTAACTTCTGCCCCTTGGCTTTTGCTTGAGATCTTTAGAACTGTTGTATGGGCAGGCGCTTTAAAGCTTTGTAGCCACAGAAGATGTAACTGGACGCTTGCACGCTATATCATTTTTAAAATGTTTACTGTGGTACTGTATATGATGGTAAAAGCACAGCAGAATAATGTATTCAAACTAGTGGAATCATGTTAAAACACTGATAAATACATTTAAAAACATGTTATAAGCGTGATAAAACATGGTTAACATGGATAAAACAAGCAAAGTGAATAGGAAATATGCAGACAATGTATCTATTGTTGTATTATGGATTGTTATAATAGGGGTATGTGTTAAATAATATGGGTAAAAACTCATGCTTGGGGCTCTATATCTGTGCAATGACAGTGCATTTATTGGATCAATTCTTGTCAAATAACCTGTTAATTCCATAGTCCTGTACCAGTTTTTACTTCTAGGAATATAATTTACCATTATTAATAATAATCCCTATTTTTGTCTTCAGTTTAAACAGCCTCCTATCTGTTGACAAGTGCAGATATGGTAATATTAATCTGACCATTTCTTCTGAATGGGGGGGGGGGGGGTGGGTCTTGTAATTTACTCAACAGCCTCAATTATGTTTCACTTCCTTGATCTGGGGAGAAAGGTAGGCATTTGTAAAATGTGCAATACTTCAGTTTTAGTGGGAAAGTTATTGCAGAAGAAGCTGTTTCTGGACATGTTAAACTGGTCTTTTTACCAGTTACTCTTGCAAAACGTTGTGTGCCATTGAGCTGTTGCATATGCTGTATATAACATATACAACTGTCAAAAACACATTTCTGTGATTTTATCTTTTTTTGCTTAGGCACAGCTCAACCAAAAAATCAGGAGCTAGCATTTGTCCCCATTATCTCAATTTGTACATGGAAGTTACTTTGATGGCTTTACATGTGTTCTGGTCCTAGACAGAGAGCAGCAGACAGATCATGAGATTAATCTGTTAGTCCTGCCTAAGATTAATAGGAACCAAGCAGGGTAAAGTGATAAGTTTAAAAAAAAAAAAAAAAACAGTAGACATGAGCACAATTATTTCAAGGACAGATTTATTGGCTGGAGTCTCACTATACATGGTGCTATCATGCCCACCTGCCAGGAATAATTTCTCTTTGCCTAATAAGAACTATTTTCATGCCAAAAACTATACATATATTGGATTAGATGCCAAGTGCCCTGGGTGCTATGCCAAGGGTCTTATGCCAAGTACCCTGAGTCATGCCAGGGCTCCTATATGATGTCTCAAAGCTGCAGGATCCCACAACCCCATTCAATAGTGAAGTGAAAAGTACTGTTTTCCATGCACGCCATCTAATAAGAAACCAGAACATGGTTGGCTTGCCAGTTTGTATATATTGTCTTAAGGTAGTTTCATCCGCACGTTACTTGTTGTGAGAAGATTTACCTTTTTTATTCCGCTTACCAATGCTGCAGGTTAATTCATTATATGAATATTGTGAATGCCTGCATATAATAATTTTTTATATAGCGCCTTTCATAGTGGACCACCATCACAAAGCACTTTACAAGATAGGAGACTAGGGTGTGTGAACTATGCATCAGCTGAAGAGTCATTTACAACAACATCTCACCTGAAAGAGCACAAGGAGATTAAGTGACTTGCTCAGGGTTACACAATGAGTCAGTGGCTGAGGTGGGATTTGAACCAAGAACCTCCTGGTTACAAGCCCTTTTCTTTAACCACTGGATCACAACGCCCCCTATTACATACTACAATGCCAACACATGTACACATTTCAAAACTTTTAAGAATGTGTTTGTTAACATTTATGTATTAAGCTAAATCAGGATTTTCTTTGGTTAATCTAGGAAAAAATACACGATTTACATGAAATCAATTGTTAAAATATCAATTTATTTTTACACTTGGTGCCCGATACATGGATTAAGTAACTTGCTCAGGGTCACACAGTGAGGCAGTGGCTGAGCTGGTATTTGAACTGGGGACCTCTTGGTTAGAAGCCTGTTTCTTTAACCACTGGACCACACAGTGCAAATATACACACACCAATTCAGCAATAAAGTGACCAAAATCAACATATACAGTATATATATATATACTGTACATATATGCATTATAGATGGTCTGCTGTTTGGAGTAAAGTTATTGTCTCTGCACTGAAACATTGAAAAAAAAAGTCAGGCAATAATTTGGCCACCACAGCACATTATATACATTATAATATAATATGGACATGGAAAAGATTAATTTACTGACATGCTGTTTTTATTTTATTTTTATTTATTTTTTTTTCAGTACATGGAAACAAAAACAATATTTGAGAGACCCTTTGTCAGGGGTTCATTTATTTAAAAAAACCTACCGGATCCTATAATTAAGAAAGAGGGATTGAATTTTTGTTTATGGACCGAATGTACTGACCTTGATTTACAGAAGCATCCATATATATGCTTCAGGTTCACATCTGCGTGTTGGTTTCCTGCCTTGTTGTTGGTATCGGCATGCCGACCTTTGCCAAGCCACGTTTTAACATAATCTTCAGGTTTGAACAGTACCAGTAGCGGCCAACTAATCTGATGAACAGGAGCAACAACACTGTTGTTTTTAAGAGTAAAAAACACAAGTAATTTCCTTAGATGTCACATCCTAAAATGTACCATTACAGTGCACTTTTGTCATTCTATTCCTGAAACAGGAAAGCGTGTTTTTTTATACTAGTTTTTTTTTCACATAGTTCATCATTTGTAAACTTTATAATTCTCACCGGTCAGACAAAAAGTTACCAGATCTGGGATCTCGTGTGATCTGGCATACATCTGGCACCCCTGGTTAGAGTGGATGCATTTTATGCAAATAATTATTTTGAGAAAAAAACAAAACAATCTGCATTTTTAACACATATGACTCCATCACAGAAGAGATTGGCAGTGAATGAATAATCCTGTAGAGTTGCTGGCAGCATGTTTCAGAAGATCCTGGCTGGTGAACACATTGCATCCGCACAGTGGATGTGACCACAAATGCGTGTAACTCCCAGCAATTTATCATGTCATTTCAGTGTTCAGTAGCGAGGGTAAACTGCTGCTGAGCAAACCTACCAGCGCATAAACATTAGGAAAAACATACAGCATGGGGCCGAGGGCTGTTGAAACCATCCTGCTAAAGAGTAATACCCTGGAGATTGTGAAGGAGGACTTCAGGGAATCAACTGAAGCAGCAACAATATCAATTGTTATTTCCACTAGAATAGAAGTTGGTGTTGCTCGTTTTCTGGGATTCTAGGCCCCCCAGAGAGACCATACTTAAGAGGAAAGAGGGGTACAAGCCTCATTAGAAACGTACAGGAGAAATTAGTGTGGAATTAATCTTTATTAGAAGCTCCCAGTGGTAGCAAATTGAGACAAGACTCATGAATCTAAGAGTCTGCCTTTGATTAGCAAAAAGTAATGGAGCTTCCTCCACTTTGCATGACAATAATGAACTTCATTTTAATTCCTGTATTGCCAGTGCTACTGGAAGTACTCACGTTAAAGTGATGTTAAACTTGATTCAAAGCTTCCACTTAAAGTGTGTTTGTAAAACCCATTGAGCTGAAAAGGCTTTAAGAAATAAAGTACCTGGAATGCTTACATTAACAATACAAACATGCTGGAACACTTAAACTAACAATACAAACGTGCTGGCCCTAATTATGTATCATGGCATGAGGACATTTGAAAAAAAGCAGATGTGGTTTACATTAACCAAGAAAGGTTCCTAAACATGTTGTGTTTGAGCAGACACAAGCAGTTTTCTTTTATATATATATATATATATATATATATATATATATATATATATATATATATATATATATAGAATTTTCACTGAAAATAATCAGTTCTATCAATGCAGGAGTGTTTGTTAATACAGTCGCCATGGGGGAGTTTTAAACAATCAAACAAGTACACACTACAGGGGGTAAGTCCATAAAAGCTTTTAGGCACACTGCTGGGAAAATAAAAGTATAGAGTAGATTTGGACTTGCTCCCAGCTACCACATGCTTTGGTGTAGTACCGGAGATGATCCCAAAGGGTACACCACTGTACAGTAGGTAGTTTTAAACAAACCATATTTTCAACCATTTTTGCTTTCTGTTGGTAAAGAAAATCAATTAATCGATGGAAGAATAAACAAGTAGTAATTCAAAAGCACCACTCTTAAAATTAACAGTAAACTTAGAATGTGTACTGGAAGTTTAAAGAGAATGTTCAAATTAATTAACAGATTTCTATTTTTTGTGGAGGTTGGAGGTATAATAATTTATGACATTCTAATGACATGGAAATTAAGTGTAAAAATATTGTGCTTATTGTGTGACATATTACTAAATTATGTGACCAAAGAAATTGCTTTTTGCCACATCTATTTAAATCCTGCTAATGGGTTTATCGTATTTCCATTGAAAATAAATCTGTTGTTGATTTAACAGGTACAATGCTGTTGGATCAGACCACATTTATTCCTAATGACTTGGAACACTTTAGTGGCTTAATGAAGCGTGGATATGTAGGACATCCATGTGAAATGTCCATTCACTGTTTACTTCCTAGAAAATAACAAATTCAATCTGCATATGCAATGGCTAGACACCTATTGGTATTCCTCTGCAATGGTATTCTCAAAAAACATTTTTGAATTAATTGTGTAATAGAGGACTTAAATCATGCAAGGACTTGACATTTCATATTGATGGTGTGTATAATATGGGGTCATGTAAACTGTGAACATTTAGGAAATGAAAAACATAGAAAGAATTCAGGAGGATAGGAAATGAGTATGCTTGCTTCCCCATGAATTACTTTTATACTGAGAACAAAAACACAGTACAATATGGGGCCAACAGCCTAGACTACATGCTATTTATTTTATGAAGGCTATGCCGGGATAAGCTTATTCTTTCATGTTATTAATATTTTTAAAATACCAAAACAGTTGCAGTTGAATCCCTAATCCATTCTTACTGAGTCACACTGAGCCAATGACATACTGTATGGAAATTCTCAGCAGTGCACAATATCTCAAGCTTATGTTAACTTGTGGGATAGCTGTTGTTCCATAGTAGAAGCTGGAGGCTAACATTTAAATAGCGTACATAATGGATAGAAATTGAATATAATTCTGATGATGATATAATACTATTAAGTTATTTTTACACTAGATTTGTCAGTTTATGTACACAATACAACAATAACAAAAAAAAATAGCATATTGCGATTGCACCTGCACTGTTACTGCAGTGGCACCACCCAGGCGAGAGCTCAGATTACAGGGTGTTGTGCTTTTGTGTCTAGTGTTGAATATGTTTGACGGAAGGATGGTTTAAGCGATGCTTGTACCAAATTATTTTTCTCAATGCTACTTGAATTAGACAAGTAAGAGAAACTACAAAGAACAATACATGTTGCAGTTAACTGAGATTCCCATTATAATCAAATGTAATAACACCCCAAGCAAAAAGGCAATACTGAACTCTTTCAACTCTGCAGACCTCTATAGAGGCCCAAAAAAGAACTATACTCAACATTGCAGACTGCTATTGCAGTATAGAAGGTCAAAACTCAAAACAGCAGAACAGAAACTGAATCAGGTGTATGTATATTGATATTATATTACTGTATAGATACAGTATTCACTTTTTTCAGTTATGCTACGAATGTCTGTATAAAACACCGGGTTTAGAAATTGTGAAGTGACATTTGAATGCCAAGGAATGACTATTTTTTAGCACATTTTTAGTATTAGACACTGAAACAATTTAATCAGTTATCTTTTGGTAAAGCAGATAAGAGTTAATTTAATTAAAGCCACTGAATATCACTTCTGGTAATGCCACTATATTCTGAGTATAACCCTACTGATACCGGATTACTGTATCACCTTCCAGGTAAATATTAATTGACAAGTTATACGACTATTTTCATCCCAACTTATATCAGTTTCAGAAAATAGCATAAACGCCCCACATACTGTACACTACATTACAGTACATGGAGTGAAGCGTTGCTTTCAATATTATGCTGGCTCATTAAAGACACATGGGAAAAAAAATTGAAATTCTGAGATAAATATTTCTGTATTGACGTGACCCTTGTGACTTACTTGGTAAATCAAGCACGAGCAAAAGCTATGCCCATGACCTGTCTGAATACCATTTGGTGCTCTACAATTTTTCATTTACTTATGTATTATTATTATTATTATTATTATTATTATTATTATTATTATTATTATTATGTACAACCTCCTACACTGAGCTTTGAATATTTGGCCAGGAGACCCTGTTTTCAAAGCTCAGGTGAGCCACACACTTACAGCTTCACCCTGCAACACATTCCATTGCTACACTTTCTCAGGAACATACTTATTGTCACATCTCTCTATTAATTTTTTTAAAACATTTTTTTGATATCAACATTAAGATACATAAGTTAATTTAATTAAACAATTACAACGATTAAACCATTCAAATTAATTAAAATCACCTTGTGCAATTACCAAGCAACCTGTTTTCAAGTGCAGTGGCATGCCTCAAATCTCCCCCAGCTGTTGGATGCAGATTAGGTCCCAGGAGGGCTGATTAATTCTAGGATAGAAAACTAACAAAAACGGTGTTTCAGAGGCTATATGGGGACCATGAGTTGTCGTAACAGATAAGTGTTATGTCTTTGCATTCATTTAAAAAGCAGTGCTTTAAAATTAGTCACTTACATTATAACATATAATAATGCACTCGCAAAAAGCCAGAAAATGTGTTCAAAGTATTGTCAAAGTATAAGCTGCCAGCATTGTAAGGGTGCTCTCCAGGGTCCTGAAGTAGAGCCCCATTTCATTAAAGTAGTTTTCATATTTCATGTAATGGATTTAAGAGCACAGTAAATAGCTTCAAGTGACATTTTAACAACCAAAGGGTCTATAAAGTTTGCTAGAACCAGCACCATCTAGTGCAATGTTATTTTCTACTGGCAGCGGTGGAAAAAAAAAATGAGGACATTTGATTCACAATCATCCAGCAGTTCCAACCAAAGGCTTTGCCCTTAATTAAATTGAACCAATTAAGCCTCTCACCAGGTCACAAATAACTTTAATTACACCTCATTACAGTATACCTATTAAACCTGTAATGGAACAGGACTCCAGGAATGGAGTTTCCTACCCCTACACTAACAGTGGTTCTCAAACAATTTGTTTTATGGCTACCAACAGCAAATGTTTCCCCCAAAAATACTATAGTATAATAGTATATCATATAAACATATGCACTTCTAAAGTATTTCATTTATTATCAGCACCTCTCAACTATGTACTGAATCTTAATTCCCAGGCCTTTTTTTTACTATGAAACAGGTCGACTTAATAGGTTAATCAATCATATGAATGTATATAAATTAATACAATGCCTAAGCTAAATCACTAACGTGTTTAAGTGAAATAAAAATGGCAAAAGCCATGGCTCTCTGGGTTGTACCATTCTGCTCAAGCCCCTAAGAAATAATTAATGCATTTTTGTTACAGTATGGGCGTAGATAATAAAGACTATTATGTGGACTATATGGTAGTTCTTCTAGTCTGTAATCTTTAACTTGCCAGTTGGCTTTCCAAAATGGCGGGACACATTTTTGGCTAACTCCCTTACAAAGAGTGCCTGTTGTGACAGAACAATTTGGCAGCAAGCTAGAGGGAAAAAAATGCTAATTGCTTTTTCCATTAAGACTACTACAAAGGCATGAATGTGATGTTTTGATACATTGAGTAACTGATGAGTCTCAGACATACTGTCAGTGATATCATAATGTAAACCCTGTCAGGAAGGAAATCTACTGACTGCCTCTCTTCTCTCTACTTTCTACTGCTTTTTGGCATTGAATAACTAATAAGTATATATACAGCAGTAGCTATTTGGCAGTTTTGTAAGGGACATAGTTATACTTGCATATTTACACAATTAATTACAAAGAGCAGCACAGGAAATTGCAATTGTGATGCTGCAGGCTAGTAAACACCTAACCTAAATATGTGGCCTTATATCTCTTTATCGAAATGGGAAACGACCACATTAGTGTTTATATTGTGAAGCAGAATATTAAAATATTTTCATGTTGGAAATTCACCCCAGGCCATCAATTAAACAGATGTGATTAACTGTGTTACTCTATCAGTCAGCATGTACATTATCAGGCTCACTTATATTTACAGCCTCAGGTAGGGGTTCAAGGACAGAATTACAGTGGCCACACAAAAGCATAAATCACTGTGGACCATAACCATACAACTTAACAAGGTTTTTAACAATGTGTCTCATTTGGGCAGCTTTCTTTCCTTTAAAAAATACATTCAAATAAATACAGCAGCAAAAAAAAAAAAAAAAAAAATGACAGCACGGTTATACCTTTAAATGTTCTTACACAACCCGTCATGCATGACTACATGCTTACTGGTCACTTTACTGCCTTGTAAAGATAACTAAGCAGATAGGTAGAAAGAGCATATAGTGGGACAAAAGTATTCTGACGTTAATTCTAAAGGGATTGTCAGCCACCCATGTGTCATATAATTAATAATACATTTCTTGCCGAAAAAATACCTTAGTACTCTTATCCTCTATTATTACATAACGTTACTCCAGCATTGGGGATTATTTCCCAGGCTTACTAAATGATTAGTTGAGATGAAAAACATACTTGTGCAATTTTAACAAAAAATGCATTAAGCTTCTTTATGTCCATACTATAATGGATAATTGCCACAAGTACACCAACAGAAGAGTAAATATGATTCGCATAATGGAACTCTGAACATTGTTTGAAAGCACCTCAGATTTGGAGAGCACATTTCTACAATATTGCTCACTTCCATGGTGTGTGTATGTTGCAATAATTTAAAAGGAATCATATTGTGCTTCGTCAACTCTCCTTACCACGGGGCTTTTAGGAAAAAAGTTATAAAACGCGAACTGAATAATGGAAGTATATAATGTAAAATCAATGTCTCATTTGGGAGTTTGGACTGAACAAATAAACCCAAGCAGGTTGTATCCACAGGGGGAAGTAGGATAAATCAGTCTTAGGTATTGTGAGGAAACGAAAAAAAAAACACTAGAAACAGTTTAATGTAATTGCTGTGCACTACTAACAATAGAGAAATGACATGAAATTAATTTTGGCTTGCTGTTGAAGCATTGTTTGGGATGTTCAATTCCCTGGAGGTACATTTAAAAGTGCACCCTTTGGTTTCTGCTTGTAGTCGTGTTATAGCTACAGTACAGTAAATCAAAAAATGCACCTACTGTGGCTCGTTGGCATTTTGTAAAAACTTAAATTTAACAAGAAAATTATGAGCAATGGAATGTAAATCTGAGAGTAGTAATTAACATCATTCTGTGGGACAACACTGCTGTATTATTCCTATATCCCATTTTCCACTGGGATTCAGACCTTTTGAAATCAGTCAGTCCTGTTTGTTTCCATTGGCAGTAGAGCAATATCAATGTATATTGCAGTGGGAGTAGGAGTTTGGATTACAGACTGCATGAGTTCATCAAGGCCCAGTCCACATGCACATGAACACACAGGCAAGACTGGAAATAGTAGTACTTTTCTTCTGCACTGCTTAGATTGCTCTGTTCTAGTATTTCAGTCAATCACAATTTTCTGTGAAAAATGTGATTTTAAAACAAAGGTTATCTACATTTTAATACTGCACACAATGACGTTTTAGGCAGATCAAACCAATTTAAGATCATGATCTTTTCCCTTGTGTAAAAATAAATATTTACAAATGCCCATTTCAGTGCAGAATACCATTTGAATCAATGGCCACATCTTGAAGAGTGTGCTCTTGTTGCTGCATTTCAGTACAGCGACACTGATTGATTCTAATTAAAAATAAAATGCTCCAGCTTCAAAGTCTGCTCTGGTCTAAAGAATTATTTATTTAGATCTGAGAGTCTTTTGTGTGTCTGAAAGAGTTTTAGTGAAGAGAACTGACACCATTACAGGTGAATCTTAAAAAAACAATAGGGAAATTGCAGAATGGAAGTAAATGTTTTAAGTAGCTTTAAACAGCTAATATTTAGAAGTCATGTGAACAGATAAACAATTTTATTATCATCCGATAGGAATATAGTGGAGGCAGGTGTATGTGTGTATATACGTATGCAGTTTATATATATGGTCTGGCTCCCTAAGCATGCACATTTACTTCAGTGACAAGAAGGTTTCAAAGAGAAGGGAGATTGGGAACTGAGAGACTGGTGTGGAACACTTAAAATCAAAGATTTCACATCACAGATATGCTAACACGATGACTAAGACATGGGACAAGTGTGATGTAGCTGGGGTTTAAAACAGTAATGTATGTCAACAATTATTTAGAATGAATTTAACAGTACCATTTGTGTTTGTCTAAAATGAGAAAAGTGGAAAAATAATTGGCTCAATTATAATCTGCCATTATAACAAGACCAAATACATTTTTATTGACAGAGAGCATGTGTATTGTCTGATAATTATATATTTGTCAGCCTGTGTGAATGTCCCGTAATTATGCATTTGTCATGGTAATTTTCACCTCACAGTGCTGCAATTAAGTTCAGTAACTATAAAATCTTCTTGTCAATGTGCTCCTGAGTAGGGGCAATAATAAATAAACTTTAAAAAATATATAAAATCAAATACATGTTGATTCAACTGAGCCATACGTGATGTACAGTATATACTATATTGCAACTTGCAAAACATCACTTTCCAAAAATAAACAAAACACATACACAAAAGATGCATTTTATATTACATTCAGACCTTTTTAATCCCCGACATGTGTTAAACCGTATGTACACGCCTTCATAATGGTGGGAGAACAAAGCACGAACAACTGCATTCCCCCCCCCCCCCCCCCCCCCCCCCCCAAACACTGAAAACACCCACTGGCTACTAAGAGATCTATAAGTAATAATTTGTAATCACTCATTTGCAATCACTCATTTGCGTGACTTGCTGTGTGAAATTGTGTGACTTGCTGTTTTAATTTACCAGAGGTGAAATCCATAGAGCCTTGAAAAAATAAACTAGCAATGTCAGAATTGTCACTTGAATTGATTCTTTCTTGTAGATGTTAGACTGTAACATTAGCATTTCTTTCTTTTTTTTCTTTTTAAAAAGTAGTTAACTTCTTCATGGTTTGAATGTAATTAGTTAATGCAAAATGTGATTTTTCTTGGATACTTTTTTTTTTCAAGTTCAAACCAGATTTGCAGATCTCTGAAGAAGCAGGGCTGAAAAGCTGACTGTAAAAATCACTCAAGCGAGCCATGCAGCTCCTGAAAAGTGAGCTTTTTATTTTCATGATTAACTTTGTCATTTAAGTTAGACTTGTTTAGCATATATACAGTCAATTCTCATTAATACGAATTTCAAGGAACCAGCAAAGTGAGTCTGAGCCGGGATTTAAACTGGGAACCTCCTGGTACCAAGCCTTTTTCTTTAACCAATGGACTACCAAGCCTGCAGATAATAGTAGTCTGGGGCACTGATGGCAAGAATAATGTATTATGTAAGTATGTAAATGCATACCCTGACATTTATAAAGTTTACAAATCTGAAGTTTATAAATGTATAATTGTGATAGAGATCGAATGATTCTTGGTGTTAGATCTCCCTCCCTCCCTGCGAGGGCTCTGTGTAAAGGGAACAGAGTACCCTGGACTGGATGGCACGACAGTTCATTCCTAGGGTTAAGTAGAAGTCAGCCATCTAGAAAGGGGGCAGAGCTACGGTACACGAAACCAATGATCCGGACAGGAAACGGCATGGCATCCGCGGACTGGAGGAGCGGGTGCACTCGTTGACCGAGGGGTCATGAGTGACGGTATAAAAAGGGGACAAGGTAATGTGATCTGTTCTTTTTGTAAATGGTTAAAACAAACCTAAAAGGAGACTGGTGAAAATGTGAGTGTTTTTGTTTGTTTGTACTGTCGTGTACGGCTAACATGATCCGGAGCTGTTGCCAAAGCCAGCACCAAACCGGACAACATCACTGCACTTGTATCACAGAGAACTGTATTGCACCACGAGCACTAATTTTCTCACTAACTGACTTGTGTATGTGTTCTGTGTTTTGTGTGGGTGTATAAAGAACGGGACTATTATTTCAGAACAAACCCAGGGATTATAAATAAAGTAATACACGCCGCTGTATTAATTAGCATCATTTATTATTCACGTTTTTTTTTGCTATCAGGCACTGGAATTACAAATCATTAAACAAAATTGCACCTGGATTATAAGTGTCTGTTTATTGGTCACCTGTACACTGTTAACCACAATAATGCAGATTATAATTTAAGGAAGATTGTTTATAGCAGCTGTTAGGTATTATACTTTTTATAAGGTTATAGTTTGCAATTTAAAATAAACTGAAGAGTTCCTAAAATGTGTTGCAGGTAAGCATACCGTGTTTTAACTATGATAATTGGATACAAGTATAATAGTCTTCTTCTGTCATTGTTCCCCTGATGTATCATAAGCTGTAGTACGACTTTCAGTCTTTCATTCTCAGGAGTGCTTCATAGTTAAACTCCATTAATGGCCATTGGCATTCAGTGTTGTACCTGGCACCAAAGCAGATGTGCTGTCTTCAAGGTTACCGCTTATATCAGTCCCATCAGATATGTTTGCATTACACATGTAATGTTCTCTATGTAAACGGGAGCAGCAGTCACAGATACCTTGGAGAGTTCCTATTTAAATATCAAAGTCATGCACCATGCCAGTCGTTCATTGCTTGTTTATTACAGACTCTGTGGAAATGAAGGTTGAGAAAGTGGGCTGTCTCTCCCTGCTTTGGAGTTGTTACTACTGGTTAATGTTTAGAATTACTACTGGTCTCACATAGTGTATCTGGTAACACCAGCAATGCGTTGCATCATAATGTCTTGCTGAATGGAAAACCTAAATCTGGGCGCAAGGCAAACGTATTAGCAACAGCTTAAACGGCAGTATAAACTTTTGGGATTTGCATGTCTTCTTTAACATGACACATAGCTATTCCCCAACATGATGTGACACGTTGTTGAAAGCTTGCAGTTGTTCACAGAACAGAAACTTCTGGATGATTTCACCAGCCGAGTAATCAGGTGGAAAAATAATCATATAGGGAATAAATAGTAGATTTATATTAAGAAGCACATGTACAGCATCCTGCAAAGTGTCTGTCCTTGAGTTGTTTGTCACTCCTGGAAAATGGCTAACATTTTAGGATACCTCTGCTCATGTGAAATGATTTGTTCATTAAATAATGTGCATGCATTCAAAGACGATTATCTATTATGAGTGGGGTGAAAGAGGCAACACATGTCCCACCCCAAGCGCTACAAACCAGCACGGATTGTCCAACACTTTCCAGGACTCTGTACATAACTATTATTGTCTTAAAATATACACATTATTTTCAGGTCTAGACAGTATTTCCGAGGTCTAGACAAGACTTTTATTATAGGTAACTGGAGTATGTGTTGTATCCTAATAGCAACGTGACTCTCTGGTGCAATAGAATCCCCCACCCCCTTCATTATTGTTATTCTCTTTCTGCATTTGCTTTCAGTTTCTGGACAGTTAGCTGACTTTAACCACTTATTGCTAGTTGACAAATGTGTTCCATTGTTTGTGCTACCTCACAGACCTCTACCACACTTGTGTTCAAAACACACAATGTACGCCACCGACTAACTGGCACGCCCCATCTGTAAAAACAGCTTATTCAAAAAGGACAAGCCGAATGCGAGAGATGCAGGGACGTCTGTGTCTGTATTTATTGATCAGCACTCAGTGGTCCTGAGCAACATGAGCTCAATCAATATCACTAACAGTAGTCTTTCTATTTCATATCAAATGTGAGTGTTTCTAACTGCTGTTGATTTAAAAAAAAAAAAATAATCCTATGACACATTTTCCATTCTCCCCACTAATTCCACACATACATGCCGGGTATCTTATTGTGAGGATCGACTTGTATTGAACCGATGTCAACAGGAGTTAGAATTGATCCGGATTTAGAAAAGAAAAAAAAAGCTGAAGGGAGTTATTGGTGTAGAATACAGTGGCTGCCTCCCTTCCTATCTCTCAGCAGCAGCACCATAGCATATTATTATTAAACAGCTGGTTTTGCAGACCCGATGAGCACTAATCAGGAATTACCTTACCCTAGGTACCATTAGGTTGTCCCAGACTAGTGCTAATTGGTCTCAGTGAAATCAGACATTAGTCATCCCCCCAAAGAATCTGTCAAAAGAAAGGGTGTTGTATATTATTATTAATTTCTTAGCAGATGCCCTTATCCAGGGCAACTTACAATTGTATAACATTATTTTAACATACAGTTACCCATTTATAAAGTTGGGTTTTTACTGGAGCAATCTAGGTAAAGTACCTTGCTCAAGGGTACAGCAGCAGCATCCTCCCACCTGGGATTGAACCCACGACCCTCCAGTCAAGAGTCCAGAGTCCTAACCGCTACTCCACACTGCTTCCCTATAGAAACTGAAGTTCAAGTTAGCACAAGGTCAATTGCATTTGCAGCTATTTCATATGCGCTCTGAATTTGTTTGCTACCTTGTAAAAGATAAAAGGATTACAAATAAGCTGGAAAGGGGGTTAATGCCCTGAAACCAGTACAATCAGTTTGTATGGGTCAAAGGGATTTCACTAAGTGAGGAATAAACCCTGAAGCATTTAAAAAAAAAAAAACTTTAGGCTTGGGAGAGATTTTTGAACAACCCCTAAAGTGTCACAATGTGTATCTTAGGTTGACATATTCTGCTCCAGGCACTCTTCAAAGATACAAGTAATAGGAAGAGTGGATGCTTTTTGGTGGGAGGTCTTCTAAAGACAGCTTAACACAGAATCTGAAGGCGGTGGCTAATTATAAGCAAGGTTTTAATAGGAATCTGTAAAAGTACAAACATATACAGCATTGACCAGACCTAAACTGCATCAGGCAGTTTGATAATGTTGCTATACTGTGCATCTGTAGTATTGGAAAAGAGGGTTCTTAGGGAACAAGGTGACACCCACATGTCAAAACCACCACACAATGTGTCATGATAATAAGAAGCCTCTGCTTTTGGGGGTATTTATGTCAGGATTTGGTGTGCGTTCACTGAGACTCTTGGTTTGTTTAGGTTCAATAAATATCAAAAGAGGTTGACAAAAGAGGGACCACGTGGGGGTGTGCAGAAGCATGGGGAGTTTAGAGCAGTCATTTCTGTCTGGAACTGTGATTTTGTACAGATTTTTTCCCATTTATTAACTCACAGTTGCCAAAGTTGAGTGACGGTAGAAAATGACAGTTGCACACCTCATGGGATCATGCTTTGGAATTCAGTTTTTAATTGCTGAAAAGGACATGTTTGCTAGATTAGTTAGGAAACATAATCAATAATGATCTAAGCATAGTCAACAATAGAGAATAATAAAGAACACACAATGATATTAAACAGGTATTTAAATATTCAAAAAAATAAATATACTGTGTCTTTAACTGACTGGCAGCAAGGGTCACATTTTTGGTTAAAGAATTAATAATAGTGAGGTTGTGAAGTAAAAATGCATACCACAATACCTTTCAGAGTGTGTTGGTAGTATTTTGCTTATATTACAGTACTTCAAGCTAGCTATTAGGTAAAGTATTAGTAATGCAGCAAGTAGTTTTCAGTGCATGAAGCCTGATGCCATCGGTCCAAATTGAAGATGTGATGAATTGTAGATGGCTAGTATGGAGGAATGGTGCATTTTGAAACATGTTAGAAGGAGGAGTAATGAATCGCGTTGAACTTCACAAGTCTAAAAAGAAGTAATGATCATTGCTGGAAGTGCACCCAGGAAGACAGATCTATTGTGACAGTCAGCAGAATCATCACTGTTGAGATGAGTCATCTTGAAGGCAACACATAACTCACATTGTATTATCAGTCCGAAGAACTGGATGAAAAGTCCCCCCCCCCCCACCCCTTCAACCTTCCTGTTGTCTTTGCAGTTTCTGATTCTTTAATATACCACGAGTGCTGTTTATACATTGCGTGTAAAAACACAGAAGAGCTTTCCCACAATTCTTTTCTGTTCTTGGTTCAGAACGAGAGTTCAGGAAGTAACACAGTTCACAACACAATGGAAATCCATGTGGTAACCACAGAGGAGTTAAAACAGTACTGTATTCAACATTCCTCAACTCGCCTGTGAGTGCTTTTGAAATACTGTTTCACAGTGATAACCTTCATTATTATCCTTCACCGGTTTAATCTATTTCTGACGTCCAGCGCCACATACTTGCGCTGATACTGGCAGTCACAAAACACTCTTTAAAGTAGGACTCACAGTTTGCATGACACCCAGCAACCGGGTACCACGGCAAACTGTTGACTTTGCTTGGTTCTTTGTCTCTGTTTTCTTTAAATAAATAATGCTGCTGCATTGTACACATTGGTGTACAATGCGAATAAAAGTCTATTTTAAATTGAAACTAAATGATTTAAAAAATGTTTTTTTTTTTTTTAATTTCAATTATTATTATTTTTAACTAGGCCTATAGTAGCTAGACAATTAGCAAAAAATAGATCATGGTGCCGCATTGACAATTTATGATACTTACAGGAAGACAGTCAATTCTCGTTAATACAAATTTCAAGGGACCAGCAACAAATTTTGCATTATACCACTAATTTGTATTATCAAGAGTAGCCTATAAGCTAAATTTATACTGTCAGTTTTTATTTCAGTTAGTCAGTGGTGCAGTGTTAAATTGTGCACAATTACAAACCACCTGCACATTAATAGAATGGGTGTGTTTCCTATTCCTATACAGATGCTCAGAATGAGCTAGAGGGGTTAGCGGCACATGTGTGCAGTCTATTGCTCCCAATATGTTGGGGAAATCAGAAATGTCATAGAAATTTGTTTTCAAGGCTTGTAAGTACACCTTGCTTTTAGGGAAAAATAGGTATTTGGGTGTTCGCCTCAAAAAAACATTGAGCACAACTGGCAACGCATGAGAAAAAGCAGGCTGGAAAATGCCAGCAACAGCTGCCACAGTCGCCTGAAAGGACCCAGAGGCAAGATAATGCAGGGTGGACAATAGTTTGACCACTGCAGGGATAGCATGGCTTCTCTGGGTGACAGGCTCCAGGTCATCTTTTAAATCAGACAGCAGCTCAAGAATTATGTAGCTGCCGAGCCTGTACCTGTGTTTAATTTGGTCATTTAAATCGAAGAGGGTAATGCGGGTACGAAATATCCTTTCTCTTCTCACCTACAAATCACTCATTCTTGCTGAAGACAATAATCTCCTTCTTGCTGCAATCATAGCGGCCATGGTTAGGGGATAGTGTTTTTCATACTGGCTTTTAAATGTGATATTACGACTGTTTAGAACGTGCTTTCAAAAGTTCTTAACAAATTGATGCAATTGTAAGTGTTGCAATTGCCAGCAGCTTTAGTATATCTCATTATAATATTTGAAAACCCCCATTTTTGTGAATTTATGCAGGAATGCCCATAATTACATATTCATCTAAGGCTGAACCGCAAAGAAAAACTGCTGCCACACAGCATTCCCTAAAAGGTCGCAAACGGCATTGTGCATGGTTAGTACATTTCACCCTGGACTTCTGACGTGCTTGCAACTGGTTTGCGACAGCCTTTAGTAACACTTTAGTACATCTACACTTTAGTACATCTACCCGTTGGTGGTCTAAGATTAGTGATAATCGAGCAGTCTTTTTCCCCAAAACAAAACTGTCACGAGAAAGGTTGTTCAAGTTTATTTGTTGCCAAAGCACTCTTGGAAAAGAGTATTATCCTGACCAGAGAATTTTGAAAATTAAATTGCAGGTTGAATTTCATAAATTACAGAGGACAACTAGGTTTTGCATGTTCTATAATCTATGAACCTACCACCCCTAGAGATAAAGCTTCTTTGCAAGCAATGCATTTACCAGCTCTTTGGTGGAAGTGTTAACATTTATCAGTATTTTCAGGGGTATACAACTGAGAACCGGTCTGCTAATCTGTGATTATGTTTTATGAGAGATCATCTCCTACGCCTGTCAGCTTGTACATTAGTAAATTAGTGAAATTGAACAGATGGATTAGTCCAGCCCAAGTTTCAAGAGATTTACAGGGATGGGAAAAAAGACTCCAATAGAGTAACAGCTGCAGCCAGATTTTACTGTGATCTTAATAAGCCACACCTGATCCTAATTAGGCAAGCTAAAAGGTCACAAGTTGATAGGTGACTAATTAAGCTCATTGTAAAACCTGGAATGAATCAAACTGCTGCACAATGGGAATCCTACTATTTGCCTTTGTAGTTTAAAGAGAAAGTAACTTCAAATTAAATGTTCTAAGTTTTGTTATATGGTCCTCATACTGCTTACAATCATTTTGAGGGGATCTCATTGAAATGGCAGTATATCAAGATAAAATAATACAATATTTAACAAAGGATAGTGGAAGTATGGAAAACAACAGAGTGGCATGATGTAGTAAACTTTGATAGTTCCATATTGGCACTGGTGTTTTTGACCTTGGCATCACACAACAAAATAATATAAAGCACTGTTTCTTGCAACAACATGGATATTAGAAGGCAGTATATTTTTTTTCAATCAAATAAGCATGAGTATAATTAATGTATAACCTTATGAAATGCTCATTGCAGTATTTATCAAAGATTTGTTCGGTGCCAGCATAATTTAAAACAAGCACCAAAGATTTTTTTCTTTTTTTACTTATTTCATCAGGCTGATTCTGCAGTACGGGGAGAGGCAGGCTGTTCAAACTGAGCATAACTGCATTAAATTATCTCTCTGGTGGGCTTTGTTTCTAAGGCTACCTTTGACTTCAAAATGGAAAGCTATATATTTTTCATGACTTATCCTTCTAAAGTGTTGTTGTTTATCCTGATTATTTATAAAGCGTTTCCTACGAGTGTTGTACGCTCCATAAAACATGGAGCAGCTAGCGCCTCAGCTGCAATGTGATAAGACAGCTAGGCTATAGGGTTCTTTGTCTATTAGCATTGCTTCCGTTCTGCTGAAAACATTAGTTAGACCCCTCAGTGGGGCTTGTGTAAACTAGCTGTTTTTCATCCAAAGGCTCTTTGGTCCACTAACAGTGCTTGCATTTCAAATCAATTCATTTCATTTACTTTTGTGAGCCATAAGTAGTCATATTGAGCCAACTCTTTTTAATCTTTTTTTTTTTTAAATACAATTGTTATTCACCCTAGTGCTTACTGTCTGTTTCACTGGTTCATCTGATGAACTGGTGGACGGATTGGTGAGTTCCTACATGTCCTGTGGAGTTGTGAAAAACTAACATCCTTGTAAAATAATGTTAATAATGTACAAATCCCTTTTCCACTTTCACCTAGCATCATGCTATGAGGCTTAATGCCTGTAGATTTTGGGGTTTGTTAACATACAGGTATTTTATTAGCTGTGTGTTGGGAATGCGTTGACCCTAGTTCTGCCCTTGGATAAAGGAGGCATGGGAGACAATTTTTAATAGTTTAATAGTTTAAAGTTGCAACAGGCAAAATAAATACACTGCATTTGTCATCCACAAAACTCTCAAAAGTATTTAATACACACAGCAGTCAAACAAAACAAAAAAAAATTGCTTCTTTTTTTTTTTAAAACCAGCATAAAACCACCGCACAACACTAAACTAACACCCGTGATCAACCTATTTATACACTACGTGTTTTTGCAGGGAGATTGCCACCCAATACTCTCCCCCCCACACACACACATCCAGTAAAATAAAATGACACAGAACTGTGTAAGGCTCTGCAATGCTCTCCCTTGTTCTTGCATATTTTGCTGATATCAAGAGATAGCAACTACTGTACTACACAGAGTAAGTGCAAGATTCCATTATAATATTTGAGAGAATTAAAAAAAATGTTTAAAACAATGCTAGTATTTAAAATGTTTTGCTCGCAAACATTTCACGTTTTACAGTAGGTGTCTTGCGGCTCTCGGCCGTATGAAAATGTTGGCATGCGGCTCGTAGGGTCAGGAAGTTTGGCCACCCCTAGTTTATAGTTCAAGTTTATAATTCTGACTTGGAGGTATTGAAATATGCAAAAATACACAGCAGTGGTAATGGTATACATATGCCTGATGTTCAGCGTCATTATTTGTTGATCAGATTCAAGATTTTTATACTTTACTACCAATATAATAATAAAACAGGCCGCACAGTTTCCTTGCAAGCTGAAAATCTGTGAGCTGTAATACATTTCAGAAACTACATGTATTATCCAAATGCTTTTCAGAAATACTTCTGCTATACTCTTGTGGTTATTTGTATTTTAAATTATTGTAATCAATTAGATTTACTAAATGCTCATTCCAAGCATGGAAGGACAAGAGGGCAGTGCTGTTTGGTACAATTAACATCGTTTCGTAGGTCAAAATGCATCAAATTTCAGGAACAAATTGAAGAATCATCATCTTACTGAAACAGAAATACACTTCCTTATCTCCTATAATCCCATTGAAGATCTCTTGTTAAGTAATGTTTATCACACAACTTCTGAACAAATAACATAGAGCCAAAGTATAAAAAAAGGCCAACCAGGGAAAGGGCACAGAGCTACATCAATGCTTCCCCACGATTGTCAAAAGTACATTCTCAGGAATTCAATAATGCGCACATTTCAAGTTTGGATATACACACCTCCAGACTGTTGCTGATAAAACCACTGACATCTCAACAAGAAGTTGATCTCTGTGTAGCAAAATCAATAAAGCCTTTGCTTGCTGCTTTTAACATCATAATATCATAGTATCCCACTGTTGGGGAGTATTTTAACACAAAGGCATTTCTCTTTTAATAATTATAGTAGTTTTTCTTTTTTTTTTCATTGAATTGTTTTGGCTATCTTTTACGAGATGTATTTCGTTTTAACTTTAAATTCATATTACAGTGAAGCTACTCATAGCACGGTATACCATATAGAACGAAATATTAGCATAGCCCCTCCTTAGTTACCATAAAATGACACCCGCTGACACGGCACTTTGAACTTTGTTATAAACCCAAGTCAAAATAAAAAAGGACCAGGTGAAGGGGATTTTTTCAGGAATAGTAATGCTGTTATCGATCAGGGAAGTGAGTGCTCCGCTTGCTGTTTCTAAGATCACATGCCAAGCATTGCTGATTTGTTAATCAGACTCACTACAAAGAAAGAACACACCTTCAGTAAGGCTACATCCAGACACACTTGGAATAGAAAACAGCAGGTGAAGCTTTCTGCTAGCCTGACATAGGGTGCAGGGAAAACACTGATAAACCATACTTTTAATTAATACACTTCAATATTTCTTGTAAGCGGCTTTACATCCAAGGGATGTAAAGATCTCAAAACACTGCCATCTTTCTGTTCTGAATCTTCAACCATACAATGTATATTCACATTACTGTGCTAACACATATTTTGTTATTTAGTTTTATTTATTTTATTGACATATTTGTACACACACCACAATAGTGGAGGCAGACCAACTATTGTCCGTGTGAGTACCGGAGGATCTAACGAACGGAATTGAAATAATTTAAATGCCATATTAATTAGACCTGCCTCTGTTTAGGTCAGTGTAAGGGCCAAGGAGTTTTGGCAGCAGGATATGGTTTTGTTAGTGCTGCTGGGGGAGGGGGAGACCAGGGAGTAGGAGATCAAGGGGGAGGGGTTCAGAGAGGTATAAAAATAGTTAATAAACTCCACTGTTCTTGTTCCCTCTAATTGATGACTGTGATTTGAACTGGGGAGATGTGTATTGTTCATCTCCAGGTCCCGCTGTCTTGCTTTTAGGCAAGAAAAACATTCTTCAGAGCTCTTCTTAACCTTCTCTGGAGTGTAGCAGCAGGAGTTCAGATTGTAGGTGCAAGGTCGTTTTCTAGGAGGGAAATTGAATTTCAATACATTGCGTTCCAGACATACCGAACAAAAAGTGACAAGTGTTGTGATTTTTTTTTTCCTACTCAAAATGAAAAGTCCTCATGACAGATCATTCTGTATGCCATACAAAAGAATACTGCTTAGTCCCAAATGGTGTTTAAAAAGGCTTTAGGAATTCTCATCCTCAAAATAATCTATAGTCTTACATCTGATATTGTACTCCTCTTGAAAGGATTTAATAAATAATTGCATACAAAGAATACCATTTGCAGCAAATATGCAGGCTCTGTTCTTGCTGTATCGTAATGTTATATATGTAGTGTTAATATTGTGTAAAGCAGATGGCTGGAGTAACATTTCTGGCAGTTCATGACTTATTGAGCATGCCATTCATAGATCAGTAAGTATTCACCTATCCAATGTGATGTTATGTACTTGCACAATGAAGCAGTGAATCAACATGTTAATAATGAGTTGCCAGTAACTGTAACAATGACATGTATATTATAATAATGATACGGTGTGTTTCAGAATATTTGTACCATAGAATCTAAACATCCTTTGTCCTTGTTGATATTACATTTTACGTACCATTGACAGAATGAGATGAGAAGGAGTAGTTTTTAGCCATTTTCACCATTTAGAATCGTTGTTGGTTAAAAAATAAATAATTAAATATTAACAAAACCATGTTTCCCATTGACGTAAAGCGATTGGAAAGGGATGGGGATGAAATCTTTCGCAACCTTTCCGAACTGTGAGTTGTGTTATTACACAACTATCTTGTGATTTAGTTCAACCAGGAATCTGAGCAAAACGCCAAATAATATTTCTTATAAAAAGAAAATGTAAGCTTTCTATGAAGTGTGGTTCCTTCTTAACCAAACATTTGAATCAGAGGAGTACTCTAAGTTTCAAGGAATGTTTTTTATAAACATAATTGCAGGTGCAATTATTTCAGCTGTAATGGATTTTTAGTAGGGGTGGGTAACGATATGAAAATTGTATATCGATACCATGCATGTGTATCGATATCGATAATATCGAAGTCTTCCAAAAAATATATATATATAATAACACAATTGCAATTTCAAACATGCATACATATATAGACGTTAACAGATATTTACATATAAAAAGCAATAACTTGCTTTAACTTAGTGTGCTTTGCTTCACAATATCCATGGCGAAAAACAAGGGTTTGTTATATTGTTTTAGTATTCCATCATCAGCCACCTCAAAACCTAAATATTTCTATACTTCGCTACGCACAGACTTTCTTGCCAATCTGGAAGTAACTGAATCTTCAGCTGCTCTGCGAGTAAATGCTGACTTGTGACACCTAGTTTCTGTAAGTCACCTTGTATAAAGACGTCTGCTAAATAAACAAATAATAATAATAATTGAGTACGATGTCATGCCGAATTTTGCATTATTTTGAGATGTACTTTGTTTTTTTTAAAAGTACATCTCATTTATAATACCGAAAATACATTCATAATAGCGTAAGTAATGAATCGCTGACGCATGCGCATATCTCTTAATAATGCAAAATGGATGGCCAATGGTGCTTAATACAGCATGCAAATAGCATTTGGTACCTAATTAAATGGTTAAATAATACTTTAGTTTGTGGTGTTTTTCCTACAAGACTGATCCATGATTGGTATGTATAGGGTTTGTTGTATATTAATATAAAATAAACTTGATTGTACTGAGTTTGTATTTTTAGCAGATTAGCAATAAAAAGTATATCTGAGCTTAAGTGAATTTTATTTTTTTAATCCCACGATATCGCGATTATCGAACGATATCGATATCATATCAAAATATCGATATTGGTGCCCATCCCTAATTTTCTGTCATAAAATCAGGTATTGGACTTAAACAAGATGTGTGGTTTATCACCTCTTCTCTTCTTTTAAACATGGCCATGGATCATTTGTGTATATCAGAGCTACTATTTGTAACTTTTACTGTAGTTTATTTTTTCTCATACAGAAACACCAAAGGTGAAGTAACTCTGATCTTGTCTGTATTACAAACAAATTGCAGTGCCGATAGAGACCAGTGCATTAATTGTGCTGTGTATTTCTTAATGTTAGGGCTCTAAAACTTGATTCAAACACTGTCAGTCCATTAAAATCCCTTTAAAAATACCAATCTTTTGAGCAAGCCTTACTCAAGAAAAAAAGAGCAATTTTTTCCATCAATTTATTTAAAACTGAACACAACATGAACACAATCTATTTCTTGCACAACCTTTGGGAAATCAGTGGCCCTGGAAAAACTAATAGCTCTTATTATAGATGTGGCTGCTGTAAGTCATTCGTAAAGGAGATATATTGACTTGCTCTCCTTATTAAAGCATATATAACTGAGGGCAATGATCTGCAAAATACTTAACAGCACAGTTGAACAACATCTATTTGAAAAAAAGATAAAGACTTGAAAAAAAAACTTTAAAGGTTTATCCTACCATTGTGTCACCCCACGTATTAGCAACATTGTTCAATGGAATCAGCAGTGTCTTGTATCATCTCATTTATTTTGTGTCCATGTCAGGAGGCAGTAATATAGAGATTGATTTGTCCACACAGCAAGCCCAATGCATTCTCTGTGGATTGGGAGCACATCAGCATTTTCAGAGGTTAAAACATAAATAACATGTGGTTCTTCTTGCTCATAGTATCCTGCGTCACACTTAACTAGAATAACAGTGATGTATGATGGAAAAAAGCGTCTGTTATACACAGCAAAAGAAAACCATTGTAAGCTATTGTAAGAACCCATTTGTAATTGCCCAGTTTTTACAATGTAATTACATGGCCATGTATGCCCTGCAATTTAAATTCCATTAGAATAGTTAGTGCTTCCAGTGTGAAAGCTGTGAGATTTAGCTAAACCTCTTGACAGACAAAACTATGAAACTAGAACTACTGGTAAAAATACAAACTAAGACCAAATTTCATCATACCTTTTCATTGTTTTCATCTCCCTGAGTTATTGTTTTACTTATCCATTTTATTTCTGCAAACTAATACTGTACTACATATAAAGGTATACATGACTTACGAATTCTACTATTCCAGCCAAACTACTGACGAATATCCCCAACTCCAAACAGTGTGCAGTCTGCTGCTTAGGCCTAATGATTACACCGTGTAACAATTTTTTTTTTTTTTTTTGTTCCTGGGTAGTAAGTGTTATTTCCTAATTGCTTATGCCTCAAAAGTATAGAAAATGGCTATTATTCCCCACAAACTTTGCTTTTGTGACCAGGACAGTGATATTTTGAAATTTACCTATTTTCCAGAACATTCCAGATAGATTCAGTGCTGCGTAAACTTGGAGTAACTTCTAGAACGTTCTAGAACTTTCCAGTAATATAAATAGTAGTATAAATACAGGGGCCTTAAGCCCAACAGTTCAGTTTAGTTCCAGCTGCCTAAGTGGATACATATCTGCATTTTTCTGAGATGGCATCAAGGTCATAGGAGACTTCAAAATGGTGGCATTCCTGATGGGTCTCCAAGGCGGTTTTACCAAGTTTCCCTGCTATCTTTGCCTTTGGGACAGCAGGGACACCAAGGCGCACTACCACAGGCGGGACTGGCCACAGCGGACCGAGTTCTCTGTGGGGAGGAACAACATCAAGTGGGAGCCACTGGTGGACCCCCGGAAGGTGCTGATGCCACCACTGCACATCAGATTGGGCCTTATGAAACAATTTGTCAGAGCTCTAGATAAGGAGTCGGCAGCCTTCAAGTACCTTCAAGACTTCTTCCCTAAGCTGTCTGAGGCAAAGGTCAAAGCCGGTGTCTTCGTCGGACCACAGATAAAGAAGATCCTGGAGTGCAATGAATTCCCCAAGAAGCTCACTAGTAAGGAGAAAGCGGCTTGGAACAGCTTTGTCGCAGTGGTTCGGGGCTTCCTGGGCAATCACAAGGCCGAAATCTATGTGGAGCTGGTTGAGACTCTGGTGAAGAACTACCGCACAATGGGCTGTAGGATGTCCCTCAAAGTCCATACCCTTGATGCTCATCTTGATAAATTCAAGGAGAACATGGGAGCGTACTCGGAGGAGCAAGGCGAGCGCTTCCACCAGGATATACTGGACTTTGAACGCCGCTACCAAGGACAGTATAACGAGAACATGATGGGAGACTACATTTGGGGGCTGATTCGTGAAAGTGATTTACAGTATAATCGTAAATCTCGAAAAACTACTCACTTCTAAATCTTTTGCAGTCATTTTTGTATTACTTTAGTATAAATACATGTTAATTTGGATTCATATGTTGTTTTTTTCTGACTTTATGTGAACGAAAAGACACAAATTCGCCCGTTTTCTCATTGGAAATAGGTAAATTTCAAAATATCACTGTCCTGGTCACAAAAGCAAAGTTTGTGGGGAATAATAGCCATTTTCTATACTTTTGAGGCATAAGCAATTAGGAAATAACACTTACTACCCAGGAACAAAAATTGTGTTACATAGTGTTATCACTTATTATTTCCAGTTATTATTAAAGTTGAATGAAAGCCCCACACACAAGTGTTCATTATTAATTCAATGAACAGTTCAAACCAAAAATAAATATAATCATTTGTGCATATGTGAAAATGCTACATGGTTCAATTGAATTTGTTCAGGTGTTTGCAGCTATCTAGACTCCTAAAAGAACATGTTTCTCAAAAATATGCATGTGCACAGTTTCATTGATTCTCCGGGGGCTTACATTCACACATCTATTTGCACATTGTATCTAGTTCTGTGTTAGACTAGTGCAGACTCTGTTTTATGTATGATGATGTGATGACCCAGTAGTTAAGAATGTACACTGTAGATGTGTCTCCTTAAATCTGGTTCATCCACACCTGCATATCTATTGAACACCTTTTCTAAAAGTCTTTTAGAGAATATTCTTATCGTGACTCCCAAACCCATGTGCATCCGTGCGTATCTGCTCACTTGAGCCTCTGTGTCGACTGGTTTAGCCTCATTACCTAACAGTTTGACAGTGCAGTGCATGTACGGAGGCATTCACATGCCAGGGGAGATTAGTGCCAACAGCACTAACATAAAACTTGTTGTGACAGTAAACCACGAAAGAGGGGATAGCTTATAGGTGCAAAAGAAAAACATTACATCTGTGTCATCTTTAATAAGGAAATGATCATGAAGGGAATATATGTTGGGACTTTGATCCTATATAGTTATTTTACAACAAATGTAACTTCTTTATCGGTGCATAATTATACTGACATTTAAAAATAAAATGTTTTCTGGTGTAAAACATAAAAGATGTTGGTGCTAAAAACGAAATGCTTTTGAGGTCATATGCAGTGATGGCAGTGCCAGTGAATTTTCATTTAAATACCTGTTATTTTCATTTAAATACTTGTATCTTTGAATAATCCTGGCGGTGGCAGTGATATATTTTTCATTTTTCAGTAGTCATGGTTGTTTTGACAGTTATATTTGCACGTCCTAGGTCATAAGTCAGCTGGGAAATTGGGGGTGAACATTTTTGACCAGATATATTTGTTGGACAATCCACGCAAACCTATTGTGACTGACTACACGAACAAGAGGTGGAATTGGGATGAGGAATTGTTGAACTAAAACAAAATTGCAGCTTGCCTTTGTAAACATTTCAATGCTGCACATCTGACCCTGAAGAAACGCAGTACCAGGCTCTGCTTTTCCTTTGACTGGCATGTTTGCAGTGTCTTAAAGTAGAATAGTTCCATTGAAATATCTGCAAGAAGAAATTTATCACATTTCTTAACTTCCAAGATGTAAGATTAAAAAATCGAATTCACCTACCATAATGGAGCATCTTTGTATATGAATTGTGTATAAAAAAGGTTGTCAGTGTTTTTTCGTTAGTTCTATGTACTCTAACTGTTTGGTTCTGAAATCTTTACAACACCTACATAACCACTCTGTGCAAGTGCTTCCAATGTGTAGCAGTGGGATGCCCGTATGTATAGTATGGTAGATTATATTTTAACATGAAAATCAAACGGCATGAACCAAATGCTAATATTAGGATTTTTTTGTTTAGTTTTTTTTAGTGTAGTGTCAGGGGCCTTAATGGGATTAAACCTTTGCATGCAGGAAAAGAGCAGACTGAGAAATTAACACCTACATCCAACTGAGTGCAAGTCTCTTCAAGGCTTCTTAGGCTATCAGTACCAGTAACTATCTGAAATGCTTTGGATACCACCAGGGATCTTTGTCATAGTATCCATTTTCACCTCATAAATATTCATTGTTTAAGCATCTCCGTTTGGAGGGTTGTTTAGCCTAGGGTTTTAGACTTTCTTTTCGGATAATTGGACTTCAGCTCCCTAACATCCCAGTTCTCATCTTCTCCACTTCTTCTTCATTTCAGCTGATGAGCTTGATGGTGATGAGTACCTGGAGATTTTCGGGATCACCAGGGAGCAGGCTGGAAGATACGAGTGCAAAGCCGCTAATGAAGTGTCTTCACCAAACGTTAAATACGTCAATGTCATTGTGAACTGTAAGTACCTGTAGCATCTGGCTTTTTTCAATTAAAGTTTCAATTGAATCTCATTTGAAATGTAGTTTACAAGTTTTGATAATGTACCATGGAGATCTGGGTTGTCCTATCAAATGCTCAGATGTGGAAAAGCTGAGGCAAAGAACCCATCAATGTAGCCAGTATACACAGCTAACCTACCGATTAAGATTAGGGTTAGATATATATGCAGTACAGTGATCAGTCACACATGCTGGAATGGGGCCAGCTCTAAATATATTAAAACATTTATATCTTTCAAAGATATACAGCCTTATACAATTGGCCATTGATTGTAATGTGCTTGTGTGCTTTGTTACCAACATCAATATAGTTCTTGCCAATTTATTTTTAAAGTTTGCATTTCATCTTTTTAGGTGTCGATTTGTTTTTTCACACTGAATCTGGTGGTGATGCAGGCTATGTTGCTAAGCCAATTAAAATTGGAGCAGAGGTTGCTGGGGTTGAAGAAGTTGTTTGTGCTTCCAGACAGTGTAGCTTGTAGTTTGCTTGTGGCCACAAAGCTAGATTTAACACATTCTAGGTAAAGTTTAAAACCTAATGAGACACCCCCTTGGAGGATGCCAAGATCAGTCATTGTCAGAATACACTGATAAGCCAGTTTGATAAGATTACAATGAGTAAATGTAGTTTCCACAATATCCTCTGCAAGCACTTAGTTAATATGCATCGAGCATCCTCATGCAGAATCCTCAATGAGACTGCAATCCAGTCTTTGCTTGACATGCATTATATCCCTTTGGAAAACAAGCCCCGGTGCATTGCTGAGTCCAACACTGATCTCAGCAGACAAGGCAAAGCAGGAAATAGACTAAAACAGACTCAGTTCCAAATCTCACCTACATGGGGTATTGTCAGATTTGCACATACTCCATTTATTTATATATATGCTCTGAGCACACTCTTAAACTCAGGGGAGATGTTTAAGGTGGACAGAGATGTTTAAGTTGGTTTTGTTAATACACTGGGCGTGCTATATGTCCAGACAACTTTTTAATAATCAAGAAAATCACACAGACTCATTTAATTTGATGTTGTAACGAATCAGAGCAGTAGCAGTGCTCTTTTCGGTTTATTAAATGCTTTAAAAATTGGATTGGTTGGTTGCGCACACCACCGTAAATCCCAAGTAATAAGCAATCCAGTGCTTTTACAGGTTTAACAGCATTAGTACTTCAGTACAGTAATACAAATATGTTTATTATATATTTAGCCTTTGGGCCATAAAATGCAAAAAGCTAAAGCACCCACCGCTAAATCCTGCAACATACAATATATCATTCTCCACAGCTAAAATATAAATCCTATACCTTATAGCAATGCATCCAATATAAACAAGATATAAATTCAAATATATGCTTACCTTCCAGTATATGTAAGTGCAGTGTAGGATATATTGTAAGAGCTGTCTTCAAAGGGCTGAGACTTCTAAATATGACCAAACAGCAACCCGTTTTTCAGAGACCCTCAGAGCATGGATCACGTCAGCTTGCAAGATCAAGATCAATGGTATCGAATGGGGTCTTGCTCTGGGCTTGTATAGGATTTTCTCTCCTTTGAATACATCAGGAGTCCCATGTAAAATCTGATCATCAGTCTGCCTTGACAGTTCTTATCTTTGAGTTAATGATATATTCTAGAAGGATCCGGTCAACTCTTTTTAAAAATAATTGGAGCTATATAACAACATTCAAAATTAATTGGATACAACTTCTTTCCAAAAATATTGGAACATGATCTCATAGTTCTCTTTTTCATCCCCTCCTTTCTCTAAAAAGTCAGGTGAACCAAAGTTCACAGGATCCTTGCTACAATACAATACAATACAATACAATACAAGTTTATATGTGTATTAAAAGAGATGCTGTTTTATATAACCTCAACTTTCGGTGTGATTATATTAATCTGGGTCTACAATATATTCCCTCTGAGCAGCATATCTTGTCAACTTTTCAGATCAGTCTACTTTCATATACAGGTGTGTTAACAAAGTATTGGACAAAGATTGTAGGAGTTTATCACAAGCCCTTGAATAAAAACCAGTAAGCATACAGTGGTCAGTTCAGTTATTTCCATTTAAATTTAAGGTATAACAAACATGTTAAATATAATATAATTATTTAACTGTGCCATTCTTGAACTAAGCCTGACCTCTGTTTCAAAAAATTTGCCTGCACAAGCAGGTTCAAAACATCCTGTTTACTTGCCAAGACTAGTGTTTTAATTAATATGAAACTCCACTGTAAACGGTTTTCCAAATTCATCACATCAAGTCATTTTTGGCTTACAAACATCATCCCAATAGAAGTTGCTACCTGTCTACTGTGTACTAAAATTATTAACTACAGTTTACACTTTATTGTCTTATATTCAAACCCAACAGTTGTTCTGTTATGAAGTCTTTTAAGCTTTTAGTGAAAGGTCCAGTTATTTACATCTAAATACAGGCTACCATTAATATAGTAGAATGCAATAGTATTACTCTGACTGAACTAAGTTTGACCTATTTTTCTGTTCATACAAAATCCAGTTGAAGCAGGTTTTAAGACGACCTATCTTCTGGCCAACTTTACTATTGATTAATATGAAACACTACTGTAAGCATTTTTTAATACTAATTATTTTAGACCAAATTTTAGCTTAACACAGTAAACCATCCTACGCTTTTCGTTCCCATTTCTTCTTATTTTTTGTGATATATTTGAAAAAAAATGTATTTTAATATAAATTCCTAACTTCTATTATCCTAAAGGTATTTTGTTCGTTAATATTAACAAGATTGCTCATTATAGAGAGGATCTTGGCTTTTAAATCGCTGACCCTCAAAAATCCCTGCTTCATCGGCCAAAACCAATGAGTCATCTCCAACACTGCTTTTACTACAGGCAGGTATGGACGAGATCACAAAATTAGTTGTATTCTTTCAGCAAGTTCACTGTTAAAGTTACAGTTTACATAAATCTGCTAATAATGTTTTCTAATGGTTTTATATTCTTTAAAACACATTACAGTCATTACAATATGTTCAATTTGTATCCCAAAGATCGTCCTGCTTCCCGTAGCGGTAACAGTCTCTAAAAGAATAATACCTACTTGTTAGTTGGGCTCCCATCTCCACATTCTCATTCCCATCGTCAGTGGGCAAACACATTTTAACTGAATCTGGGTCCATCAAAGAACCGCACATCCTTGCAACCGAGGCCTTCCATGCAAAAGGATCTAATGACTTACAGCACAAAAGGGACGTGCCAGGACCGTCTGTGACAGTATGTTCAAGTTTTTAATCCATAGATCATTTTTTTAACAGCCCAAGTTGATGCCATGGACCATGCTGTATCTGCCCGCCTCAGTGGTTTTAAAGGAAGTGCTCAATTTTAGCACCAACACTTTGGAGGTGTTTTGATTGATGTGGAGGGATGATAAGGGATGGGGAACTGTTAGAAATGTCGCAGAGTTTGAAGGTAGAGCTCAGAAATAAATGTTTGTATGAGAATTCAAAACAACTGTCTTAAAACGTGTTCATGATAGTGCCTTACCACAGGCAAATGTAAAAAAAATGTGGCTATGTTTTGAAAATCACTTACCCAATTCATGCTCCAGCTGTTAATAAAAGAATGACTAAACCTTGCAAGAGAAGGCACCAACAAATGGGCAACAGCTTTAGATGAATTGTCATGCATTTGTCTCGTCTCGACTCGACTACTGCAACTCTCTATATGGTGGTCTCCATAAACCGACTGCAGCTAGTTCAGAATGCCACTTCCAGGATCCTTATCAGATGTAAAAAACATCATCACATCACCCCCCATCTTGCCCAGCTGCACTGGCTACCTGTAAAGTTCAGGATTACTTTCAAAACTCCTGCTCACCTACAATGCCCTTCATCACACAGGTCCTGAGTACCTCCTCAGCTTGCTGACCCACTATGTCCCTGCTAGGTCCTCCAACTCTGGCCTGCTTGTTATCCCCAAGCAAAAGTGCACCACACTTGGTGAAAGCTCGTTTAGCTTCATGGCTTCGACTCTTTTGAACTCTCTCCCAGCTTTGGTGCATGATGCTCCCACCGTCGCTTGCTTTAACTCAAGACCCACCTGTTCTCTCTTGCTTTCCATGCTCTTTAAGCCTGATGTCTGCTATTAGCTGTGTGTTGCTGCTACTATTTAATGTATTATGCTACTATAATGTATTATGCACTTTTTCTTTGTGCAAGTTGTGCAGAACTATTCAGCTACAATCATGGGAAAGCAAAATGCTTTCTGTGACATCACAAACGGTATAAGGTCCCATGATGCAGTGCCAGCATTAACCAAGGTCTCCATCAAGACAGTTTCCTGGGTGTTCCTAGAATGGCAGTATTTGTAGAATACCCCCACTGATTAACAAAACTCTAGTTGGAAGTGGATCACCGACGCATTTTACATATGGTGACCAACAACAGATGTGGGATAGTTCCCCAAATCACAAAAACCTTCACCACTGGAAAACACACCTGAAAAATGGGAAAGAGCTAGATGGCCTTTAATAGTGGGTATCACCACATATCTTGGGAGGAGGCTGTCGGTCCACCTGTCCTGTCTTCTGAGAGTGTTTTTTTTTTTTTTTTTTTTTTCCATTCTGGACAGTATTAGCTAATAAACAATTACTAAAAAGTAGCTGATGAGGCCATGGGCCAATGTGGTTATTTGTTTAAATAATGAAGACAAATCTAAAAAATGTGACAGCACCAGGATGAGGATCATCTGCATTGCTTGTTAGATAATCACCCTTTACAAGCATGGCATTAAATATTGTAACTTGGGATAGGGGGACATTTACCTATCACTTTTGACTGTATGTGCTATGACAGCCTTAAATGCTGCAGACCATTAGGCATTAATTTTTCCTTGAGCGCTCGACTTTGAACTAGTTAAGCTTTTCAACTCCAGATGAAAAAATGAATGTGCGCACTCCAGGTACCAGGTTTTTAAATGATTGTAATTGGTAATTGAAATAAGATTTGAAAAAAAACGCAATACATCTCCTGTGTACTAGATAGTCATATTCAATAAAGCAAATCAGACACAAAAGTTGTCTCTCTTTTTACATTTTACTTTTGTATGAACAAAAACAAACTATATATATATATATATATATATATAGAGAGAGAGAGAGAGAGAGAGAGAGAGAGAGAGAGAGAGAGAGAGAGAGAGAGAGAGAGAGAGAGAGAGAGAGTTAGCAAAATGTATACACAGTAAAATGTAAATGTATTTTATGTAATGTACAAAATTACACACACACACAATATATATATTTTTTGGAAAATAAAATGAAATAGTAGGTATATACTGTACTTTAGATTGTTGATTATTTGCTGTGGTATCTCCAACTCTTCTAAATGTCTTCACAGATAGATAGGGATTTTTGGACAGAACACAATTGGATAATAAAGTCACCTGATGATTTCAATCTCTCCTCCCTGTCTTCAAAACACATCACATTACTAACACTGCCTTAGGGCATTATGACAAAGACTGAAGGGATCTGAGCTGCAAATCTCAGTACAAAGGGGAGAGCCAGAGCTCTGTGTTTTTGTTTGTTTATTTGTGTAGTAGAGGACTAGCGAGTTGGGAGCTGCAGCCACTAAGCCAGCACGACTAACACTGCAGAACACAGTACAATCCAGGTACTTTCCAGTGTACTTTCCCGTGAACTTATGGATTACTGTACTGTGTTATTATTTTGTGAAACCTTTTAGTTTGGGACTAAAAACCTGCCATTTATGGGGTTTCAGTCCCAAACAAAAAGGTTTCACAAAATAATAACACAGTACATTTATTAAAACTGACTATTTTGGTGTGTGCAGTGCAGAGCGGATACAAGACAGACAGGCAATGATTTCCAGGTGCAAGGGTCTTTATTGATTTATTAAACAATGTCCAGAGCCTTATAGCGAACACCTGTAAATAATAATGATGGAATGATACAGCGGCGTGTATCACTCGGTATTTGTAATCCCCGGGTTTGACCCACAACCCAAAGTCCAGTTTTATACACCAACACTAAACACAAAACACAAACACAGTTTTTAGTGACAGTGAATAGGTGCTAGTGGTGTTTTACAGTTATCTGTGAAATTCAGGAGTGAAAGTGATGTCTGGGTTTATGCTGGCTTACGCTACAGCTCCGGATCGTGTTATAGGTAGTCTAGTTTAAAACAAACAGACAGTTATAACAAACACTAACAGACAAGACAAAACTCACAGTTTTCAGCAATGTAACACAGGCTCCTTGTAGGTTGTATCTAACCATTTACCAAGGAACAGATCACTTACACGCTCATGACCCCTAGGTTAACGAGCGCATCCGCTTCTCCAATCCTCGGATGCCATGCCGTTTCCCGTCCGAGTCATTGAGTTTGGGTACTGTAGCCCCGCCCCCTTCCTAAATGACCGACTTGCACCTACTCTAAGGAATAAATTGTCATGCCATTTAGTTAAGGGTACTCTGTTCCTTTTACACAGTGCCCTCACAGGTCAGGAGGGAGATCTAACACCAAGAATCATTCAATCTCTGTCAGAGTCACCCACACCGCTCACCTCCTGACAGGCATGTATACAACGAGATCAAATAGAAAAAAAAAAAAAGAAAAGACGGCAAACCTTGACGTGCGCAGGTACGGCATGGTACTGCAAGTGCGCTTTCATTCGTTCTGGAGCTGAAGTGGTTTGTGCTTCTCATAATGCCCAAAATAAACAGAAATCACTTTTCGCTTGTTGGAAGTTTTTTCACAGCAGGTTTATGATACTCGGAAATGTTTAAATAAAATGTTGATTCTCATCCTAAGACTGACTGATCATTAATAACACATATTTTACAATAAGCCTACCACCTGCTGTTTTGTCCTAAACATAAATGCATTTAATATTTTCACATAGCATTTTAATGCAGCATCATATTATAGGGATACTGTGGTAATTGTTTAATGCTTAAAACTCCTCTCTGGAGAATAATAATCTTCCTTGGCTCCTCTGGATGCTTGAGTCTCTTTGTAATTCCTGAGGTCATTCCAGACATCATAAGAGGAAGCAGGCAGGTGTGAAATTGAGAGACTTCCATGACAATATGGAGATCAGCGTTTCCAGCAAAAAATAAGAAATCAATCACAAGTTACAAATCTAATAGAAGAAAGTAGTTATGTATTTGTTAACCATAGTGGATACCATTCAGAAACTGTATCCACCTTTAGGTGGAACATTTACAATGGGAAAAATCTGTTTCATCACAAGACGTGTTCTCCTAGGCGAGGTGTTCCAATACTGCTGTACTGCCAATAATGCCCTGCAATGGATAATTCCAATCAGGGTTACCTCATACAAGTTACAGCATGCTTTTTTTGGAAGTGTAAAAGAGTACTATACAAGTGGTCTGTTAATGTGCAGATGCCTGATGTCACCCAAGCTATGTTTTGTGCATTATTTTCTAGTAATATTCTTGTGGGTAGTTAACAATGACTTGCTCAACGTGTTCATTAATTGTATATTATCAGGCAAGTTATTTAAGGGAGTCATTTAAAGATAGGATTTAATAGGCTTTAGTGACCAAGGCTGTGTGTAACAAATAAGGGAGCTTACGTAATCATTTACTTTAGTGCCCCTTTGTATGGTAACTGATTAATTTGCAATGGAGAGCATATTTCCTTATTCCCCATCTTTTTCATTTTTTCTCAACCTAATTAATTATGTATTCATTTTCATTTCTCCTCATCTACTTATAATCTTGTACTAGTATCTGGAATTAAAATATTTTCTCCTCAGTTGTTTAATAAAAGAACAAGGACATTTTAACTTTCTGTGACTTTTGTTACATTACAGTGGTAAAGTTTAGAGGCATGAGTCAAGCATTAGCGGCATCATCCGACGAGAATCGTTTCATATTCATTCACCAACAACAAGCCTTCTTCTGGTAACAATGGAGCCAACAGTCACTTAGCATTGGACAGAAATTACTTTGATAAATACACAAAATAAAAGGGTTTGATTATGAGCATTAATTAGCTTGAGCAGACAGCAAAGAACTTCATACCTTGATAAACCAGACCCTGTAATTGCTTTGTTATTTTTTTTTTTTTTACTTTGGCTTTAAATTAGTTTAACACAGGTTATAGAAGCTGTCAGTGCAAATGAAGACATCTATATATGTGTTTGTTTTTTTAGACCCTCCTGTCATAATGGAGTCAAAAAACGCTGAGATTCCAGTGGGCCGGTCAGCAGCTCTGCAGTGTAATGCTATCGCAGTGCCCAAACCAGACTTTGAGTGGTACAGAGATGACAAAAGGTAAGGATTTTCAGTTGTAGAATTGCATTAAAAAAAAGTATTTCAACTCGATTTTCCTCAGATTCAAAAAATGAAATAACATGAACATGTGCATATTTACTTATATAACCTTGTTTTTTTTTTTTTTTATATTGAAGAGCTTTAAACAGCAGTGTTTTGGTAAAACTCCTTACTTGCTTACAAAGCAAATCCACAATGTATCTAGTATCCCTGTTGGGCCATGGCATGTTAGATTTATAACAGAGAGAGAGAGAGAGAGAGAGAGAGAGAGAGAGAGAGAGAGAGAGAGAGAGAGAGAGAGAGAGAGAGAGAGAGAACATGTAATTGTATTTCTGACCCAGAATGCACTGGGGTAGGTGCAGTTCTATGCAAAATTGACATACATCTGAAACCTTATTTATCTGATTAATATTCTATGTATCTTGACTTGGCTGATGCTGAGAGATTTGTTTTTTGGGTCCAAGATTGAGGTTAAAATAATGCACACTTCTTATCTGTTGATTAACTGTGAACCTTGCTGTAGGGACACTGTAATTTCAGGAGGACATGTTAATTACATTTCGCTGCAACATTTTTTTTTCTTGGTTTTATTCTCCCCAGGATATTCAGTGCTGAAGGAATCAAGATCCAGAACTATGGGACCCACTCTGTTCTTATGGTATCTAATGTCACTGAGGAGCACTATGGCAACTACACGTGCGTGGCAACCAATAAACTGGGGATCAATAACGCCAACCTATTCCTATACAGTAAGTTTGATTCTGTGGTTAAAAGGTGTTATCTCTGAGCATCAGCTGCCAAGTGCTTAACATACCTTCTTTGTCCTTGAGAACCTACAATTGATAAGTTCACTTGTATGCCTGTGAAAGGAATTCAAACTTATAAAAGGTGGGTGTACTTGTCAATGTTCACTTTAATTACATATTTCTTCACCAGGAGAGGTTAACAGAGGCTGAAGAAGCTGGATGTATTATATATAGTAGAGCCTGATTTATGGTTATTTCTCTGATCAGTGACAGACTATGCATGCTAGTTGTTGAGAAAGTGGCTTGGTAATACATCATTTAATCTTTAGCTATTTCAGTCCTTGCTGCATTTGCGTGATACCTTACATGTAATTGACAAGATTTGTAGTGTTTGTTTCACATACATGGCTAAGGTCGGTTTAAATTTCTATTAGTATTCTCATTGGGTTACCTGAGTACTATGCTGGTTAAAAAAAGGTGTTCTAATCTGAATACTGGGTCAGAACCTATGAGTGAAGAATTAAAAATGCTCCCTATTTCAGTACTACCAAGACTTACAAATGTATAGTTTTGATCTGTTCTTCTTGAAGGTGGCTTCTTTCAGTGCCACCTGCAGCAGCGGGAATACAGTGAGGATCTTTTCTCATAGTTTGAGCAGTGATAATCACTCAGCTTCGTTTCACAGTCCTTCAAACTGCACGAGACAACGTGATTCTTACAACAATAAGAATCACCCTATACCTAACGTATCAACTTATTAGAAATCACAAACAAAGGTCTGCAAAATGAGAATTGTATTCTGTAAAAGTAAAACACATACATACTTCATTATTCAATTAAGAAAAGGAACTCCCTTTAACTAGAGCGTTATTTAAAATATGCATTAATTCTGTTGTTGATAAGTGATATGAATCTGGTAGAGATTAAGCTCTCTTAGCGTTACAGTATAATGTACTGTAGGTACAAGTTTCAAATTATGGTAAAGGCAAAGAGTAGACATACAATTCAAAGGGTTCATAATCTGCCCAGGGGGTTCCAGCAGTTTACTCACACCAGAAAAAGGTTTCCAAATTTAAACACTGAAAGTCAGGTTAAGTCTTTGGAGCATCTCTAAGACTGGTTCATGTGGAAGGCTGTGATCACCTTAGAGAGGAATGCAGGGTTTGTGAGCTGTGCACCGACAGCGCCTGTAGCTCACTAACCCGCTTTGCGAAGGTGATAGCCAAGAGGAAGACTGTCTTCGTAGACAGATACTTCAACTGTATGGCGTGTATGGGCTCAAACAGGGCCTTAATTAGAACCTCAAATACAATATCAAGGCTCCATTCGGGGAGAACGACCCTCCTTGGAACGCATGAAGGAGCGTTCTGGGCCAAGGCGTCGAGTGGACCGCCTAAGCGGTGGAGGGAGTACCACAAGAAGAAGTGCGTCGTCTCCGCCAAGGCGAAGAGATTGACATGCACCTTCCCTAACCGTTCCTAAATCCGCTCCACCCCCTGAGGATGGAGTCGCCACTCCGATGGATGCGTACCCTCCCTTGAGAGGAGGTCCGCTGCCCAGTTTGGTGATATCAGCACGTCTAACAGCGCCACCTTATCTGCGTCGGGGACCCTTGCCTGTGACAGCCACAGCTGTCTGCGAGCTACCACCAAGCCTGCTAAGCTCCGGCCTAGGGCTTGCCCTTGAAGGCCGGAGATCTGGAGCAGCATGCTTGAAAGGAGACGTAACTCGGATGCCACCGGCTCAGGGAGCGGGGCTTCCCTCCATCTATACCATTCATCTAGGCAGTCAGTAAGTCCACCATGTTTGCAAGGCGGGTCACCTGTGCCTCTGCTGCATACACCCTCTTGAGGTGTGACTCTTTGACCCTGCACTGCGGGTTCAGGCACACAGGGTCTTCAGGCAACCCCCCCCATCCCCCCCCCCCCCCCCAACCAACCAGTGGAGCCTTGACTAGGGCCACAATGTTTGAGTCAACTGGGGGAAATCCTGACAGGCCCAGCTTCTCCACGCCTTCCAAGGAAGCAAGATGGACTGATGATCCCAAGAGGAGCGCACCTCCTCCATGAAATCGGGAAATGCTGAGAAAGGCTGTGAATGGGGAGCCACAAATCTGTTATGCTGGTTCCATTTCTAATCATTACTCTCACAATCACTACAATTAATGTAATCATTACTCACCCCCTAAGCATAGTGTATAAACTTTTTTTTTTTTATCTTACACATTGTGACAAAACAGGCAGTTAAAAAAATAAAACATAAATAATAATAATAATAATAATAATAATAATAATAATAATAATAATAATAACACAACCTGGCAATTATGTGTTCATCATATTCATTTTAATATAACACTGATAAAATTAAAATACAAATTAAATTTGTATAAATGTGTACTTACTGTGCTCAATCCTGGAAGAGCAGCAGAATTCAGATAATGGAGGACTAACATTCAATGCCGCCAATGTATTTTTGGCGCTTAAAACTCCACCACCGTTAGTGCCAGAAACAAACAGTTCAGTGTTTTTACTGATTTTTTCCCTCTGATATCTGGGTCGTCAAAAGAAAGATTTTCGCTATTTTTTCATCTGCTTCCGTTTGCTTATTACTACCACTAAATAAACAGTGTAATCCTATAAATTTAAAATGTCTGTGTTGCTACAACCGATCACACGAGATTATACGCGAGCCCACACTTATGAAACCAAAATTTTGCAAAACAATGGTACGCACAGTCCGTAACGTGCGTGCGGCTGCGGTCACCAATGTGCTCAGCAAGCATTTAAGCCACTATTTTGTTAAAAGATCACTTTGCTGGGCTGCATCTACAATTGGTAATTATATTTACTTCTTTAGTTAGTTAATGTTATTAAGTTTGACAGACGCTTGAAATACTGCCTAATTCTGTAAATAATCAACGGCATCTATTGTGAACGATGGCTTTTAGCAGCAATAAAAGAAACAATGTTAGTTTGATTATAGAGATTCCCCTTGAGTGTTTCACACACGACAGGTAACACACCAGAAAAATAGAAGCTGTACAAAAATCAATAACTATTAAGTCCCAGTAAAAACTCTGTGCATGCATTTATTTCTGGAGAATTTACCATCTTTTTAATTCTTCGTAAATCTCTTCATTGTGCATTTGATTGTTTGTTTATTGCTCACAGTCTTTTCAGAGAGCTGACACAGCAACCAGAACATTAGACCAAAACAGAAGACTAGCACAAGAGATTTTACCAGACCCATATATCTACCAGAGCCATTTGTCATGCTAATGATACTCAGCTATATTTATCTCTGAAACCAGGTGACACCTCAGCTGAAAATACTCTGACTACCTGTCTTGCTGATATTAAACAATGGATGTCAAAAACATTTGAATGTTAAACTCAGATAAAACACGTACGATGCTCTTAGGATCACAGAATCAACTAATATGAATCTATCTGATTGTACATTTGGTAGTTTCTCCTCTGAGTTAAAGGCTGAAATTAGAAATGTGGGTGTCATTTTTGATCCAGATCTTTCATTCGAGCCTCACATTAGGAATGCAACTACAGTGTCTTTTTTTTCATTTAAGAAATATTGCTAAACTAAGACGTTCTCTTTCGGTGCAGGATGCTGAGAGACTGATGCATGCTTTTATAACATCTATGATTGATTATTGCAAAGCTCTTTTCTCTGTTATTTCAAGTTATGTTTTATCTTGAGTGCTGCTTTGTGCAAAATGCTACTGCCAGAGTTTAAACAAGAACAAAGAAGTATGAACACTACCCCTGTATTAGCAGCCTTACGCTGGCTTCCTGTAAAGTTTAGGATTGATTTTAAGGTCCTGCTTTTCACTTGTAAAGCTTTAAATGGCCTTGCTCCCCTGTACCCCATATGTACTTAGTCATTCTCTTAGATCACAGGACGAAGTTATACTTAGTATTGCATGGACACAGAGATAACAGGCAGGTGGCAGAGGGTTCATCTTTAGAGCACCAAAGTCATGGAATCATCTACCACGATTTGAAATGGATGCATCATATGTTGCTGCTTTTAAATGAAGATTAAAGACACATTTTTATAATTTAGCATTTGTATTTTAATAGGAAATTATATCAGCCTATTTCATGCTAATTATTATTAATATTATTTTTATGCTACTTATTTTTATAACTGCTTTTTAAAGTAATAATTTAAATGACATGGTTTACCACGTCACTGTGTGTAATTTAAGGGGGTATTTGTATTTTGTCATCTTTTACTTGTTTTATATGTTATTCATTTTTGTTATTCTGATTTATCACAAAAGGTGCTATATAAGTAATAAAGATTGATTGATTGATAGTGCAATTACAAAAATATGAGTTTTCATATCCAGTATGTATTATTATTATTATTTTTTTTTTTTTTTTGCTGTGCTTTCTTTAACAATGCATGTGGAATGTGCCCACAGAGGTCTTTTTTTTTTAAGAACTCCACACTACTGTAGCAGATTGTAGGTACAGATTCCACAAAAAAAATATTCCATCCACATTCTGTCTACTTTTCATGAAAAATATGTCATGTATATTATTATTATTATTATTATTATTATTATTATTATTATTATTATTATTATTATTAGCAAACACCCTTATCCAGAGCGACTTACAGTTGTTACAAAGTATCACCTTACAAAATATCACAGTGCAGAAAAACACATTACAGTTAAGAGCAGTTATAAAGTACAATAAAATCATAGAAAATAAGAGCCAAGTAAAGAATAGAGCAAATAATTACATTTAAAGAGCGAGTTCGACTAAGAGCAGTTCATTTATAGTAAACATATTTGCTTATACGAGTAAAGTCCATTAAGAGCACACAGTAAGTACGATAAATGGATAGGAAAAATTTCAAATAAGAGCAGTTACCAAAAATGTGAATATGGATATCAGAAAGTATAATTAACTACAAGATACAGTGAATAGTTATAATTAAGAGCAGTAGTAGAATATGGCGAGGTATGGAGCAGTTCAGTGCGAGTGTAAGCTGATGTAAGTATTGGTACAATAGTGCGCCATATAGTCCAGTACTCAATGTTACACGGAAGGTGACACTGTTTATTATATTGGGTTACTGCAATGGACTAACTGGGTTATTTTATGTTTCCATTTATTTCTAAATCAAATTGCAGTCACATGAGCAGGAAACAGGAAATTAGGCAGGTATCTAAAGGGGGATTTTTTCACCTGCAGAGATGCATCAAAGCTGGACTTGGTGAAAACAGAAGCATTGGTTAATGTTTTAGAGGTTGTTCTTGGTACTACACCATACAGGAAATCTTGCGAGAGTGCTTTCGTGTGTTCCACCCATCAGTGTGTGCTTTTATAGTGGTCTTCTGGCAACCCTCTCAGAACATTAACATTTGATAAGCGTCAAATTCTACACACGAAGGGGAACAGCCTGTCTTTGTAGTTCAACTCGAGATTTCTTTGAAATAATGAAAAGGAATTTTGATATTGTGTATGCAGTATATAAAAACAGATCAAGAATGTGATGCCAATGTTAGGATCACAGTTGCCCTTTTTATTTTTTATTTTTGCTTCCCATCAACAGAACCCTTATTTTGTCAAGGAGCACTGCCTCACAATGCAGAGTGTTTGTAAACCATATTATGCTTGAGAGAATGTTATATTGAGTGGCTAGTGAGTGTATCAATTATGGAATGATAAAGTAAAATGCCATAATACATTTGTCATCGCTCCTCTTCCAAGGCCATGACTGATTTTTCCCCTATATTTTATAAAATATACATCATGACTGATTTACAGTAATGTTTTGGCAGCTCCTTATGCCTTGCTCACTTGTATCACAAATTTTAGAGAAAAGTCAGTACCCCTGTAACAGGAATTGGAAAATCAGTACAGCCTGGCCTTCTAACATCAATGGAACATTCCAGTAGAATCCAGGACAGGGCAGTACAGAAGATTCTGAAAATCCCAATGGGAATGGGTGTCCAGGGCACTGAATGTTGAGAGAGGTAGATCTGTACTAGATCAGAGGTGCACTTTCAGTGGTGTAACCCATGAAGGCAATTATACCCTGGTCTATACACAAGAACAGCATGATAGTCACTGGGGTATTGCTGTCAAGCTGCTGTCTCATCTGAATGATCCAGCCAGCCCAGGCTGGCTTATATCAAGATGCCAACATGCTCCGTTATATTTAAAGATTCAAAAGCATGCCAAAGTTGTGTCACTAGTGCTGTATTATTATTATTATTATTATTATTATTATTATTATTATTATTATTATTAAAAATGGTGCGAATTACCTTTTTGTAAAGAACTTGGCTCTTTGCATTTTTTTTTTTTTTTAATCAACACAGGGAGCTTTAAAGCCCAGGATTTAAACAGAGCACAAATAAATGTCTCCTGCTTTGACATCAAAGAGTGGGCGCCATTCATGTTGGCAGATCCCAAAATTAAGACATTTCAGTGAGCGTAGGGATAGGAAGAAATTACAAATTCTAAAGCTGGAGAAAATTAGAAATAAGTAGTTTCATCCTTTTGATTAGTAGTAACACAATAGCATTAGACATATTAGTGCTGATTGGTTTGCAAAGCCTGCACAGCAAAACTCTTTTATTGTATGCAATTCATTATTTTTACCAATGAATAACAGGGTAGTTCAAGGAATATGGAAAGATGAGCTGCTGGGCTGAGACGTGGTGTTCCATGCTTTTGATGAAAGAAATTTGCAGCTTGGCTGCATTGAATGCTTTGACTTTTTATTGGCACATATTGAAATAATTCAATGCAAGTTAATTGTCTTGTTTTTACAAAAAGGAAAGACATGTAGTATGGGTTATAATACATACATGTATAAAAATATATAGGCAAACTTCAACACCCACACTGTACTTGTAGCCAGTGGAATGAGGACCCCACAAAACTTTGTCTAGAAATGACTTTTTACCTGTTGTTTTTCCCAGAACCTGTTTTACCCACTTTCCGATACCCTATCCGAGGTCAGTATTGATTTAGCCATCTTACTATACTAGTTCCAGTTTATACTAACACTCCTATGCTATGTTCACATTGGATGTGCTTGTAACAAATGCATAGGTAAGGCCAGCTATCAAAATTAAGCTCATCTCCTTCTACAATTGACGAATGAACTTTTCTTTGCTTCCAACGTCAGGCTCCTGGAGGTAATCATTTAAATGTGGCAGTCTGCTGCTTCAGTTTTCCATTACTATATAACTTCAGTTTCCATGCAACATTGTGCCGCATCAGCATCAATGTTTCTGGACTCTAGCTATGTTTGATAAATTAGGTGCCAACTAGTATTGGCTTTGCTATGCTGTCGTCATATCACTAAAGAAAATGGGTCTTGCACAGCCTGGATTAAATCCCTTTAAATTTCCATTTAAGATAGACTTTGCACGTTTAATGTGAACATTATACTGTATATGCAGTTTGTTTATGGAAGATAGAAAAAGGATCTGTAGAATTAGTTTAGCTGTTCTTTCCAAATCTCTTTATGACAACTAACACCTTGGCTCTTTACTATCTGGGATATAATCATTGAATGTTATATTTAAAATGTCAGCTGCATATGCAATGCTTCAATTATGTGTTAAAACTTCTGGGGAAGGTGTATTAATTAACTTGTCAAGTGGGCTGATATTAAATACATTTCCAGTAACTTCACTACATGTGGATTGACATTCTTTAAGCCTTGAAAGTCGCTCAACACAATTACAGTACATGCTGTGCCGATGAGCTTAAGAGAAAGCAGGAACTGTGGTCGGGTGCATTTTAAACACATTTGCACATAACTTTCATTCTAAACAGCTGCTACCAATGTATTAACATTTCTAAATGGTTAAAATTGCAGTGTTTGACAAACTGATTTTGGTGTAAGGAAATGTAAAACAGATTTATTTTAAACATGGTAAATGCATTGCACATGCAGCATATGACATTAATGTTGTGCCTTTACAGTGCCTACATGATGTATTACTTTTGTGAGAAGCAATCTCCAACTATGTGTGTGTGTTGGGGTCAATGGAGATTTGATCTTAATGGGGGCAGTTACACAAGTAAAAAGTGGGTGGATATAACTAAAAATGATTTATCATTTTTAAAAATCAGAGTTATCTTAACTAATGCATACCTGTTATTGTTTAGGTGTTGACTTTGTACTGTTTTTACAGTCATTACATCCATTTGTACCATTTCCTGTTTCAGCCATCATATTCTTGTGACTTGCTAAATCTCAGAAGTTTTAAGAGTCCCTCTGCACTAAATAGAGCCCTCAGAGCCATGTCTTACAGTACCTCAAGTACATTTGGTAGACCAAAGTTTACCCATTAAACTACACTGCCTCCAGTGGATGTAAGACATACATTAATACGGGGGAGTTTCCATGTGGGTTCTAATTTTACTCGAGACATTGTGCTTGAGCCAAATGAAAAATGTCCCTATACATTTTGGGTTTCCATTGGCTCAGTTTATTTTACTCGAAGACCCTCTTTTCACCCGACGTCATGCAAATGAAGAGGAAAGGAGGAGGTTGATATGCAAATTAGCCATGTGTAGAGTTCTGGTGCTGTTTTTGCAGACAGCTCGGGAAAATGTGGTTTCCATGCACAGAGGACAGGTACACGAGAGAATCTCACCTGGAAATGCATGGTTGTCAGGTGACATCGTGTTTGAGTGAAACTGTTTAAAGCAGTGTTAATAAAGCTGTGATTTGTGCACGCCTCATGCCTGGATGTTTAATAATATGTTTTACTGCTCTTGCCCAAATTGTTTTTCAAATGTCCATTGGTGGGGTAGCATATCGGTAGTAGTGAATAATATTATCTATTTTATCACACAACTTATTAATTAAAGAAAAAAGAAAAACATTTTCGGCCACAAACCTGATCCACTCGAGCTGTTCTCCCAAAAATGCACGCGCATCGCCACTTCACGTGTAAATAACCACACATGGAAAATTCCCCTATGAAATAACACCAATATGGTATTTTTTTACATCAACAAGGGCTAAAGTGTTGCAAGGTTATAGGTAATGGTAGCAAGATACTTATTTTGCACCATCTAGTGTAAAGTAATATTTCTTTACTGGAGAGCTCTGATCATGGTATTTTTTTGTGGTAAGATAAGTTGTGTTGTAAGTTTTCATGTTTAAAGCGAGAAGTATTACAATGGTTTTTACTACTGTCTGCAAACACATGCATGCACATTATAGAAATATGGTGTTATAATCAGAACAAAAGATTGCAGGATTATGGAAACAGTGTTTCATTTTTTATGAAGTTATACTACTCTACTTATCTAATAAAGGAAAAACCCCATGCAAACATAGCTGGTATTAAATTGCTGTATCACAATTACCCATTAGAGCATACACTGTTGATTTGTTCCTACAAATTACCCTCTTGTGTAAACTTGACAGCAAAGGATTGATTTTGTTATTTTTACATACCTAATTTTATAACTTGGTTATGGCTGTATGGAAAGATATGCAACCTGCTGGGATAGAAAATACATAATTTATAGAAATTACAATAACTTTTAAATACCAGTTAAGAACTGTTAGAATTGCAAGACTATTAATGAACTATTTGCATAGAATATATGAATACACTTAGAATAAAAAAGTAATATGCTAAAAGGGCTCAAACAGCCAATGGCAAAACAACAACTATATCATGGATTTCAATTGAATTTAAATTTAAATATTGCCAATCCCAGTAATCCTAATATGTTTTCCAAATTCTAAATTAGGCATTATCACAGATAGAACATAAGAGGCATTTTTAACGTGGTTCACCTAAAAAATGTATTGTCTATGTGAATATCCCTCCCCCACCCTCATTTTATAGATAATTCTTGAAAGATGTGCAAAGAGAGCATCTAGGAAAGATAAGCAGCATTGAGTCAGTGTATAATGAAGCAGTGCTGTGCCTTTCAAACTGAACACGCACATTGGATAAGAGCCAACTCAAAGCCACCCTAGACCTGCTTCAGCGTGTTTAAATACTGGCAAACACTGCTTTGATCAATTCATTGCTTATCTTAAAGTGGTTATGGTACCATTGTTTCATTGTGAAAAATGTCACGTCTTAAACTGGGTGCACTGGATCATTCAGTACCATTTGTCTTCTACTATACCTTCAATTTTAATAATATAAAGGTTTGCGTAAAAAAAAAAAAATACTACTGCTTTAAATTAGTTACATATTCTGTATACATATTTCGACTTAACACCCTGTGGTGACTAAATAGTGTAACATTACAGTCACTCTATTATTCAAAGAGAAACAAAATGTCCCCTTATAATTATATTTTAATTTGCTGCAAACTGCAGCTCCGCACGTACAGGGGTGGGACAACAAAGGGAAATATCTATTGTAATAGGAAACCATAATCAAAACTATCTGTCCCCCTTTGACCCATCTTTTTGTTTTTATTCTGCCTTGTTGCTAATGGTTAGCATACATTGGTCTACAGCAATGAATCTTAACAGTAATAACAAACAGCTGATTTCACTGTATATCTCCCACACCACACACACACACACACACACACACACACACACCCCTACCAGTACCAGTACATTTTTGGAACACAACACATTTTAATACATATAGAGGACAGTTTTATGTGTTATACACGGGTTGTGCATTATACACAGGGTGTGCATTACTGTATGTAGTGTGTATGGTATATGTCTACAATATGAATGTCTGGGACAAAAACAAAATTAATTAACATGATGTTGACTTCAGAATAAACCCAATTTTTCCACTCTGGCATAAAGACTGGATCTAGCTAGCACGTTGGAATACACATAAAGTGAATCCTCTTTAGTTTCTTTTAAAACTGTGCAAAGCAATCTCTCTTAGCCAAGTCGTTGTCAGAGTAACAACTTAATCCTGTCTCAAATGAAGAGTTCTCATTTCCCTTCCCTGGAGAACTCCTTATTATTGGGATTTGGCATATGAACCAGTGCATCATGGGCTGCTGAGTAAAGATTTTATTTAAGATAGTCTTTACAGAGCAATTCAGATAAGCCTAAAAGCTGCCTTAAAGGATTTTAATAGTCTTTGGGTTAAGAATGCAGGTGGACCCATTCAAGTGCAACCTACTCTGAAATTCATATTAGAATCCAGCCAGTAGGTAAAGAGAGAGAGCCTAGAAAAAAAAAAATGCTCTTCTATACAATTTCCCATGATTTTAACTACCAAGATTGATGAATGGGTCAGTAGTCGACACATTACAGACCTTCCCTCTATTATTATTATTATTATTATTATTATTATTATTATTATTATTATTATTATTAGTTTATTTAGCAGACGCCTTTATCCAAGGCAACTTACAGTGACTAGGGTGTGTGGACTATGCATCAGTTGCAGAGTCACTTACAATAACATCTCACCCGAAAGACAAAACGCAAGGAGGTTAAGTGGCTTGCTCAGGGTCGCACAGTGTGTCGGTGAGTGAGCATAGCACCGGAAAAAAAAGACTTTCCAAATCTAAAGTATATTTTTGTAACCTTGATATTCAGGCTGAAGAAAATACTTTTTAAATTATTTCTGCATAAATATGCGACTTGAGGACTCGTTTTTATTTGTATCCGTTTACAAGCCCTTTTCTTTAACCACTGGACCACACAGCCTCCTATACTGGCTTACAAATAGAAAATAGCTCCCCACAATATAGCACAACAGAACTCAAATCAAATATGAAGCTATTTACTATTTAAAGTAATTGCAGATGACAAAATAATTTCATAAATCGTAGGCAGTGTGCATTTGGATTAGATCTCAAATGTGCAGTTTCTAAAGAAGTACATGTGTATTTCCATTTAAAACATGATACTGCTTAAGGATAAAGGAAGCTTTTGGTTTATATGCCTTATTCCGGGGTTATCTGTTTGACCCTCTTCCCGGGTCAATTCGCCTCAGCAGTGTTATCGGGGTCAAAGCATGTTACTGGCTGAAAGCACGTCAGTCAATAGAGGAAGCAGCTAATTGGTTCTTGTCTGTAAAGCAGCCAGTGAAGGGGTGGGGACAGTTTCACTCTCCAGGTGAAATGACCAAGGAAGTGCCTGGCAAACAGTGGGCTAATACATAATTAAAGAGCAACTTACACATTTATTTATTTATTTATTTATTTATTTATTTATTTATTGTTCTGATGGCCCATGATGTAGTTTTCTAATAAGTATTGATTCCCTGTTCTTTCAGTTTACCATGCGCTTGCTACAGACAAAATGGTGATACCATGGTGATTAACAATGTTACCCATTGTGACTACAGAAGCCACATAAAGAGAAAACGAAGGGGACAACAATTACATGTGAAACTAGCTGAGAAAAAAATCTAATGACAATGCAACTATTCCAAGGTATTGGCCTGTTTCTGTATTGTACATTAATTGAAGTCCGCATTTGAAGCCTGTCTTGTACAAGATGTCCTCTTCAGGGTGGATCCTTCATGATTTTTATGTGTTGAGGTTTGATTCAGTGTCACAGAACTTGGCTGTTTAGCCCTGCAGCCATTTATTAAATTCATCCAAGCAGAACAGGATTTCCTTGTAACTTAACACTAACTCCGGAGTTGGTTCAGGGATATCAATCTAAAATTAAGTTAGAGAAAGAGTGAAACACAAAGATTGTCGACGCACAGTTTGACCATAAAGCAGCATGTTATGTTAAATGGTGACATTTCTAAAGTTACATACAAATGAAAACAGGTTCAGGTAGTGTGTATGATTCTTTCACCTCCATGTCTGAAATATGCTATTTTATTGACTTTTCAGTTCACATAGGTCAATTCGAGGTAAGTTGACTTGCTGGTCTTTAAAAAAAAAAAGATAGCTGCTTTTTTCATTGACTTTAGTATTGATTTCACACCTCTGTTTGTTTGGTGTTTCATGTTGGGTTGAACCTTTACTGCTGCAGACTGTGTAAATGCCATAGTATATACAGTATATATATACTACAGTATATACCGTATTAAGCATTTGTGTGGTGACTCAAAACATTATCATAAAACCGTACCACATGATCTTAAATATTTTTACTATCCAGTGTATAAGTAATAGATATATGCGTTGCCTCCTGTGTGTCATTGCTGTTGAAAAAGACACTTCAGTCTGCAGTGGTTCACCTTGTAAAGGGGTTGGTTCATCTCACCTCACCTCAGCGCCCCTACATAGCAGGAACCAGATGGGGCCAGGGGGCCACCAGTCAAGCTAAACTGTTGCCTCTAGTGCTAAGTAGCTTAACAACATCTGCTGCAGGTTCGTTAGATGAAAATAGGCGATTGGCTGGACGGCGGATCCAGAGGTTGTCTATTTATCTCCAGTCCAACTGAGTCATTATGTGGGTTGGAGTGGTGAGGTGACACTCAAGCTGGGAGCTTAAAACTAGGGAAGCTGCATGAGCACATATACAGTAAATTTATATAAAAAGACACTTTGTTGCCACTATAGTTTTTTTTTTTTTTTTTTTTTTTTTTTGGTATTCTGAAGATTTTCCAATTGAGTCTTGGTGTGGTGTTGTTGCAGCATCTCCCTCTCAAGTACCACACACTTATCATCAGCCTGCTTCTCCAGCCTCTGCTCAGTATGCAGCAGAACAGGAGGGTTGACATGGTTTCATTCAATTACTGCCCTGCTTATGCAGTTTTCTTAACACCATCTCACTAGAGACCATTTAGGCTCTTGTTTATTCCATTTTTTTGCTGGAGGTTTAATAGCCAAAGTTTCAGGTATCTTTCCCTCACAGTTTAATTAGGTGGAAGAGAGCCAAAGACCACAGAACTGTCAAGCAGTAAGCTTTTGAGAAGTAAGAGCTGCCTGCTTCATACCAAGAGTACTCTTATCAAAAACACTTTTTACTTGCAGACCATCAGGGTGCTGGCAAGAACTTTGTTCAAAATCTAATACATGTTACAGGAGTTCAGGAAGTCTCTTCAAAAGCAAAGATGACCACATTGCATTCCTGCCATGACCAATGCTGAGAATTACTGACTTTTACATTCTTGAGATGTTGCCCGTCTAAAGAATGAAAACGCGAGGCACTTTTACATCTTATGTAATACACAATTACATGCTGTAGATGCAGGCATGGTAACAAATTCCTCCTAGAATAATGTATTAAAAACAACATATTAGATTAATATGAATTCTTATTGTACTGTATATATCAAATAGCTTCCCTGTGCTATTAATGTATCAGTAGAACGTTTACGACAAAAAAAGCCATTGTGAAAAATGAGACATTTCAGCTAAAAAGCATTGCTCGGCTGAATCTATTTTAAATAAACTGTTGATAAAGACCCCAAATACCGCCTCCCTAAAATGTACAGACCTGATTTTTCACATGCATTGCATTTTTTGTTTTATTTTATTGCATTATTATTATTATTATTATTATTATTATTATTATTATTATTATTATTATTATTATTATTATTATTATTGTATGTAGTAATGTTAGTAAATGAGTCCATAAATCACCCCATTAGGAAAAGCAGATGTGTGATAGAGTTACAGGGTGGCAGTATTGAGACCGCCCCGTTTAGATTGTTAAATAAACTCCACAGTGTGTTTTGCAGGTCTGTCAGACAATCTCAATACAGTAAGCCAAAATACCATGCTTAGTCAAGAGAGGTTGAAAACAATGCTCTCATTCATAACAAAAGTCATCCACAGCCAAACAATGGCCTTTCCAACAACCACGTTCACAGTGGGTTTCAATGGGTTTGCAGTTGCCTTGGGATGAACCTTGAAGCTTCCCCACACCATCAATGTGGATATTCAATTAAAACATACCAATGCAACGCAAATGGTGCTTCCAAAGCACAATGTAAAAGCAAACTTTAAACTGCTGACAACAACTTTAATCCAACCAACCAGATATAATGCGCCTGTCATTATATCCCTGCTTATCTCAGCTGTCCACTTTTCAGCGTATTCGGGGGGTGTATTTCATGTACGCCTCGTTATTATTGTTTGAACGGTAATCCAGGCAAGGTTGCTTTCTGCTTGAAATTCTTTATGCTTAAAAATCCCTTTCAAATTGATCATGAGCTGCAGTTGGTCTAAAAGAAAGGGTTTACAAACTGGCAATTGTGTAAATAATGAAAGAGATTCAAATTATACTTAATTAGAACCTAAACAGTAATTGCATCTCCTTGACAACATAACCCATAATGAGTATGTTAATGCCGCTACAGAAAAAGTTCAGTATATATATATATATATATATATATATATATATATATATATATATATATATATATATATTATATTATTGTTAAAAAATAAAATGAAACATATCTGTTAAATATATTTTATAGGGTGATGTTCTTAAGCTTATTTTTAAAATAACTTGAACTTAAAGAAAAAGTGAAAATATATTAGTAATCCACCTACAATGCTTCAATTTTACCACAATGTTGTATAGTGATGCATATTTCCAAACATAATTTCCCCTTATCTTCAGGTATGGGTGTTGCTTATATTCAAACCACCTGCACATGGGCTAATACAGTATATGAAATAGAAAACTGAGTACACCCCACGGGTAAACCTATACCCTTATTTGAGCCAGTATACACAGTGGTGCGCAATTATACTGTACAGCACTCAAGGTGAATTCCAACTGGAGCCCCAATAGCCATTCATTTATAATGCTACCATGGCACAAATCCAACCCAAATAATAAACCCTCAGCCATTGAGTTCTACTGCAAAGCATGTAATTATAGCCATAGCTAAGTTAAAACACAGCACATCTCAGTTGTGTTAATACAAGTCTATAGCCCCCGCGGCGCCACCTCCTTCAGCTTGAGTAGCCTGCTGTACCTGTGCTGGACTAACACAGATAGAAGGAACTGTAAACCTCAATATCTAAAGCGTGGCATAACAGGTACATACATCTGTAATTCAAAGATTTAAATAACCGTTTGCCAATTTCTAATCACAATAAACCCCAGAGTAGAGAGCAATGCCTTGGTAGTTGATGGCAATGCTGTCTAATTTAATTATTGAGTAACTGATGTGTAAGTCAGTGTAATTAATGCCACTGAAAATCAAATGTGTCACTCAATCATTTTGGATTCCAGAACTGAAACCTGGGTGGGTCAACAGTATGTTACGCTTATCCATAAACACTCTTCATCCATAAACTCATAAACTCCCTGGTAAAACTATTAAGAAGAAACTAAATGTAGACGCTCGTTTTTTTGGCTTCTTCTGTTTAATTCATGAGAGCCGTGAAATAGTTTGTTGACTTCACCCTCATATTGTTTTTACCAACATAATATCAGGGCACAGCATATTAAACATGACACAACACGGCCACTAGATGTCACTGTGGTTCTAGGACAACAATCACAATATTAAATTGCACTTGGTTAAGGGTTCTTCAAGTTGTATTGCCTGACTCAACCCTCACCTGGCTTTATTTTACAATGTATTGTCTGTTACGACACTGTGTTACCTTCATCCATAGAGGATGAACAAAAAAACAGTACTTTGCTGCTGCTTACAGGGCAGACTGGTTAAATAGACTCCACAGTTGAATCAATTCTGGTATTGTTAAACAGCAGCACAGTTTGCACATGAATAAGCTACACACAAAATAAAATGGGAATAAAATGTAATTTTTTATTTAATAGTTGTTTCATGAAATAAGACTGAGAGTCTGTCATTCTGTGGACAACTGCATAATTTAAAAATGAATGCACAAATATTATCTTCTAGAACAGGCACACTGCTACTGTCATTTTTATCTTTACCGACTTGTTCAGAATATGAATTTTACATGATAATATAACTTTACCTAGCAAACGATTTCCCTGAAAAAAAAAAAGCTTGATTTGTAGTACAGATTTTTTTTTTCTCCTGTCTGTCACAATATGAATGATTTGGGCTTTTATGTTTCGGATAAGACCTCCATGCTGTAAACAGCCAACACTCAGTGTAACCTTGTGAACAACATCTGTGCAATAGATTTAGAGCCACAAAAATAACTAATTAGAACAGTTTACATAGAAGAGCACTGAAATCAGTAACGTCTTTGTCACATTCTTTGTTGACTTTTATTTTGTATTTATTTATTTGGCAGACGCCTTATTTACCTTCAGTTTTACATATTACATGTTGTTAGACTCCTTGTTAGCTTTAATAGCAAGTTTATATGTCATTATTATTTCAAGGCCCAGGTTCTGTAGTGTAACAAATTGTTGAAACGGTTGCCTAGCAACACACATGCAGTGGTTAATAATGAAGATCAATAAAGGGTGCAGGTGGATAAGTAAATTATGATACCTAAAATAGGAAAGTGTGAACAAGATCAAAGATTAAAAGACATTTTAGTTTCCACTTGATGTGGTGTGAGATTAATCACTAGGTAGTAGAGAAAGAAAAATGCCTTTTCTTTCAATTAAAATATTGGCAATATGTTGGTACATACGTTAGACAAAGGTAAATTGGATTGATTAAAGTAATGTATAACCCTTGTTTATGTTGTTTATATTGTTATTGATAATTACTGGTGCTTAAAACATACAGGGTTTCATTTAGTTTGAACTGCAATTATTGTGGCCAAAATCAAACCTTTAGGGTGCTTTTTGGTTACCTGTTGTCTGGTGTTTTAATAGTGATTGGCTCCATCTAGTGGCTTCATTTGTAATAGCAATTGGATACCACAAGTTCATACATACAAGTTCTTACATACAAGTTCCTCTATATGTATGTGTCAAAAGGATATGGTAATTCTGGCTGCTGAAAAAATGTAAAAATAAAAAATGTAACATATGTTCCCATATGATTTGGCTTTTTTTTTTCTCCCAATGGAATACAATAATTTCAGCATACAGCATAAGCATACAGCTCAAACTCTACTAAGGGACTGCTTCATGCAGTACAAAGTTTGCACATTTTTTTGTTTGTTTAAACCTTTGTGAATTATGCATATTCTTTTCTAACAGCCCAGTCTGAAATACTAGTAAAAAAATAAAAATAAAAGAATTTCAGAAAAAGTAAACTATGTTTTCATCTTTGTTTGACAGGAATACTTTTGGCTGGGTTTGAAAGATTCTGCTCGTTCTGCTTTCTTTTCATCTCCTCTCACTTCCTCTTGGTTCTCTTTTTAAAGCATTGTACTGTTTTCTCTTTCTATATATCATCCTTCAGATGTTGGTTTTTTTTGTCTTTCTTTGTTTTTCTGCGCTTGAAGAAAATCGTGCCATAAACACTCAAGGCGTTCTGGCAAACGGCTGCTCCTCCTCATGCATTTTTTTTCCTTCTGCATTTCCTTAAAGCCTGGCCAAGTGCTATGGTGCTATGTGCTTTGAACAGCTTAGAACACATTAACACTGTGCACAATCTTTCTGCATCTCCTGCACTTACTTTGAGTCCATGACAAAGACTAATTATATCCCTGATTTAATATCCCTTATAAATCTGTGGTTAATTAAGTGATAACTACAGGGTGCCTCAAATGTACAATGAGGTAACAGTAAAGTATACAAACAATTTAGCTAGTGTCTTTTTCAGTATTCTAGTACCTTCAGACATACACTGAATAAGGCACACATCAAAACTTGACTTAGTTTCATGAAAATGTTGCCTTACTTTTATTTGCTTTGCATGAGTTTGACTTCAAGCCATTTGGCTTGGCAGGAGGCTGTTTGTTTATCGAAACTGTACCTTCTCTTTTCTTATCGCAGTATAAAGAGATTTAGAATACCAATGAATGAATGGCATTTTTAGCTTAACACTTGTGATTTACCGTTACAAATATATTTTTGTACTATTTACATTACATAATGAAATTCTTTTTTTTTTTTTTTTCTTGGCTAAGAAATAATGAAACTGCTTATTTGCCGTTGAGTCCAATGTGTTCCAGCTGTGTTTATGGTATTGGACCTCAGCAAAGAATTAAAATCCTCATTAAACTGAACACTAAATAGAACTAAATACAGCTACAGTGCATAGCGTGTTACTGTGGGGACATATTCAGTGGAAACTTTTACATTTTTTCTTGTTTTATTAAAATGTTTTGCTGCTGCCTGTTTCTTTTTCTTTTTTTAGAGCAAACTAACACCACTGTGCTTTGGAAAGAGGTAGGGTAGCAGTGTGGAGTAGTGGTTAGGGCTCTGGACTCTTGACTGGAGGGTTGTGGGTTCAATCCCCAGTGGGGGACACTGCTGTTGTTGTACCCTTGAGCAAGGTACTTTACCTAAATTGCTCCAGTAAAAACCCAACTGTATAAATGGGTAATTGTATGTAAAAATAATGTGAAATAATGTATAATGTGATATCTTGTAACAATTGTAAGTTGCCCTGGATAAGGGCGTCTGCTAAGAAATAAATAATAATAATAATGAGGTCCCCAGAAGTGTTAAAAATGCAACTCTATCTTCCATTCTTAAAGTACGACTACTCGGTTATGGCTTGTCATTGATAAGGAATCTCTCCTTATTTATAGTATTTGATATAAATAAAGAGAAATACTCCCTTGTTAAAAAAAATGTATATCTGCTCCTGATCTATAAAATGATTGTTGAAATAAACATTTTTATTGTTACTTGTAATCTTGTCCAAGTCTCTGATTTCAAGCACACTTCTTTTTAGAGCAGACCCTTATAACTGTTGCCATAGTAAAATCATATATACTAAAGCATAGTAAAAGCATGAGCATTGTTGTCTGGTAAAGCATATTTAAAACATGTTAAACTATGTTAAATGCATAGTATAACTGTATAGTATAATAATGGCGTAGTAAAACTGCAAGATTACTGTGCAAATTGACTGTGGTAAATTATTATAAATAGGAGAAGCAATTACAAAATCCAACCCCTGCATCCCCAGGTGGCTCATCTGGTAAATCACGGGCACGTGGTGTGCAGGGTGAGTCATAGTCAGGGGAGCGCAGGTTCGCATTCTGGCTTTGTGAAATCGTCGGTCCTCTTTGGGGATTTCGGAGGGAGCTTCGCATTGGCTCGGGCACTCCCGCGGGTCAAAGAGGCAAAACCAGCAGGGACTATTTTTCCTTATCACTCTACAGCAGACCCTGCTGGCCAGGCGCCTGGTAAGCTCAGACACCTGTAGGGCTGGCCATTATCCTCTAGAGGCCGGTAGTTCGCTGACATCCGTTATCGAGTTCCTGGGAGTAAAAGAGAAAATTTGCTTAGTCGTGGAATCGGAGGATGCTCACTGGACCTTCAGTTCTCCTGAGCGGTGTGGGGAATTGATGCAGTGAGGGAACATAATTAGACATTCAAAATTGGGGAGAAAATTGGGGGTAAAAGAAATGAGTCACCCTCTGCATCAGCTAATTGAGGCTAAGAGCATCATTCTGTTCCACAAGCACAGCACAGATGGAGGCTATTAAATGAAATTAAGACTGGGCGCTTGCAGTTGAACACTTCTTTAATCTAACACTGTCCAGATTTATTTTTAGTCAAATAAAAAATATGATAGATATATAATGGGCAGTGTTGTGTGATGCACTACCATTGTGAATTCTGTCACATATCAGGGAGATGGGATGAGGTTAAAGACTAAAACTTTGAATGCAGACAACCCAGGCTCTTTTGCATAGTGGTTAAAAAGCTTGTAGTGTCACACCAGGCCCCCTGTCTGTTTCATGTAACCCTTACTAAAGATGAAGCCAGGCAGCAAAACAAAAATGGTACCGAATCCAACAGCTGCCAAGAGCACATTTGCAACCTAGTCCTTTTGATGCTAGATTGAAAAAAGCGTTGCGTTTCATGGGGCTGCATTTACAGCACAAACAGGGACATTTTGCTCAGAGGCACCTTCTTTGCCTCTCTGCAGTGTGTTTTTGGACTAGCAGGCCTGTTCCATGTGTCTGCTGCTGGTTTGTTCTGGGAGCGCTGCCAGCTCTGTGCCTGTGAAATCTGAAGCCCAGGCTGCTCTATAATTCAGACAGAACATGGCATCGCCACAATGTAGACAAGGCTTACATTTCAAGTTGTCCTGGAATGGCATGATCACCTTACCTGATCTGTGCAAGAACAGGTGGCGGTGGGGTCTCTTTGGTGTATGAAGCTGACCTTATATGGAAAGATTTTAAAGCATTCCAGTATGCTGTCTTTCCACTGAAATCATTAGTGGTAATCATCTTACTAGACAGAGCTTTTAGGGAAGTATTAGGACTGCCTGTAAACCGAGCAAGTAGTTTCAAATGTAATTTTATCTGTGTTTTTTTTTTTTTAACATTTCTATTGCATTTGCAATCATTCTGAGTGCTTCTGCATTCTGTTACTCCAAAATTACCATTTATATTTCTACATCTGCCTCTGTCTGTCATTGACCTTGATTGGAGAATCCTAAGTGCTGAGACTGACAGCCTTCTTCAACAGATCACAGCAATGCAAACGTTCCACTCTGTCGGCCCCACCTACTCTTTCTGTCTGTAGGTGCAGAATATGTGGAGCTACTTGAAAAGACACCTGGTTTCACTGGCATGAGGAAGGACAGATAAAGGAAGATTTAGAAACAAATGACAAAAAAACTAATTGGAGTAGCCGAACCACTCAGAATAACTGTAAACACAATACAATGGAAAGGGAAATCTATATACAGTGTGTGTGTATATATATATATATATAATATAATATAATATATGGACCGTTACCGAAATCGGGCAGTTGCCATCATTTCGGCATCTGCCCACAGCCATCCGGGCTGATGGTGAAGAAAGACTTTAGTGCGCCCTGTTGTAACAAATGCAAGGCTGATGGAAAGTAACAAAGTAGTGTTCATCCTCTGGGTATCTACTGCAGTTCTCAATAATAGTTTGTCAGTCGAATAACTTTATTTAATCATTAGACAGACTGAATCATTTATATTTATTTTTATTTATTTTAATGAAATGCTGAGGCAACTGTCTAATTGTCTGAGATCTGATGTCAACTAATGTTAGACATGAAATAATATTGTTTGAATGTGTAAAAAAAAAATTCTACAGAATGAAAACTAAATTTTTTTAAGAAAATGTTTTCTTCCGAGTCAAATTGTCATTCATATTTCTAAATAAGAAAAATACAAACTTTATGCGGTTGATTAATGATTAATTTATACTGCTATGATAAATTAGTTTTGGCACTGCGTTCTTCCTGAGTTTCAGGTAACTATATTTAACTGGGTGGCTTTTACACGTTTAAACTTAACTGTGATTATTAGTCTCTTGCTGATATTGAATGATCTCTCATTCAAACAACACAACTCTACTGAGAAATTTGTATTGTATTTCTGCAATAAGAATAAAATAAAACATTGTTGCATTTTATGCTGGGCTCCCACCCCCCCACCCCACGCCACTTTCTCTAACCTCTATATCTAACTCATGAAGAAAATAAACTGTGCATTGATATTTTGTTTAGTTCCGTTGCTATAACGTTGTCAGAAAGTATTTCAGTTATTTAAATAAACATTGCAATGGGTGGCTTGGTGGCGGTGCGCTTTTGCGTTTAAAGGCAACAAAGGTAATTCACTCTCTATTTGTATTGTACTGTGTCTGTTAAAAAACTTTTTTCGCCTGGGTGGCTGTGGGCAGTTAACCAACCAGGGCAGATGCCGAAATTACATTAAATTCAAAGCTAATTCGACATCTGCCCACCACAGCTGGACACTTTGCCAACTGCCCGGGCATTACGGTAACTGCCTGATTTCAGCAGCGGTCCATAACATATATATATACTGTTTAAATATTTTGCGCTAATTGTTTTTATCAGCTTTATTTTTAAAAAATATGATACATTGTAACGTGTCACTTCCAATACTAAACACATGCAGTGAGCTAGTTTTCCCAGCAGAGGGCAGCCGTTGCAAAGAAAATCATTCAAGCATTGCAGGCATTGTGCACAATAGTAATGCACATACTGTATTGTTATTTTTAATGGCTTTATTTATTTTTCCATTGTAAACCTTAAATAACTAGTTCTCATGAGATTAATTCCTGGCAGTTTTCTAACTGGATCAAAAGTACAGAAAAAAATCAAACTGTGCCTTCAGTTTTCTGGCATGTGTTCTTTCTCAGGACACATGCTGTAGCTCACAGCAATGTAATGGAAGATCTCTGCTGGTCACTTTCACTACAGCCTTTTCCTATATAGACCACATTGTATGTAATAATTCTGTATTCATAAAATAAAGATTTCCTTTATTAACTATAATTAGCATCCATTATAAATACACAAGAAACAACAAAAAATGATTCTAGAACAGAAGTTACTTGTTTGTTACTATAAGAACTCCTTTGAAGATTTGAAAGACTTCAATCATGCCCCCGCCCTAATTCTTCTTTGTTCCAGGATAAAGAGATTCAGTTCTTCGTAGCTCAGTCCTTTAAGCCCTGAGGTTAGTGTGGTTCCTCTTCTTTGGACTCTAGCTAGGGCCACAATGTCCCTTTGGTGCTGTGGTGACCAGAACTGGACACAGTATTCTAAGTGCAGTCTCACTAGTGCACATGTTTCAGTCCAGTTCTCTATTGGATTGGATTTCCTGGGTATTGGCCACTCCTGCAAGCTTTGTGTCGTCTGCAAATTTAACGGCTTTGTGAATTATCCCCTGATCTAAATCCACTGATAAGAAATAGCAAGGGTCCAAGAACAGAATCCTGCGGCACCTCACTGACTGCATGACCCTAGTTAGAGGTTCCCCTCTTACAAGTACTCTCTGCTTCCTATGCTTTAACCAGGTTTGTAACTATGTTCTTGAAATCTCAGAGATTGCATCTTGAGGATTAGCCTTTCATGTGGCACTTTGTCAAAGGTTTTTTGGCCGTCCGAGTACATAATGCCATAGGCTCTTTCTGTGTCCATCCTTGCAGTGACATCTTTGAAGAAGTCTAAGAGGTTTGCCAGACAGGAGCACCCTTTTCTGTATCTGTGTCAACTGTCTCCTGTAATGCTGTTGCTATATAGATATTAAGTACCGGTACACATAATTGTACAAAATAAAATAATAAATATTATTGACAAATGTTGAAAAATGTAAAGATGAAGTGGTTTGTGTTTCTTTTTCTATGTTGATCTTCAAACAGGTCAAGTGGACAAACATTTAGGGTAATTAGTTTAAACTCAGTTGGTGACTTACATTTGCATGTTTACTATGTGGAAGAATATATATAAAAATCTTGGATTTAGTAGTAAGATAATTAATTTTGTCCCCCATTAGTGAGCATCAAGTAGACCACTGTGTTACTGCTCTTATACACTAGGTGGTGCTGAAGCCTTCCTAAACCATTGTTTCAGTGCAGACAGCAGTGGATTTTTAATTAAGAGTCTGAGTCACCTCTTCTGGGTAGGGCGTTGGTCTGTAGCTTGTAACAATGAAAATGTAGATGTGGCTCAAACAGAAAGCAATGATATGTGTACAGTATTTTATCCTGCAGAATTTAGCACAGTAGAGGTAGTTTTTATTTTAAAAAAATGAAGCAGTGAGCACCCTGTAATATATGCATGGTTCAGAGGGAATTATTAAGGTAATTATTTTGTGGAGTGAAAAGCACAAGGATTTGCATTACCCAGGTCATAATCCAAGAAGGAATTGCAGCTCAAGGTCAGGCCCTTTGTTTTTTAGCCAGGGTTTGTATGGCCGTTTATATTTGACTTGCATGTTCATGTATTCGTATATGTTGTTGTAGAGGTGTGTACAGCATTCTATTTAGTTCAACATTATAGCACTGAGTTGTATGCAATAAATGTTTAGACAGTTGCTTGTAAAAATCAAGATTAGAAGAATAAATCCTTCAAGTACTAAAAGACATAAACCAAACTCACGAGAGTATGAAGTAAAACCAAGGTTGTACTGCAATGTCACCGCGCCCCAGCCCAGGTGCGTTCCGCCTGGGAAGTGGTCATTTGTGTTGTAACACACCCTGAAATGCCTTATTACGCTTAGAAAATGGGTTAACTAAATTGAAAAAAAAAAAAAAACGTTTTTTTTAATTAGCAAAAAAGTCATTTTTATTAAATATCCTTCTGCCTAAAACTGAGCTAAGAAAAAAATAGTTCTATATTACTTAAAAAAAATTAAACCAAAAATGGATACATTTAAAAAACGCGATTTATAGATGTTGAATTGAACATTGCCTTGAAAGTGTCATTTTTCTTTATTTGATTCGTTATACTTCTTGTAATTCTTGTTTTGTTCATTACATTTTTAAGTAAAATATCACTGGCCATTTTCATCATGACACAGCACAAACCCTTCTTCAGAAGACCTGCAACAGTATCAGGTGACAGTGCTGTTTTTTTTTTTTTAATCGTCCATTGTTATAGTGGCAGGAGACATCCATACCAGATTTGTGCTTCTGCTTCACAGTGGCGAGAAAGACGTTATTTTCATTATGGAAACTTATCAAACTGACTTTGCAGTTTACGACTGGACAACGTGGAGAATTACTGGGCCCGTGTTAAGAAACAATTTAAAACAATGCAGTGCACAGCAGAAGAGATGACACCATCATCCCTGGACAAATCAATGTGGAGAGAAAGGTACGGCAGGAATTGTCGCAATGCATTCATAAATATTCTGCATCAGATCACACAGCAGTCAGAGCATGAGATGCAACCGACCAGAGAAGAATGGACATAGACGGGAGCAGCGTCAACAAATCATCCATTTAACCACGGAAGTCTCTTTTAAAAGCGACCCAAATCTTTTAAAAAAACCTGAATGTTTAAGATATTTGTTTTTAAACTGTTTATTTTCAGAATGGGATAGGGAAACGCTGTAGTTCAGGGAGAAGGAGCAGAGCGATCAGAATGTCGAGTTTTGAATTGATCTGAATACTTATTTTTGCTTTTTTTCACTACTTTAATTAATCATTGGTGTCCGATTCAGACTCATTCAATATCTCATGTACAATTCAGTTTCCCAAAAGGTCAACATGTACATAAATCTCGTCAGTCATGTTTATTGCGATAATTTCCAATCTGTCTGCTGTTTTTTTTTCTTCAAAATTCTAGTGGCGTATGGATGAACACCAGTGCTTACCCATGGGGATATACTGTAATAGCTACACCCCCATGTGACCTGTTTTGACCAATCATGATAGAGTAATTATACCCATTTTATATATATAATATATAAATGTATTTAAACTTAAATGATCTGGACGAACACAGTATTACTGCAGTATATCCTATTTTGCCGGAAACCTATCAATAAACTAGACACTTTCCAAAACAGAACCTATGTGTTTTTATGACATGTCTTGCTCACTGTGTAGGTTAATCAACCCTTTTTTCCCACTGACAAGCCACCAATAATTGATTAAATGTAAACCCTTTTCATATTGACCCGCGTGCAGACACTCAGTTGAGGGTTTAGATGTTATAAACCGCATAGACTGTCACAGCCATGTTTAAGCAGAGCTGCCATTGTAGTAGGTGACCTCAAAGCTCAATCTTCCTACTTTGTACAGCAGCTTAGTTAGACAATCAAATATGTTGCAGTACAACAAGCAAATCCATAAAAAACACATTTAAAATGGATTTGAACTAGGTATAGCCTTTACAGTTTTTTGTTCTGTATTTGCGCTAAGTGGGGATTGCTCAGAAATCACAAGGTTAATATTTGAATCATCAAGCAAATAACCCCAGTCTGCACAGTCATAGTTAATTTTAAAATTTGGCATTGTGTCACCTACTCTGCTAAATTAATTCATGTAATCAGCGCTCCAGATAAGGTGTTGGGTGTGGGAGTAACTTACCCTCTAATTTTAACACTGAGAGTGTAAAATAGATTTTCAGGGGGTAAAATGCAACATTGCCTTGAAGTCATGAGTAATCTTGATAAATACTGTGCAATCTTTAATGGTAACAGGGGAGGCATTAAAAAAGAGCCTTCCATTTTAACTGCAATATTACTTTGAACTAGGTACAACCACGCGTGTGTTCTACAAGGTTCTGTAACAGCTCTGCACATTTTTATATGAGGTACAGTATTCCAGTGACTACAAATTAATGATGTTACTTATATTTTAACATTAAAACTCAGTGAACATACAGATAAATAAAATAAGGAAATGCATTAATAAGTTATAAAACAGTGACACATTATCAGCACCTTTTTTTGGCGCTTGCCTCTGACGATGGTTGCAGTTGGATTTGTAGCTGGACTGGGGTGTTTACACTTCAACCTTTGTAGCTTTGAATTTTTTTTATTCTTACTGTGATTGGCTGCAAAGACAACAGGGCTAGCCAGATTGGATCATGTTTGTTGGGTTGTTTTTCATGTGCACCGTTTCCTAGTAACTGAAGACATTGTATTCTGGGAGCTGTGGTTGTTAGTGGACGTTTTAGGGGAGGCGGGAGTCAGAAAATCTGTGCAGCAAAATTGCTATGCATATTTTTACGCACTAAATTTAAATGTATGTTTTAATGTGTAAAAACAGCAGATATACGCAACTTATCTGGACAGCTGAATGTAATTATTATTAACAATTTTGAAATATGCTGGAACAAGAACAACACTTGTGCGTCCTTCTTCAGCTAATGTTAATAATAATGTAAAAAAATAAAAAACAGCTTTACTATTATCTGCAAAATGTTGTCATACTTGAGTTGTTATCAAATTATTGTGGTTACATGTTCTGAGTCTGTTGAGGTAGATGCGTTAGTTTAGTTTAGATAAAATGAAGGATAATGATATAAAGCAATAAAAGTCTACCTAGTGGCAAACATACCTGTTACCCAGTTAGTGTAGCTGCTCATAAAAACACACAATACTATATTGTTTTATCAGTCCCCCTTTGTAGCTTTAGGGAAAATATTTGAACTGCTGTACCAAAAATATATGCGTCATAAAACCCTTTCAGGTTATCTGGGTTGTGAAGTGATGCTATTAATTCACCAGCTGAATAATGGCTGTTGGTCTTTCAACAGCCTTCATAAATAACCCCTAAACAATTCACCACGCAGAAAAAAATGCATTCAAATCTTTAAATCAAACAGTTTCTATCTTGGCAAAATGCCACCGGTGTCACATTGAAATGGTTCCCCATTAAAGAATAAATAATTGCCCCCTGTCCAGATAAGGAGCAGAGATCCCTGGTGATTGGTTCCATGTTTTATTGATTCTAGTGTTGTGATTAACAGTTCCCAAGGGGGTTCCTGTCTGGACACAGACAGGCGCCTGAGTGGAATTTTAATAAGGATGCGTGAATGAGGTGGTGCTTTGCTGAACTGGAACTGAGATGTCACACTGGCAGAGCAGAGCTGCAGAGAGGAGGCACAACAGCAGCAGGTGGTTCTGCACAGCATTTTTGCCAATACCGTCTTGGCTCACTCTAGTTCTGGAGGAAGTGCCAGATCTGTCTGGACTGGATATAAATGTTTCTTTAAAAATGTAAGGCGCACTGTGACAAATGTTTTGCCAAAATGAACGCAATCAATAATAGGTGAACTAGGGTGAATTAAAAAAGTCAGCAAGCCACTTTGTAATGATGCTGTGGGAAAAAAAAGCAATGAACAATGAAACTTGGCACGGGGGAGCAACAAGATTCTTGGGCCGCTACCAAGGCCCTGTTGTGGGTTACACAACAGTGGGCATGCTGGTAATCTAGGCCGGTAGACAGCATAATTGCGGGTACAAGCACAGAGCACACTTATTTTAGTAGTCAAATGCTTCAGACCATGTCCACATGTTCTATAACACACAGTCAGGAACTAGTATATATAATCCATGTTACTCAGGATGTCTGCACAGCTCTCTGCAGTGGTGATATACAGTGCTCTACAATGTAGCTGGCACTAACGTTTCTAAAAGGTGAAGTAATCAACTAGTACAGGATAATTGCAATCTCTCATCGACTTGCATCATACAACAGCACTAGTCCTGCGTTTAGAAATTCCCAGTAGAGCAGATATATTCAGAATTATTGTAAATCCCAAATAATGCCAATGAAGCCGTGCCATAGCTATGTAATTACTTGTGTATTAGTGTATTGAATAGTATGGAATGCTGAATGCTTGTAAAAAGGGCCTTCACATATACATGTTGACATTTAAGATCTGTTGCAGATTTTCACTAAGGATGTTATGTGTGAATTTTACGAACTGGAATATGAAAGTAGTGTAAATGTAAACAATTTGCTTACAAAAAAAGCTGTATACTTAAAGTATTGTGCACAGTGTGTGTTTATTGTGTATGTCATTTACTGGGGTCTAAAACACTAGTGAAAGGTTTAGTAATACAGTACACCCTCGCTATAATGCCCTTCATTATAACAAACGTTCTGCTTTAATGAACCTGGCACCCGGAACCCAAATAAAAAAAAAGATAATATTGGAACGTATGTGAGGTCTGTGAAGTGCAGGAACGCTTGGAGTAGGAGGGGCTGCTGGTGATTGGCCATGGAGTGGGACGAGGCGGGGCTAACTGGGTAGAGACAGAGTAGTTCCACCCTGAGATTCTCTGGCCCACAGAGACCTGTTAGTTAACAATTGGCAGATTGTTTGGCCCTGAATCAACTGAAGGCTCATTCTTATCGCGTTACGGATTTTTATTACAGTATACACACACTGTCTGTATGCGTCTGTATGCACGAGATGCCACCTCGCAGTGAAGTCCACTCTTTTGTCTTATAAGAAGCGTGTGCTGTGTAACTGTCTCCGAAACGAAAATCATTTGTTGCAACCAGTGGCGCTTGTACTAGGGGTGCTGGAGGTGTGGCAGCACCCTCTGGCTTTGCATGGCTTCCATCATATACAGGGGGTACAGTTTTGTTCAATGGCTTTCAGCACCCCCACTTTAAACATTGCTCCAGTGCCACTGGTTGCAAAAAAGCTGGGAACTATATTGATCGTTTGAAATACTGCTGCGATATTGTAAATTCTGAATATGTTTTTTGACCCTCCCCATATTTTCCATGTGTGTCAATTAAAACACTGATACAGTTGATGCAGCTGTGTGTTATCCAAAAATCCCAATAAGTCAGTGCTAATAAAACTTTATTAATCAGGAGAAAATAATGAAATTAATAAAATTCAATATATTGTGTTTCTCTCTCTTCTCCCAGGACCAGGCACAGTGAAGGATAATGGCTCAACCTGCCTCACCCAGTCACTGTGGCTTCTATTGGCGTCCATCACCTGCCTTCTCTTCAAGTGTTAATGAAAACGCCTCGCAGCATCATACAGGATTACATTCAGACTGTTTGTATTACAACAACCTGCTGCGCTGTGGCGCAAAAAAAAAGAATAATTCTATTCTATTAAAATAATCTTTTAGATGAACAAAGGCTACTTAATAAACAAACAAACTTGCTTATAAAGTTTAATTATTGTGTTAATCCCCCCGTTATTTGCAGATGAGTAAGTTCATAACCCTTTTTGAGTATGTTTTGGAGTGAATAGTTTCATTAAAAGTAAAAGAATAAAACCAACAATCGTGTTTAGTTAACACAAATATGGCAGTGATTTCAAGTCAAATACATCACCGTAACAGCAAGGCAAAAGATTTTAAAGCGTTTTCATTTTATTGTGGTGCGGTTATAAAACTAGCTTTGAGCAAATTGCACATTTTTTAAGTTATTTAAGGGAAGTGAACATTTCCACAGTAAGAGATGCGGTTCATAGCCTTGCTAATGAATGACTGATTAAACATCACAATGTTGAAAATGCTATAGAAATACATCTTTGTTGTGGTCTTCTGAACTGTGCTGCAGCGGGGAAAATTGGTGTGTGCAGTTTATAGATCAAGCAAGTGAGAAGTTAAACAAAAATACATATATTTACCCTTGTGTACTGTACAGGATAACATCAAAGCGTTTTCCCTTAGTTTTTAGATGGTACTAGTTGAACATAAGTCTCTGGGCATATATATATATATATATATATATATATATATATATATATATATATATATATATATAGACACACACAGAGACATATTAGCCTATCAGTACATCCAGTTTTAAATAGTTGTACATATGTTGGATATATGATCTCACGGATGGTGCTTGTTAAGTAGTTTCTCACTTCTCAAAGGCCTTCTTGGTTGAAGCTCTGTGCTTGGGTGCATGAGGCCACTGCTTCTGTAGTTTTGATTAATTTATAGTACATTGATGAGCATGAGACCAGCTGATTGATGCATACTTTAAGTGCACAAAGCTTGTCCTGTCACTAGAACGGCATTCTTTCATTAGAAGAGGGCTTATAATAAAAAAAAAACTGTATATATAAATAATTTGTATAAACATATTTTTCTTAGAGAACATTATGACCTGTTAGAAAAATATTTGCTGTAGGTAGTAGGATTAGATAAAAGCTAAATATATGCTACACAAAACTTTCCAGCACAATGGAAGTAGCTACAGAAATCACCTGCCATATTTGCTGTTCCACTAAAATCATACAATGCTGCCAGCTTGGGGAATACACAGAGAGCTGGCCTTTATGGGATGAACCTGTTGATGAAAATAATTAAGTGTTTCGGGACCTGTACTTTCAGAATGTGTTAGAAAAGAAATGGAAAATCTTAACACAGTGTCCTTTTTTTTGGTTATTTTGTAATGTATATACTTGAGTCCAATGTCCATGTTAAAAAAGATTTATTATGTTTCATGTTTTGAGTTAGCATAGTATGTTGCTGATGCTGAACCAGTAGTGGACCATGATGGTAGCATATTTTGCACCGTATATTAATGTTACTAATGGGAAGATGAACATTTGTTTTTTTTTTATTAAAACTGTAAAACTTGTACCTTTACAAATCCCCCTCCTTTATTTCCCATTACCCTTAGAACGGATAGGCTTAGCAGGTTTTTATTTTTATTTTTTTTTAATAATGTTTTGGTGCCTCACGTGTCTGTAAGACTCCACATTTAACATGAAAACGAGTTGATTAAATCCCAAACAAGCATTATGACCTGTATATTGATACTAATGTTTTCTACAATCAAAAATGACAGCACTGCTCTGTGACCCACTTCTATGGCATCGTAAAATAATTCAAAGTTATACAGTATAGTATATCTGTATCCATTCGAATTAACTTTGTGTTTCTCCTAATGCAGAGATGTATTAGGGTGCTATATCTTTACATTTGATTACATATATGCCAAAGAACAGGGGTAAATTTGGCAGTGCCCTTGACAAAAAAGTACATGGACCACATACTGTAAATGAATGTCATTGACATACCTCTGTTATAATTCAGAATGCTATCTTTCTGCTTGGTTACCAGTTGGTGTTCACAAACAATCACTCAAAAGAGTGAATAAACTTAAAGGTGCAAATGTGTTTTCCTGTAACCTTAAGAATATGGAAAATATTGTAAGACATTGTTTGAACAGTTCAGGTGTATTGCTCTGAATGCATAGAATCATTATAATTACTTAGTATATCACAGCTGTGTTTTTTGACCTACATTTTACTTTTTATATCAGTTACATAGATTAATATAGAGCCTTTTCTCTTACTGTATGTGAAAACTACTCACAGATTCAACCTGTGATGAGTATCTATCAATTATTTTATAACAAAAACAAAGTTATTTCAGGGAATATTAGGACAAAGGCTATTCAGAAGGTTATGGAGCAGCATGGCTCAATAATTTATGACAGATCTAAATACATGATCTGTTTATATATATATATATATATACTGTATGGAGTACACACACACACGCACATATATATATGTGTGTGTGTGTGTGTGTGTGTGTACTCCATACAGTATATGGGTTCTTAACAGGGGTGGCTCCATAGTCTAGCAAAACCTTTTTTTTTCTGACAAATGTCCATATTTCAGTTTTCCAAAATTAATTTTTTCAAAGTGAAAATGTTGACTTATTGCACATTTATTTCTCTGGATCTTCAATGTTACAGTTCCCCAAAGCTAATTTATTTGAACTCACCTGAAAAATAACTTGAATGACAATGTTTTTGCATCTACACTGTAAAGAAACCCCAAACCTAAAGTTTCCTATATAGATGATATTGTCATGAACCTGAATGATGTTCAAAGAAAAGATGGTCATAGAAGGTTCTGCAACTCTTAAAATGTGTGACCAATTGTAGAATCCTCGGTTAATTAATTCCAAATCTTAAATTCCGCTTCATTCTTAACCAATTCATTTTCTTTGAAAAAAACAAGTACCAGTATCTAGCATGATTGTGTGGCAAAATTAAGGAATATAATTACAAAGCTTCTTGTTGCGTCCATTTAAATGGATTGTTGTTTAAATGTTTGTTACTTTGGATACTGCCTTTGTTTCTTGCTGGGGTTTAAAGATTCACAGATAATTTTACAACAAATGTACAAAGGCTGCTGTATTCATAAAGCATTACATGCATTGTATTCATATGAATTGTCCGGTAAGCTGATGCTTTTGGAATAGAGACCCACATTGCAAAGCTACCTTTTCCAGTGTTCTGGTGTTGTAACAAATACAAAAATACACCAGCCTATTCTAATACAATGGCTGTAGAGAGGAATAAATACCCAGGAAACAAGCTGCATCATTTTTACTGAATGGGTTGTGACCAGCTGCCACTCAATTTTACTTGGTTTCTTCCCAGGTATGAATCACAAGGTGACTGTGAAAAAAACAACAGGTAATAGAAAATATATTCGCTGTATTACAAAAATGAAATATGACTATTCTAATCTGAATTACCGTTTTACTGAGCTGTGATAGTGGGTTTAAGTCTAAGTTTCATTCAGTTGAGCTATGCATAGCATATGTGATTGACGTAAAGCTTTTAATTGATAATGGTAATGGGACATAGGCACAAAAAACAGCTCTACATACGTTTTAAGGGTGTTAAGAACCATTCTACTGAAACACATCTTGAATTAGTACAAAACCAGGTGATCACTGGCTATGTAACCATGGAATAGCAATCTGTTGCCATTGTTGTAGAGTGTTAAGAATATACAATGGATTCACTTGCAGTTGCATGAAAGACACACAATCAGTTTTTTGGTTTTTTTTTTACTGCTTTTGATTTAATTACTCTGGGGTCGTACCTGTTTAGTAAAAAATTTAACATCTCCCCTTTTCTTTAAATAACTTTAAGGAATTAAATTAAAATATTTTCATTACTGAAGTAATAAATCTGAAGATTTTGGTGGAAGGCATTCTTTGTAAAATGCTCCTGCCTGAAATGGAAAGATACAGTTTTAACAGAAAACTATTCTGTGCCATCGGCCAATCAGCTTCCAGCTCTAGCAGGGTTCTTTAAAACGTTATATGCCCGCTGTAACACTAGCGCATCAAATGTGATCCAAATCTGTGACTCCACAGACTGCTAGCTGACCTAGTCCCTTGACTCACTTCAATTTAGTGTTCCGAAAATCCAAAAGCAACCATGACATGTAATGTCTGGGATTATGTTTTTCTTGTTTTTTTGTCAGGACTATTTACATTTCTCAGTGGAAGGGTAACCGACAAATAATGTTCTAATAGGGATACATTGATAGGATACATAGGCTGCACAGCCTCAATCTAGTATCACTAATGGACCGTAGAAAATCGAAAGAAGCCATTGTCATCTTTTGGCACACTGGTCAATCCTCACCTGGTTACCTGCTCTGCCAGTTAAAACCTATGACAATCTCTGTAGAAGTGGAGCTATCGAGGTAATGACAAGGCTTTTATTCAGTAGCAATTCCGCTTCTAGATGCTGCTGCTGCCTCCTAGATATTCACAGCAGCCAGTTCATGTAGTGCTGTTTTTTTGGCAACCCTGATTATGTCCCAACATCGTTTGCACAGTTTCTGTAAGATGTTCTGTGATGATGAGTTTGTTCTGTAGAAATAATTGTGTATAGCAGGATGGATAGCTGACCTATAAAAATGTTGATATCCGGAGCATGCTATAAATAAATAAATGCAAGTGGTATTAATAAGCATATGGGGTAATTTTAGTAGGCTGACTGGAGCTGGTGTTATTCCCTTTTTCTTTCTCTTTTCTTTTTGTTTGGGATAAATGAATCTGCTTGAAAGGGTAGGACATTCTCATTACAACAACCAAGCCCAATAAGTACGTGGTCCCTCATAGTTTCTGTACATGGTTATAAGAGGTCATTAACTAAACCCTATAGGTACTTTAGTTCAGAATTAGCAAACACAAGGAGCTAGTATGAACAACATGCAGTAAGCACTAATAGGAGTATATGGTACAGTAAATCATACAAATCAAACGATACTCCTCATATAATTCGATGAAGTTTTAGCCAATTCTAACAAATGTGAAACCACACTAAACTGCTAGAACTCTTTGAATCCATTTTTGTATTTTATGGAAGGGCCTCAAGGACACAAGAGCATGGAATGCCATTACTGGTGAACTTCTAAAATGAACTGTCAGAGGGGTCATCTATAAAAGCATCCCTTCTCATCTGCTTTCTAACAAGCACTGAGGCCTTCATGGTGGACTTCCCAAATGTTACAAATGCAATCAGGAAATAGGTGACCTCCACAGATATCTAACCTTAGCCATTTTCAACTTTCTCTTGCTTTCCATTGTGAATTTCTACCAGGTCGAATGAACCCACATCCTTTCAGACCTACCCCCTAGCTCAGAACTCTAGGAAACTACATTTCTCTGTACAGCTGCTAATAAAAGGTCCACTTTGTAAAAGTGTGTTGCTGATTCCTATGTATATTTTGTGTGTGATTCTAAACTTTACTCCAGTGAGAGGATTTTGGTTCTATTCTCACTGCTTTCCACAGGCTTGTGTTGCTTTGGGTTTGCTAACATAAATAAATTTAAACAAAAGTTTTCAATGAATGGTGTGATTCTTTTTCCTTTTTTGCAGCAATAGAAATGCATGTTTTGCATTTAATTCGTTTTTAAAAATTAGATTCCCTCTAGAAATACCAGCACTTAAGAGCTATAGGAATAACACTTGCCCATGGCAGCATCAAATTGTGTTGACCCCATTGATTTTAAATGTCATCACTCGTCAATCACACTGAAACACACACAGATAGTATTGTCCCTAACTTATACTTAACCAAACATATTTGGTCATTTTCTTGGGCATACACACTGAGCATTATAACTTAGTGTTGGCATCAAATAGATTAATTTTACATGTGTGCTCTTTGTATATATCACATTTGTGGAGAAATACCAACACAGTACCAGCAAAAGCATCCCACTCCATTATCAGGCTGGGGCTCAGCTGTGCTTAGAGTGAGGTTTGCATCTACAGAAGCCAAAACAGTGATTGTGTGGGAAGGGAAAAACAGCCATGCCAAATTAGCATTTATTATTATGGGAATAAAGTAATTTAGAAACAAAAAGAATAAGGCTGGAGCATTATGTTTCTTTACTAAACAAATATTGATAGACAAAAGTGTTATAAATAATGTTGGAGAAGGAGAAACCAATGCAAGAGAACATATTATTAATCAAAAATCAAAGCCCTCCTCCCGGATTATTTTTATACCAGCTTAAACCAAGACATGTCCTATCATTGTAAAGTTTAGACTGTTAGTACAGAACAAAGGCAGGCTCGTAGGTCATTGAGCATATCATTGTTGCTTGTTCTTTCATAACTTTAAACAGTCAATTGTAAGAAATACAGTAGGACTAACAAGCAACTATATCTTTATATGTCATGTTTTAATAAAACATTGACAAAGACTCCTCACCAAAACATGTGTCTAATTTGGGCTATACAATTTGCAACTACTGCTATTTAGTTACCCAATGCACACATCATAATTTAGTCAGTATAGGATATACTTTTGTTTAATACAACCTTCAATACCAATATATATTAACACATTTAAAAATGGCTTTGTGTGTCCACCCAAATTAGGGTATTTACTTATGAACAGTAACTACTATTCACAAAAAAAGTGAATTAAGTACTATTCAAATATTTCAGAGCAGTTTCACTGCTCAGATGCAATTTGGACACATGACGGGCACATTGAAGACAGATGGGATTTTTGCACGAGCCATCATACAACTGCTGCTGACTTGACATGAAACAACTAGAGGGTACAGTGAGCAGCTGCATGCAGCAGAAGAGCAGTGGGCTTTTGAAAAGGGCTCTGGGTCTACAGGGCCCAGGGATAGTCGCTATGGGTTAACCAGCAACAAAAGGTTATATTATTTTCTGGAAAACACATGCATTGAATGAAGTGTATAATTAATTGGATATTGTGAGGAGAATAATGGAATTTTTCATACAGTTTCCGTCAAAAAATAAAGACAGTTCAGAAGACGACAATTAGCAGATGTGAAAGATGGAAAGTTAGATATGGGGAGCTTGTTGCTGAGAGACTCCATATTAATAAGGCAGAAGCTGTGGAGGTGGGGAGCGATGCTTACTCTAAATGTTGCTGATGATTAAAGTGATGTGAGTAAATAAATGAACAGATGAGAACATGGCTCATAATGATGAGGGGCTTGTTGTGTGAAGGCTCAATGGATTACTTTAAAAGCCTTCACTGTATTAATAAAAAGCATGCAGGAAATACCTGATGCCACAGGAGTAACAGTTAACATCTCTGAAGATTGATTTCCTTTTATAAGGAGCAGCATGTCATCTGCATTATCCTGTTACGTCTGGTTAGTAACAGCACTAATAACTGCTTTGTTTTGTACATTGTACATATTGTGAAAAATAATAAATATGAGCGACCACCAGAATACATATTATTAATATCCAGTAGTTCAGGGCATGGTTCAGATTCTAGTCTCAGATCTGTGCAGGCTTGTAATAGTACAGTGATTCAGTGTTGAAATTAGCCTTGTATGAGTGGTATTCGGCACCATTTATTGAGAAAAGATATACAATATTAAGCCCATTAAATTCTTATTCACGAGGGTATGTGACCCTGCCTGCACAAATCTTCCAAATCTTCCACAAGTCCAAAGCTAGCACAATTTATCTAGTTGGTCAGACACAAGTTCATTCAACATTCTATATTTACTTTTATGAGTGTTGTCAAATTCATGTGAAACAGCAAGGTCATTTTATTTTTATTTTCCCATTACTTTCCTTTATCAGAACCTATACTTCCAAAATGTAGTTTTGGCTACACATCATTATCTTTTTCATAAAATAAAATTATCTTTCAAAGTTATTGTTTTCAAAATCCCCCGATGACTCATCAAACTCTTCTTTACTTCCGGTGTCTGAATCGATGATATATGTTGACGGATTTCGTTTGCAATAATAGCAAGCAAGTTATGAAAGTAAATACTATCACCAGTGGTTTGCTGCTATATTTTCCATTCTTCCCAAAATGCAATTGGATAAAAATGTCAGCTAGTTGTGAAATACTGTTTTCACAAGGGGTGTACAGAGGACCCATTACTCATACTAGCACTCAGATCGTATTCGGAAATGGACGAGGCTAGAACCATAAGTGCCATAAAAACATAATTCAGAATGTGCCTAGATCAGGGGTGGGCAATTCTGGTCCTGGACGGCCGGTTTCCCTCCTGGTGTTTGTTCCAACTGACCAATTAAGCTTCTAATAAGCACTTAATAGGTCCAATTAAGTAATTTAGGGTACAGTTGGAACAAAAAGCAGGAGGGACACCGGCCCTCCAGGACCGGAATTGCCCACCCCTGGCCTAGACTGTAGTCATGCATTACTCATTACGAACACGTGTTTAAACTTGTTACTCGGCACACCCCTAGTTTACAGTTTTAATTAGAGACATTTTAATTAGAGAACTTGTCTGTTTTTGTTTTCTATTCAGCTTGGGAGTGTTTCATCATTGATTCTGTATGTACATTTATATTATTTCATGAAAGTAAAAGGAAAACCTGTAATGCAATAATGATGGATCACATTGATATTCAGCTGTGTTCCATTTATATTCCTGTTTATTGATTCCAGTGTAGAGATCTCAGAAACTCTGGATTGCTCAAAAAAGCAATAATCTCATGGATTGTAATGGAGTGTAGATATATCTAGCATTGTATCTGGAGCATAATAGTTTTATTAAACTGAAAACCAGGTTTGGATACATAATAGGCTAAAGAGATGAATTGTTTTTGTTACTTAATATTGATTCTTACCCTTTTTTCTCTTATCACAGACAAACAATAATACATAAATATTCAATATTTTAATTGGAATTTTAGATAGGCGCTCTGTTAAAATCATATTTTTATAAGCTTTTTTTTTCTGGATAATGTACACATTCCAAGTGTTCTTTAAAAAGTGTGCCAACCAATGCTTTAAAATCCAATTTGTGTTAAAGATCATTTGATTATTTGCTTGTTTATTATATCATAATATGCAGATCTTTCAAATGGTACAGATTAAAAGCTGTTGCTGAGCAACCTGATACCCAAGGCACTTCTTAAGCAAAAGACACTGCAATGCATTTGATAGTTTGAAATTACCACAGTATCACTGCAGGTACACTGTTTTGTAAATGCACAGCAACAGGGACTGTTCCCCTGGGCATCTGTCAAAACCTAGACCAATGTGGGATACAAAACCTCCACTTAATATACAGGCAGCTACAACAGCCAGTCACAGATGAAAGGGATATTTGCGCAAAATGTCATAAAAGGCAGTGAGGCCTTGCTCCTTAGCTGCAGTCTGCAGCGTGATCCTGTGTTGATTGGGTTACATGTCACTTCAACGAAGCAGGAAATGGCTGATCTGAAGCAGCCTTGGACTTCACTGGTCTTGACCTGACTCAATTAAAAATAGGCACACATTGAAGAGAAAGATATGTTACTGACAATTCTTACACAATACAGACTAGTACACAGTAAGAGAGTGTTGCTAACCTGTAATTCTTATTTCACTCAAATATTGTAATGGCTTTTAAAAGCTATTTTGTTTATAATATATAATATCTTAAACTATTAACTGAGCTTTGGTTTCACTTAATAATAAAAAAAAAATAACTGTGTATCGAGAATATGTATTTGCTAATTAAAATGGGGTATGTAATATCACCTTGTCTTATACTATTAATGTTTTATTGGGTAGTGTAGTTAATGCTAAAATAAACACTGATGGCCCAATATTTTAAAAAATCCACGCTGTTTGTCTAACTGCAAACTAAACTGAACATACTACCAAAATAAAATATAAATAAATAAATAGATTTGTTTTGCAGCAGTTTGTAGTAAATAATACTGATGGAGGTACAGTTTGGTAAGTTGTCAGGTTACACAATAAATAAATGAAAGAAAATAGAAATTGGAGAAAACAGACTTAGACGTTTGAACATGTGCTACACACGTAATTGCAGTTGTACTTTGTCAGGTTTTGAGTTTAACATCGGCTTCACGCCCAAAAAGTTTTTTTTTTTTTTAAATAAGAGAAACAAACAAACAAAATTCTCAGGATAATAAATTCTAATTGCACAATATTTTATTTTTGTTTTTTACTTTAAATGGAAGTATATAGTATGGTATTGTAACATGTTATTGTGTTGGTTCATTTATTACATATATATTTATGATAAATAAAGGCCAAGCACTATGTTGTATTCCATAATTGTGGAGCGGCCCTTTAAATTATATGCCCAAGACTATTTAAGAACTCCTGAGTGCCACAGCCTCAGGCCAATTGCAATACACAAACCCGGGGCGTCACCATTCTCCCATGGTAAAAGGTAACTGACCTGGGGCAAGTCTTAAAAAAACAACAACAGGTATTGAAATCCGATCGATCATCAACACCATCTTGCATGGAGCAGCGACGATAGTGTAGCCTATTGAATTGCTAGTTCATATCCCACTCCCAGTTATTTTTTAAATTTATTTGTTTAGCATATATTGCATTGTGAATCGATAAAACATTATTATTTGATCTTTCACAGTTGTGAAGGTGGGTATATTTTATTATTATTATTATTATTATTATTATTATTATTATTATTATTATTAATAATAAATATTGCACAGTTATAGAGAGCCAGAGGGGGGGGGAGCTGCCGTCCCGAGAGCCAGAGGGGGAGGAGCTGCCATCCCGAGAGGCGGAGGACACCAGGCTTAGGGGGTAGGATGGTCTTAAACAGTCGCCCCTTTACAGAAGCCCAGTGAAGAGCAAGGAGCTAATGTTGGGGCCAGCTGGCATCAGATGGGAGGGTGTGCGAGTGAGTAGGAGCAGTCCTCTACGTCTGGTGTTTGACAGAGGTGGGCAACCTTACTGCACAGCGACACATTGACAAAGTCCTTGAGGCAACAGTTTTTCCGTTCCTGCAAGCCAATCCGGAAGTGGCGATTTTCCAGCAAGACAATGCAAGACCATACAGTACTAGGATTACAATTGTACGACTTCAAGAAAATAATGTCGAGGTCTTGCCATGGCCAGCAATAAAATCTGTTGGACCAAATCGCCATTGCCATCCACAGGAGACAACTGGCCAGCTGGCTGCAGCTGCACAGGATGAGTAGCGGAACATCCCACAGCATTCTATCCAGAGGTTGATCAGGTCTATGCGTCAACGCTGCCAGGATTGTGTTAATGCTCAGGGAGGTCATACTCGATACTAACTTTGTAATGTTCTAATTTTGACAGTGTGTCACGTTTCATACTGAAAACTTATCATCATTCTTTGATCTGTATTTTTGTTCACATTTTCTGTGATTTTGTTTGATATCTATGTTTAAAATATTTGATTAAATCCGTTAGACCTGAGTGTTGCATTTCTTTTGTGCATCAGTGTATACAGTATATATAAAAATGGACATAAAAAACACTTTTGGGCAGATGTCCATGAAGTTTAAAAGTTTACTTGTACAGAACATTGTTCCAAAAGATAATAAGCTGTTATTATCATATACCATTCTAGAACATTTTTTTTTTTTTTTAGCATAAGTAAATACAGGAAAGTCATGTGATATTATTGGCTATGGTCCTTTTAATCAAAGAGCCTTTCTGAATCAGTGAGCCCATCTAAAGCAAAACCCAAGAAGGAAAAGAAATTTCACACTGAGTAATTGGCACATTGCTTTATTTTGAAAACAAACAAACAAAAATGTTCATTCCCATCACATTGAAATGAAACCATTTGTTCACTTACAGTTTGAACTCTTATTTAAACTGAACATTGCACGCACTGGAACATAGAAAATAACCAGAATGTGTTTGCTTTATTTTATACAGTGCAAGAAGAATTTCAAATGATTGGTCATATCAAACTGTCATAACAACACCAAGAACACCTAAGACAAGCCACACTTTTTTTTGACTGCAAAACTTTCCCGCCAATTTTTTAAAAATATTTGCCACACAAACAAAAAATGGACGGTCCACACAATCAGAAGGCTAAGAGCGGCCTATTTCTTTTTTTTTTTTCAGGCATTCTCTTGGGCAGCCTTGCTGTCTTCCTCCTTGGCTGCCTCCTCCTGGGCACTTTCAGTAGGTTTGGATTCATCTACAGCATCTGAAATGGGACAAAAAACATGATTATGTTAGCAGATATAATATGGTGAGGAAACATTATGTGGTTGCCTGTATGCAAGCTGTTCAAAAGGGCTTCACCATGTAACACAAGAGCTTGTATAAATTATCATATTGTCTGTAACAGTGTAGAAATATATTATATCAACTGTGTTATGTTTTTTCTTCATGTATTAAACTATGCCAATTTCATTTATAAGCAAGAATCATTCAGTTCAAGCTGGAACTGTCAACCTTTTCTGTAATGGGCTTTGTTCCCAGGGCTCAACAACTCTCCAGTGAATTATAACTGTAAGATCAGGCCTAATGCGAAGCAACATTCCTGGCAGCAGGGCCCGCTTGTGAGAACAACTCTCAGCTCAACGGGGCCAATTAGAAACAGGAGGACTAAGCCGAGCACCGACCAACCTCTTCTTTTTAAAACTGCAATATCACAAAGTGTACTTAAAACACAAGTTCCTTAAAAAAAAAAAAAAACACCTACTTAAAATATAACTTACTTATAGCTTTGCTTGTCTGACATAGTTATTTGATTGCACAGGGAGCTGCAGTGTAGTGTCTAAAAACTGCATGACTACTGTTATAGTTTCCTAATGTTAAACTCAACTAAATAATCCTGATATACACACTGTTCTTCACTTTTATAACTTAAAGAAATAGCTGATTATCTTTTTTTTTTAAATAACAGTACACAGATCTAGCAACCAGTGTAATTTTCTGTACAAATATTTTCGAGAGGTACATTTCCACAACTGGGACAACTGACAACTGTATTATAACAAGAAGGCTGATATTATTACCCAGAACCAGTTGGGGTTTATGATTAGCACAGCGTGATACCCCCTGCTTAGTCAAGCCCTTCCAGTACGATGCCCATAATTGGAACTGCAGCATGGGGAAGAGTATGCAGGTTGTCTGGTATATTGGCAATTAAATTGCACAACATAGTGTTTTTTAAAGTTCCTTATCTTTATCTATAATGTACTACATGTCTGCACAAACACTGTCTTTAAGGTGAACTTTAATTTCATTCAACTTGTTAAGACTTAGGCCATATTTGGGTTTGACACCCCTCCACGCATAATACGCCTTGTCACATGGTCACGAACATTATATAGTTTTGTGCTATTCGTTTTATTATATTCACAAAATAAGCTTCCCAAAGAGGTTTCTTTTTCAGTGAACAATTTCAGCCACTAGAGGGTGTACACCATACATTGCCAGGTCTGCTGCTGCTGCTTCAGACAAAGGAGTCTCGGGAGGGGCAGCAATTTGCTGCTAGGCACTTGCCAACAGCGCTGCTACCATGAAAACACAACACGTGGAAAAAGGGTTTTGGAGCCATGGGTTCTCTGAAAGGGGCTGAGGGAATCTCAAGATGGTGCCAGTTTTGCAAGTGACTTATTTAATAAGTGTCTCCAGTGATGGAACAGAGAGACAGCTTTTAAGTACATTTCAAGATAATTCATGATTTCTCTGGAATGGGAAGCACATTAAGGAGACAGAAAAAATAGGCTTTTTAATTCTTTCCAGCACTACTACTTCTACCTGATATGTAATTCTATATGTCCTCTTGTAACTACTGTATGTAATACCCAAAGGGTTATGCATGTGTTATGCAAGCACTAACATACATTTTAAATCATGAATTATTCTATTATTTATATGTGAATCGTAAGCACGCTTGGATAACAGATGAAATGAAGTGGTCCACTGGTTCTAATGGACTTGCTGATTCAGAGTATCTGAATTTGACCCAGCTTATTGTGATTGACAGAAAAGCCACCATGGAAATGCTGGAAAAATGTGAAGCCAATCTGGAGTTTTTGGAAACATGCGCTGTCAGTATGGACCAAGATATTATGGTACTTCAAGTGTCTCAATGACTCTATTGTTGTCCATATTGGTGTCTGTTGCTAACCCAGTTGCTAAGCAAACTGCTGGATCCCTATAGCATTCATTTCAGTGCACAGATTAGCAGAAGGGAAGTCATTTTGCCTTGCCCCATTATTATAGACAGAAACAGAGTCTTATTAATTAGCCGATGTTTTAAAAAGCTAAGATGTTGACCGAGCCTTCAGAACCGCAATAAGAAAGTCAGACAGTAGACAGATAGTAGTGAGTGAGGGAAAGGTGGAGACGCAGACCTTAATTGGAAACAGCGTATATCTGGGATTTGAATTCAGCACCTTTACGTTTTTTAATCTCCAAGGAGGTAGTTTACAAGAAAAATAAAGAAATGAATGCAATACATAAATATGCCCTGCCTGTCCTTGTCTATTTCTGTTCTATTTTAATTAACGACGGTGCACTGAAACATGAATACATGTCCCAGGTATGGGTTCTGAAAATAGCCTGAACTAGATTTTATTTCTGAAGGTGAATATAACTCACACAAACTCTCATTGTAGAATAGCCTGCCTTTCTTTCTCATGTACAAGGCTTTGTTGGTTGGAAGATATGTGCATGCTCCAATAATCATGGTATTAATTCTACAAACCCCAATATATATATATATATATATATATATATATATATATATATATATATATATATATATATATATAATATTTTATATTTTATTTGTATTTACTGTAGTAGTTGGTAAGATTATAATTTTGTGATTAATTGGTAGCAGGTCTACTTATATCCCTTAGTTTAAAACATCTTCATTGTTTTTTTTTATTTCATTTAGTTCTTTTACCATGTTACCATGTACCAATCTCCATAACATTTGTATCTATTTAATTCATTTAGATACTGAAACATCACACCAGGACAAAAATTGGAAGCCGTGACATTCCAATATTTTCTGATTCCAGCTGTTTTTATTCCTGCCTAGCAGCCATATAACTCTTTCATATCTATATTTTATAGGAATTATATTAGGTCATAAAAGTCATAAATGTTGCAGTAATTATTTATGCCATGACTGCACTCTAAAGACTTTGCAAATAATGCATTTAACTTGAAGGAATTGGAACTCCTTGAAGTAACAGCTACAAAGTTATGATAAATCACTACTGGTATAGATATATGTGATACATGTTGCAGTCCACCTGTTCTGCAGTGTGTATGGAAGTGTGTATCTGCTATTCCCACAGCCAGCCTAACTGGCAGAACAGTGCTGTGTGGAAAATGTGCAATTCAAGTATTGATCCAGGGCTGCCAATTATAGTATAAAGGCCAGAACCCAAACCCCTTGTTACACAAATCTTACTCACACATTTTCAGATTACTTCTCTGTAACTACAATGGTACAGCACTCCCCTATTTGGGGCTTTTCTTTGACATAAACAGTCGATTTATGAGATGAACCATCTAAAAAAAATGATGATTGTATATCTTGTCTGAAAAGGGCATATACATGCTGCCATATGTACAGGCACAGTTCAATGCCAGTAATATATTTTTAAAACATACTGTAGGTGTGGGGTATTAACTAAAAAAAGTTGGGTTTCCACTGTCCCAACCCTGTTCAGGACAGGATTCTAAAAAAACAAGAAAACACTCAATAAATGGAGCTTCTCGTTCATCAATGTCACAAATAATTTACTTTTTTAATACATGCACATCCTGGTGCTACCACACCGATGTGTCTTGGTATGATTATATACAAAAAAAAAATACTGGTAATATTGTGCTAAACATTTTTAGTATTTAGTTGATTACTGAAGTGCAGTGCAGTGGTCTGACACAGCCGTGCCTGCCAAGCCCATTACTCTGAATTACCGCCCTGCAGTAGATTAGCAGCCAGGCATGATGGGAGCCAGACTGCAGCGGTTTAATTGCCACACACATCTTGCATCGTCTAGGTCTAGACACCAACAGCACAGTTACCATAGCAACCAGGCACCTCTGGCTGGTGAGCTGAGGTGTCTCCAGAGAGCAGGAGGGGATTCATTTTATCTTCAATTAAATTTGAACTCTTGTTGCTTCTATTGCAGTATAGTGCAGTTCAGTAATGTAAAACAACAAAAATATTTGCCCTTTGCATTATATTTTGGCTTATTTTTAATCTTTGTTTCATGTTGGAGGGAGGGATGAAGTCTGAATGCGATTTTTCCCTCCATAGCAGGTTCGGCTCCGTTTTATTTTGCAAACAATTTACATTTTGACAAGGAATGTATTTGATTAAGAATGGATATACCCACACATCATCTGTGAAATCTGTCAGTGCCCATCACTATCGAAGGGCACAGTACAGACAGAACAGTGATGTACATTATATGACTTTCTCTAAAGCAATTCTGTTCTAAGTCTGTAATTAACTTAAAAAAAAGAAAAAGTGTAAAGATTTATTTATTTCTTTATTTATTTATTTATTTTATTTTTTTTTGGGGGGGGGGGGGGGGGTTTAAATTAAGCACAATTATTCTCCCACTACAATTCCCTATGTGATTTAGCACCAAGCGGTTCTTTGTGAAATTCCATTGGGGATGGATGCCAGCAAAGTTCCTGACTGTGCTTCTGAGTGATTTAGGTCAGATGCATCTGAAAATCTAGAGGACACAAGTTGAGCTCAATATCTGAAAGCACTTTATTGTCAGTGATCTACTGTATATGTCTGCATTGCAAGATTAAAAACCCAAGGCAAGGTTTTATTTGTATTGGAAGTCCTGTGTTTAACAAGAAAGCCTAAATCTGGAATAACGGTGAATTAACACCAGAAACCAAAAGCTTTTCCTTGAGGTACACATATAAAATACATGAGTATCCTACATTTGGAAGTCTTAGTGGCAATCATTTCTATTTTCATATAAGTATATTTTCCCTAATTTAATTTCAAGCACCCACAGTGTAGCTTCAATATCACAGTTTCATAAATATCAGTCAATATTTTTGTATATTGTAGTTTCTTTTACCATGTGGAATAGCTGTCAATATTTGTATACCTTGGTAGAAGCCTGGTTGTGCTGAAAATACACCATTTAAAAAAATGTAAATTGCACAATTTATCATCAGGTGACACCAACAGTCAAGTCAAAGCCATTTAGAATCCAACTCCTTAATTAAAACATAAATATTCTATTTCTTGCACTTGCCTATTAGTAAGGTACCCATCAATTAGAAATGTTGCCCCTAAGCGCTTAATAAAGCTATCTCCTTTTTGGCATCATTCAGAGTACAATCATACAACAGCATCCATGCTGCTCAGGAGACACCCGTTTGAGCGAGAATGGCCTCTTACACTGTCTGTCTAGGGTCTCCATGCCCTGAGCCCCGCTTGCCCTAATTAATAATGAGTAATGAAGTATGTGCAATGCACATGATAGCTTTTAGAGACACTCGAAGAGAAGAGCCTTCATTATTTCACACTTTTCAATGACGACACAGGCATCAGCTGCCAGGCCATGGCTGATTATTTGATTGGATTCCTTCTAAGAGGAAACACAAGTACTTTCCTAAGGGTCTAAACCCACAACAGTGACACCAGCAGACCATAAAAAAAAAGAAAAAAACCTTTTCAACAGGTAGCAGACGCCCTCCACTGGCATCTTAGAAGAGGACTTTGTGAATAAGCCATTTCCCCTGTGAAGCCCTCTCTTTCTCTCTCTGTTTTTGTAATCTGTTTTGCTGAGGTTACCTCAGGTTAAAAGTACTGCCTGAATTTCCAGCATTTCAAAGTAGGTTCTGGTTTTCATGAAGGGCTGCCTTCATGACAGATTACAGATCGACTCAGTGGACGTTAATAAGATATGTTAATAACTGACAGCCCTGGTAAGTGAATTATCATATGCGCTGCAGACTGATACAAGACCAAGTCCCTCCACTCAAAAATCGTTTAGGGAGGCAAGAATTTAATTCTATCCAGTGGCTTATTCTATAAGAGACGGTCAGTGCAGTGTGTTTAAACAATGTGTAGATGTATAGTCATGGACACAAGAAATAAGGTGGGAATTGCCTGAACTCATTCATGCAAGACCGGAACAGCCATGAGGTAACCAGAAAAGAATGTTTTTATTATCAGTTTAAATCTAGGCTACTCGTGACTCAAAACTCAAAGGGATTATTTTGTCAAGCCTGTTAATTAATGCATTGCATGGTGCGCAACACCTTCACTCTCTACATTGTCTTTCTCTTCTTTATTAGTCAGCACCATCGTGCTGGACAGCTGCAAACATCACAAGGCAGTTGGCCATTGACCTTTTGCTGAAATTAACATTGAATTAAATCACTGTGCACTACACAAAACTTTAACGCACACTATATTTGAATGTGGTTTTGTTGAATTAATGTTAGGTTTGGCATTGATAAAACTGTTCTTGACTTGATATAAAGTAGATTTGGAGGTGTTTTCAACACACACTCATATATAAAAAAGAGTGTACAGTTGCATAGCGTTCAAAAAGAAAAAAAGAAGAAAATGGATAATGGGTTTAACCTACATAAAGTAGACTCTTTAGGATGAGTATTGAACTTTAGAGCCTTAACTAGTAATGATAAAAAAAGGTTTGTGTGTATAAATTGTATGCTATGTGTTTTTTTTTTTAACTTAATAAATAGATAATAGCATTGCTAACTCATTTGTAATTCAGTTACACAGTAAATGGATTATAATTAAATTGTATAATGTGCTATGTTAGATGTCACAAATACTTGAAAAAGCAGTTTAAATTGACCTTGGCAGGAAGTGAATGTCCGGAAAAATTAAATGAAAAAAGGCACTTCAGAGGGCATTTGAAAATAGATGGATAAATAAAGGAACTAGTCAATCTGTATCAGAATCGCGTCAAGTTCTTTTTATTTAACACTATCTCCTCCATTTCCATCCAGTGGAATACAAGTCAAAGCTTTTAAATATGCAGCTTTTCTAAGATTACAAGTGATTTATACACTTTACCTAAAGAAAACATCTACTATTGATAAACCATTACAACACCAGTGTATAATCACGAGGGAACAATCGCAGAATCATTATCAGACCATAGCACTACCAGCAATGCCAATACAAGCACATGGAAAACTCTAATGGATTACCAGTGTCTAATGGCTTATACCATCATGAATGATAACATAACTGCTTTTTTGCAACCCATTACTCAAGTATGTTGATTCGCTTCACCTGGATCTTTTTAAAGGCTGGGTTCCCATGCAGACACAGGAATGGAATGTAGAGAGAACAAGAGGCTGTCATGTGCCATGCCACCGGCACTAGTACTGTTTAACGTTCTTCACAAAAGAATCCTACGGCTGTTATATTTTTGTGAGTGTAAGATTGTAAACCTGCCTTTGTAAGAACTACGAGCAGCGGGAAAAACTATTCTCAGAATTATGAGAGGGTGTGAGTAAACCAATTTGGATATATATTTAGTAATTGGATAGATACCGCCATAGATGGCTGTTGAGAGTAAATACCTGAAGGAAGTGACTAGTTAAATGTACTGTTCAAAACTAAGCAAATTTACATTTACTTTGGCCAGATGCTTGTAAAGTGACACACAGGCTTGGTATATGGTGTAATCCCTGACAGCCTGTCATTCTGTAGATTAGAGGGAGGTTTGAGTCTATTTTAGTTTCCGTTCTTTCTTGTAGAGAAACGCCCCTGATTTTAGCCGATTTTATGTATTGTGTTTAGCTGGAAGGTTTTTAATGATAATATCCTGTGAAGGATTGTTTGTAGTAATTCACCGATGGTATATAAACTTTACTATCCTACTTGGACTGACCCTCCTACTTTCAGTGTCTATGTCCCTGATACACATTTTAAGACTGTTTATTCTTGTCTGTGTGCCTTTTCTCCTCGGGTTACATCCCAGTTATGTACCACTGCCCTATAAAACAAACCTGTGATAAACTTTGAATTATAAGGGACTAATTGGATGTGTTCACCAAAATGATTCAATTTCTGAGGGAAAAAGTCCCTCAGTGGCGTAGTCAGACTACTGATTTTGATCCTGTGCCATTTACTGTAGCCACTTTCTCTTGTCTTGAGGAGGCATTACAAAAAAAAATTGAGGCTGGTGGATTAAGAGAAGACCTGAGGTCAGGTTTTTCAATCCACAACTTAATTTTAACAATTCAATTATAGTGACCATTCATTTTGTAACTGGAATTTTAAGCTAGTCCAACTATTTTTGTTTAATGAATAAATTACTAACTTGCAAAATAAAGATAAATCATTGTATACCCATGCTGATGAAGACAACAATTTCCTATTATCAGGGACTGCCTCGATCACGGCTTGTTCGAGCTACGCCAAACAATATATATATTTTATTGTTTTTTAAATGAACTAAACAGACTAAATAGTGTTCATTATTGCTTAACCTCCCACAGTTCCATACTCTTTGTGCAGCAGCCTCCAAACATGTTCCCAAAACTGAAGAGATGTAGTGGAGCAATTAAATAATAAGAATCCCTCACCCCCGCAAAAGGATGGCATTGAACATCTGCTGGTAATCCCCAAAGTGTGTGGGAGGTGGCAGGGGACTTAGTGACTGCTCCAATACTTTCTCACATTACTCACACAGAAAAGGAGACTGAAATATTGGCCTCCTGTGCAGTCTTACAGAACTGCTTACAGTGCAGACAGAGGTGCATTTCAGCTCAATAACCCAGCAGTAATCTCTTAGAGGAAGTTCATGCAAAACAGTGTGTACGCCAGTATTTATTTAGATTCAATAAACACATTGCAATTAACTCTGTTAATTGCAAGAACCTATATTTTCTCTCAACATTTCGCCCCAGCTAAAACATGTATTGAATTTAATTTTTGATCAATCCGGAGTTTCATTAATTTTGTAGATATATACTAATAGGATGTTTGAGGGTCTTAGAGAACGGAAAACTGGAAAGAAACTTATTTACAGTATTAACAATATAAGCACAGTGGTGCTTTTAAACAAATTTACATTAAAGTTACAATAATAATAATAATAATAATAATAATAATAATAATAATAATATATGTTGTTCAATCCCTCCCACCCTTCAAATTATATTTCTCTTTTCCTTGTCTTTTTTTAAACTATGTGGCCTTTAGAACAAGACAGGAATTCCAAAAACTTTCTGCTTTCGTAATGAGACTGCCTGTGTGTGATCTGTCCATCAGAGTGACTAGCAGTAACAACTGAGGCTTCACTGAGCAAGGTTGCCTAGGAAACTAGTTTGGGCCTGCTCTTTGGCTCTGATAGCTATCGCTGTGAGAGGAAAAATGAAAGGGTGAACAAATATTTCTGTGATCGATAAATAGATGAATAATTGGTACTTTATTTTTTTTTCCTTAAGCATTGCTTTATGCATGTTTTTTCAACGGCTGTTTTTATGAATAAAACATATATTTGTAAAACTGCTCTCGACTGTTGCTTGGCTTTTTAAAAAACAGTTCCATGCATACCAAAATGATTGTATTCATAAAAATAGAACATTTAAATATCTCATGAGCTTTGTGAATACGGCTCTATGTCTTGCTGGGTTTTATATTATATTCAAAGTCAGTGAATGTGTTGGAGCCTTCAGCACTGTACAGGTTAAAAATATGTATAGAATTCCATAAAGTGTTTTGATAATATATTACCATGCTAACAAAACAAGAAATACCGAAGAGAGCTTATTAAAATAACAAGCTTACATGAGACATCTAAGAGAAAGATGTTGCGTCATCTGCCTTAGTAGCATTTGATGGAAATGCTTAAAGATGCAGTTAGTTCATCCAAATGTATTACAGTATGTTTCCTCCAATGTTTTGTTAGTTGTTATTTTACTATACCATGGTCATTCTGCTACTCTCTCTCTCTCTCTCTCTCTCTCTCTCTCTCTCTCCCTCTCTCTCTTTCTCCTTACAATGATTTTGCATTATTTAAAGTAATTTACAAACAGTAAAAAGCTGCTCTTCAAATGATGTCGAATATTTCAGCTGCTTTACATTTATCTTGGTTTCCATGGAAACAAGACTAGAGCTTAGACTACCCAATCATAGCTTTCTTGGATCCGAGTAAGCTTACATTCATGAATGAAGAAAGTCATTCACAAAAAAAAAAAAAAAAAAACAGAATGGAGAGGAAGGGGGTGTTAAAAGGTGACATACACAGAACACAGTTAGAATGTATAATTACCATGACAGTCTAATTACTGCAGCTAAGGCTGCTAGAAAAAGAAACATATTTCAGAACTGATGATTATCTTGCAATGATAGCGTACATCACTTGAGAATCACAGAAAACTAGAGGAAATTATGTTCTTTGTGGGGAAATGTAAACTGTTACATATAGTATCTAGGATAAACAACAATTTTTCATTCTGGATCTGTAAAAATAATTCACTGTTACGAGTGCCGTTAGGCAGAAGAAACTGTGGATATTTTCTTACCAATTCAACACTTTGAGCTGTTTGTGCCACTTAAAAATGTCTTCCTAACTGATACTTGTTCGATACAGAAATTGAATTGATTGTTAATTTGGTACTTGGATTTTGTTTTTGCTCTTTTGTTACGCTTAGTTCAAACAGTTAAAATGTTTGTCTCTCATATTGTTGGAATGTTGTTATGAGTTCCTTGCAATTTGAGTTTGAAATCCCACTTACACAGACAACAGTGTATGTTGTTAGTGAAGATTTTCCGCACCTAAAACAGATAAAGACCTAAATATCATTGCCAGCGATCAATTTTCGAGACATACTCAGGCAAAATGTAAGTGGGCTGTAAGCTTGTCTGAACAATGGTTAAAACGAAAGAAATGCAAAAGCTGAGTTCACATCTAACTTCAGTTAATGAAGATTTACTAAGTGATGATGAAATTGCTGTTGATCAACAATATACCTGCTCTGCACTCCTATTCTCTTCAAAGCCACTTTCAATTGGAAGATTCGTAGAATTAATCCATCAAAAGATCAAAGCGTGACATCATAGAAATGTTTTAAGGTTAAAGTATACTTTGTTATAAATGTAGCTTTTCTGCAATTGTTTGTCATAACTTTGATAAGTTCCTTCAATGCACAATTTCCATTTAATAAGCAATAGCCCCAACACGTTTTGAAGTCTGTGCACTCCTTATGAAAATGAGATGCAATCTTAAGAGTCCTGGTGAAATAAAGAAATTCAAATTAAAAAAAAAAGCAGATTGTTTGAGGGTTTGGTTGCCTGACACACAGATGCCCACTTTGGCAAAATTGTAATTAATATAGCAAAGCTTTAAGCAGAGAAGCACTTAAGTGCTTTTTTAACAGCATTATAGTGCCAATGATAGCTGTGCGATCATTTTGGTTTAATTTACTAGAAAAGATAAGGGGGGGGGGGGGGTCTGCTTCCTTTCTTGCTAATTATTCTGTGTAATGTGTTTATTGATTGATTGGTTGACTGATTGATAGAAAGGTGGACAAGGGTGGCACATTAAGGGTCAAGGCTCCTTTCAGAGAGCACATCTGTTTCCTGCTTTAAATTAAACCACAGAGGTGTTGGAAATTGTCTCCATGCCCTACAATGTGCTGCCCATCAATGGCTGTAACTACAGGTCATTTTGTCAATGCCAGTACCCAAGATGGATAAATAAATCTTTGTTCAATGTCAGTGTTTCCAAATTAACAGAAAGTATAGATGTGCAGTGGGATATAAGTACAGCCAAAACACAGCTGGAAACGGCTTCATATTTGATGGTAATGAAAGGGACTGCAGGCTGGCTCCAGTATTCTTTCTCCCCAACTCTCTCTCATTCTGAGAGTAAGAATTACAACCTTCAAATAAGTGAAAACCCCATGTGTCGTATATGAAATACTGTGCGAGATGCTTTGATTGTGAACTAATTAGATTTTCTAAACCTTTGAGAAACTGCCACGTTTCGTAATAGCAACTTCAGTAACTGGGTGTGCTTCCCTTCAAGCATGTCCGCTCGCCAGAGGGGTTGATTCGTCTTTATTTGCAGACTATGCTTTCTACCCTAGATTGAATAAGTTATGCCTTACAAAAAAACCTGTTCTATCCTTTGACCTTGACAGATAGTAATTAGAGTCTAAATTGGAAAACAGGAGTCAATTCATTTCATCTGTCCAGCGTCTTTCACCTTTAACCCTCCCAGATTAAGCACATGTTTGAACAGATACGATACGGAAAAATCAGTTGTTGTCAGGGTATATGTTTAGTTGGATACATCTTTTACGGTGTAAAAACCAATAAATGCAATGAATGAAGAAGCTTTGTAACCTTTACATTATTATGGGGTTGGTTTGCAGAATGCTGTGTGTAATGAAAAGCACAACCATTTCAGATTGATTGTGCTATAGAGATAATCAATTCAATACAGTTTTTAGGCTTCTACAATGGCTAAGAATCGAATGTGAGTTTGCATACAACAAAAGACTTTTAAAATTAGTGAGGAGCTTAAAGTACCAAGATTCTGAAGATATTACACTTCACATCTATCATATTAAAAAGACATTTAATTACTCAAACCCAGGCTGGATTCAAGCCTGTCTCGGAAGTGCAGTCAGTGAACTCACCAGGGAAATGGAAGATGTCATCTTGTCGTCTAATCGACAGGGCTTTTTTAGATACTTTATTTTACACGTTAATGCACTACTGAGTACAAGATTCGGAGGATACCTATTAGGTATAGGATGAATGCATTACTTTTGCAATACCCATGCATAACACATAACGTATTCTGTTTATCCTTTTCGAATAATCATGTACCGTGCCTACCGTATGTACCATGGATCTCGCTGTATGTGAAGAGTCACCCAATACTGTACATCAACCAGTTTGGGGTTCATGAACTGTGTGGTGTAGGTGTCAAAGAGTTATTACACATGGGGAATAGTTTGTTCCACCTACAGCAGCAGCAGCAGCAGTTTCAAACTGGGTTCTGAAATTGATATTTTTGTTTGGTTTGTGCATAGCATCTTTAGGACTTAACATTTATACATCTGGTGTAATCAAATTTCACACATCCTTAAAATTTTACAGTTTTGAAGGACAGTGAGCAAATAACTAGTTAAATGTATTTCACTTATAAACATTAGATTTTATATGAATAGGAAGGTACAGTCGTCAAAGGCATTTTGAAGGATGCAGTCTGCTATGATTACCCCCAGGGACACACTTCTCAAAATGTACAGCAGTAGGATGTTTGGGATGAGTCATCAAGCCAAAAAGAAGAAAAAAAAACTTTAAAGAATGCAGCATGTTTTGACCAGAGTTAAAGGTGGTTATACTGATGAAAGAAGTCTATGCTAATGTAAAGGAACTGCATGAAACTCACTGTGTGCTGAACATTTAATGGATGTGTAAAGATTTTCATTTGTATAATGAAGTATTTAATTCTTTGTTTTTTTTAGATTAACTATTTTAATGATTTTTTTTGGGAGAAATTTGCATGGCAGGAAAAACCCATATCCAAAAAAAAAATGCTTTGTTGGGCAATTCAGACAAATAATTTAAAACAAGCATAGCAAGTGCATTCAAGGCTAATGTATCAGTTTCAGACCCTTTAAATATAACAGAAACTGTTCCCTTGGGTTGGGGTGCGCTTCCATCTTTTGGTCCAAAACATTAAAACCAGGTCATTTTCCAATGGAGTTCTTCCCCAGATAACAACTATCTGCTACCAAAAAACAATTAAACATAATTAAATCATTCCTTGGTACCAACAGGGTTCACATGTTTCAAGCAAGCATTTAGCAGGGGGATGTTTCTTAATCATACTCAGCTCAGTGGTGCTATAACAACCCCATCCCTGCTTCCTTCCTCACCTCGATTGACAGGAGCTTTTTGCAGAAACGACAGCATGAAATTAAAGCCCCCCATAGCTATTTACAACCTGTCTGAGTCTCATTTCCTCCTCCCTTCAGAGACAATGTACCCATTCGCTGCTCAATCTTGACAGATGTCTTTTGTAGCAAGTCTGCCGCTAACATTTGCTCCTGCACATTTGTAATGAAATTCACGGGAGCAGAGAAATAAAGCATTAATTGGATCAGCTGTCAGAGAGTGGATGTCATTTATATCTTTATATACCTTAAACCCACCCTTGCAGGAATAGCTGAATGGATCAACTTGCCCTGTTTGATAACCTCTCCTGCCCTCTTGATCAGGATTGTTTCCTTCAAGGGCAGTTTCTTATAAATGTATAAACCATTCAAAAGTCTTTTTGTTTTTTACTGGTTACTGATACCATATTAATTACTGTGTTACAGCAGCTTCTGCTATTGCTGTGTTTCCTAATTTATGTGCTACTTATTTGTCTTCAATATACTTTTAATTTATTCACACTGACACTCTTCTTCCTGTGGGAAACCTCACACTTTCTAAAACAGTTTTTGCAATAAATCATGCACACCTGAAGCTTGAGATTTGCTCCATCCAATTTGTGATGGACCAGATTCTCTCCAGTGTGTGTTTGACACGTTAATCCACAAAGAAAAACTGTACTCACTCAAGTACAAGGGAGCTGACACGTTTGTGTTTTATATTATCACCAACAGTTTAAAGCCCAATACTAAGCCATTTTCACCCTTACAAGTTCGGGGGAAATGTGATAGAAGCGGGATACCACCCTTTATCATAGAGGGCAACTGGATACGCTGAACCTGTCAGTACTCAATAAACAGATATGACGCCAAGTGTCATTTTTACAGGCCCTGGTAGCTTTACACCTTCTTGAAAGAAGTTCCTTTTTGGTCTTATTCCTCTGAATTGGGAGAGTTTAAATACACTGGCTGAGTGTCCATGTCCTCTGTATTTTTATTAACCCTTACACATTTTTTTTTCCACAGCTTTTTGCTCACTGTAATTTTTTTCTAATCTGTTGACCCCGATAATTAAGGGCACTACATTTAAGACTGATATGCAAGTAAACCCTAGTGAGGCTACAACTTCAAAGGCTAATTGATGTTGTGTAGATAAAGCATAACCAATTCTGTCACACACACACACACACACTTGTGTTTCCCTGCTGTTTCCATCTGAAAGCTGTCAATTGGTGCCACTATATACAGTATAAAGGGAATGTTATTAATGTGATTCGGTCCTTATGGTAATAACAAAAAGAATGAAAGCAGTTGAGATGCCCTGCCCTGATTATATGCATTACTTAATGCTCCCTTGAGATCAGAGCTGATCCATCTTGCAGTGACACAGCCTTGTTTCAGAGCGGACAAATGTAATCAATAAGTTTTCAGTCTGCTTGCCATTTGTACAAAATCCTTTCGAGCTGTCATGTTGATATCTGTGTTTGAGGTGCATCCCTGATTGGTCTGTGCATTTAGACTTTTCCGCATAGGTTAACACAAACAGACAAGTCATTTAAATGTAATTACATATAGTAAGATTTAAGGATTTAAAATCAATTTCTCTAGCATTTACTGTTTCCAGCACCAGTTGACTGTTATCACTGTGGTGTTTTTTTCCCGATACCTAATACACCACTTAGAACTAGCTGTGCAACCCCATGGGACAAGTGAATGACACACACACCAATATGGAACATTCTCAAGAAAATCCCTGTAATTGTTTTTCTCTTCATGCACAAATGAATTTAATTTCATATTTTGTTTAAAAACAAAACTGCATATTTGATCATTCTTTTTAATAGTCATATTTCTTTAATTGATACCGCTCAGTTAATATGAAGCATAACCCAGTTAAATTCCGCATATGGTTTATCATGTGTAAAGCAGCCAAACATCAATTATTTAAAATTCAAAAGAGCTGAAAAAATTACTAGCTCTTAAGAGCCCTTATTCAATGATCTGTGCTGCTCTGCACAGTGCAGATTACCAAGCAAATACTAGGCTATATTTGCGTGTGGATGTGATGCAGTGTCTGCTATAAATATCATTAAACTGACTCGTTTGATTTGCCGGACCTGGTTGTTTCAAGACAAATCATATTCCTAACCCAATTGTTTTGTTTGGCCACACCTAAAGAAAATTTACCTAGCCTCATTGTACCACGGCTAAAATTATGAGTGTGTATGCATAGAAGTTACCACATGAAAGGAATACATCAATCAATTGATCAGATAAAATACCAATACTGTACCAATTTTCTTCATATTGTTGTTCAGTGTGTCTAATCACAAGCTGGTGGAAATAAAGTGATTTTTACTCTATTTGAATGGGTTGATTTTGAGTCTGGCTTGCTTCCTGCAATGCTGGGCATTATATAAGGTTGCAGTAGCAAAGCATTGGAAAATGTTGTCATTCTGTATCAGCTAGTATGCTTGCTGATTTTTTGCTCAGCTCGGCGTTATGTTTGTGGCATTTTCTGTACCAAGTGGAGGAGCTGAATGGTAAACTCAAATCTGTAAAATGGCTAAAAAGTCAAATGTAAAGGCAGTGTGTAGTGCACATTTGTGCAGATGTGTGTTTGGATGCCCAAGAATTTATTGCTCTTATTACACAAGAAAAGAATGGTCTACAGCTGTTTTAACTGTGTACTTCAAACTATGGCTTATGGATGGTCTTATTTTAATGGCCATCGCAATGGGGTTTGCGGTTTCTATTATCGCAAGCCACCAAAATGGTATCTCTCTCTTTAAAGTGCTGCACAGCTTTGTAATGTGACCTCAACCTGAGCAATATCTGTAAACCGAATGCATTACCATTTCCCAGGCTCTCGGAAATGTCATAAAATGATGGATTGGACTGAGAATAACATCCCTGTGGTGTACTGTTGTTAGCAAAATGTTTGGAGCCTCCAATCTGATCAACCACGTCTAAGATATATGGCAGTGATTCACAACTGGAAAACAACATCCTGTTTTTTTATTTTTATTTAACATTGAAGACTTGCAATTCAAGAAGTCTCAAAAAATTATATATATATATATATATATATATATATATATATATATATATATACAATTTACGAGGTAGTGTATTGCCAGCTATATTCCAAATTAAAATAAAATAAAAATTATTAAAATATTACTTGTGTAACATGAGAACGCCTTAATGCATATTTCTTTCAGATGAATGTTTCAGATTGCGGAAGTAAATTGTGAAAACTAAAATAAAGAAGCAATTTTATACTAATAATATTCATTTATCAGTGCCTGCTGTTCATAATTAATTATTGTTTAAGGTTACCTAATATGAACAGATCATGTTAAGTTTCAAAGGGGCAGAAAAAAGTGACAGGCCTTCAAACCATGGCGATAGATACACTATTTACTGTGGTATCCAAGGTTGAGATGCATGCGTGGATCTGGTGATTCTACATGGGATTGCCACTTGAAGGTCGTGACACAAGTATATTGGATGTGTTGAGCTGTTTCTGTGGACCATTGTTATGTCAAACCAGATTTAACAGCTTCAAATATAATGCATAGCAGCAACCTTTATTAGAGCAACCAGATGTGATCGGATGTTACATTTAAATCAGATTTTCTCATTAAAATAATATAACCAGAACCACCCTTTGTAATAAATTTAGTTTCTACTAAATATTTACAGATTGCCAGTAAGATTCCAGGCATTCTAAAGCATTTAAGTAAACTTTATTCTACTGTTTCTTTCATTACTTTTCCCCCAATCTCTTTAGAAACAAGGACCAGGGGTCACAAATGGAGATTAGATAAAGGGGCATTCAGAACAGAAAATAGGAGACACATTTTTACACAGAGAATTGTGAGGGTCTGGAACCAACTCCCCAGTAATGTTGTTGAAGCTGACACCCAGGGATCCTTCAAGAAGCTGCTTGATGAGATTCTGGGATCAATAAGCTACTAACAACCAAACAAGCAAGATGGGCTGAATGGCCTCCTCTCGTTTGTAAACTTTCTTATGTTCTTATGTTCTTAAACCTTAAAGAAAACATTACTGAATTATTCTTCTTTAAAACATGTCTGTGAAAAGTGAATACCATTTTATTAGGCAACAATCATTTCAACAATTAGTTCATTATAGTATTACACATTTCAAACTTAACACTTCGAAAAGGGCTTGCTATTTCAATTTAGCATTTCATATTGTTTGCTAAAAGTAATACAATTATACTTATACATAATTAAACACCTCATTTGATTTCACATTTGATTTCACATCTTCTGGACAGGTTCAGGAACAACAGAAGTTTCATCATCACTTAGTAAATCTCCATCAATTACACGGATGTTAGATTTAAACCATGAAACCACCATGTGTATTTGTAAACAAACAATCAAAATACTTCATTAAAAAGTTAAAAAATTAAAAAGTGCAGTAAACTCATGTTTGTGAGAAACAGAACATTTGTCATGAGCAATCTGACCAATCAAAGTGTGTTTTGTGGATGGAAATAAAACACCTATTGCATAGAAGTTTCACCTATTCCAGGCTTTATGAGCTTGATTAGCCACAGTGTATAGGTAACAAGCTCAGGTGTATTCTATTAAACTCATCGTAAAACCAGAATTGGATCAAACTGGGAGTCTTATTTACATCCTTGCTTTCCATGCATTTTACAGAAAAGGTAGTTGCATGCACTGGTATTAATAACTCTGACACAAAAAGGGTAAAATATGGTATGAAGCCTTACCTTTTTTGTCTTGTGATTGGCTGCTCTCAGTCTCTTCACTTTGGGCCTTGGTTGTTGTCTCACTGACATCAGCAGCAGGCACGTCGGCTTGTTTGGGCTCTTCTTTCTCCACGGCATTCGGCGATGGGGCACTTTCAGTGGAAGCATTGGTGGTAGATGCACTCTCCTTGGCAGTGGGGGGTTCTTTGTTTTCGCTTTCAGCTGCCTTCTTCTCTTCAGAGACAGCAGGGGAAGCAACATCCTTGGTCTTTTCTGAAACGTCCGTCACAGCCTCAGGCTTCTCTTCCTCTTTGCTGGGTTCAGAAGGAACTGCATCAGTCGCAGGAGTGCTGACGGCCTTTTCTGCCTCTTCGGTTTTGGATTCGCTGCTCTCTGCTTTCTGCTCTGTTACTGCATCTGCAGCAGGTTCTTGGCTCTCTGCTGCTGGAGAGGTGGCCTCTTCTTTCTTTTTCTCTCCCTCAGCTGTCGCTGCCACAGGGGCTGCTGTGCCATCCTCCTTTTTCACGTCCTTGAGCTTTTTCCGGATTATGTGCCCACGGAAACTGGCCTGGATTTTTGTGGCAGCCTTGTGTGCCTTGTCTTCAGGTTTGTTGCCATCCTGCTCAATTTTCTGGTCAGCCTCTTCATTCTTCTCAACCTTCAGGTAAAAGAAGAAGAAGAACAACAAAAAAAATTAATTAGATCAGAAATGTTTATTTATATTATTGAATGCATGTGAATAAATAAAGTAAGATTAGGTTATAATGACACCCCAAACAATGTGAGATATACCAGTTGCATAGATACGGACAACAAATAAAGAAAGGGAATTATGATATCTATTTAAGGTTTTTGCTTTTCTTGTATTACCTGGATGTCATTTATGGTACCAGATGTTATTCTTCTTGGTTCATTTAAATTGCAGTCAGTGGGTGAAAGAGCCTTAAACATTAAAATGCTATAACCCTGATTTGTGGAGTTCCCTGCCTTAGGATGTATGTGACTAATCACAAGGAACCTACTACACAAGGACCAATAAACATGACTGTACCATGGTTTACCTATTATGTGTAGGAATTTTAAAATATACTACAGGGATCATCAAGTGGTGTTTGAATCATTTATCCTGGATCTGCCTGTGTCAACGCCAAAGGCCATAAATTTAATTGTGGTCAAAATTACGGTGGTGGCTGTGACAAAGACGATGGATAACATTGTACCATACTAATACATAGAGGGAAAATTACTCTGAGTCAAAATTGTTTTGGGGGAGGGGGTACCATTTTTATTTCTACAATGAAGCTCTCCCTATAAAAACTGAGCTGAATGTGGATTATACTTTCTGGCATTTCCATGAATGTATGCCTGATATCCTACAAGTGTGTAATGCTGTGAAGCCAAGGCTCACATTCCTAGAAGCATCATTAAAAAAAAAAAGGTTAATCTGGGATTAATGCTTTATTAGGATAATTCTGTTTTTGTATTATCAAATCATGTTTGGCAGTGCTTACATATGCATCTGTTTGATCTACATAATTAGTGGTTTGTAATGTACTAAGTGGTTAAAAACTGAAGATGTGGCTAATGAGAGTTTTACAGTCTCCAGATTGTGGAGACCATTCATAAAATGAGGGGGAAAACAGTAATTTCAAAGTGATGAATATTTATATAAAATGACAAGGTAATCCGTCACGTGCTTTTTATGACAGAGGTAAACACTGAGAAGTGCCAACACTGCTTGGTATAAAAATAAATGTAAGTTGTGCACAAACAATTTTCATTCACAGATCTCTACAGATACTTTTGTCTTCAAGGTGAGCTACTTTTCCCCCTATTTTTCTACCTACAGATTTTACTGTATAGGAACCATACCATGATATTTAATGGGAGGGGATATTGAGGTAAAACCGTCTACCTTAGGCGACAGTTAGGTTCAAGAGCTTTCCCATCTGGATAAAACTATTTTTTTATTCAGCTGTCAAAGACACAGTAGGATGCATATTGTGAAAGTGGTGTGAATAAAAAGGAGCATTTTGCTTAGGACGTTGATTCACTGTTCCCTGTTGTGCAGGAGAGCTGAATAAGCACCACATGTAACTTTGATTTGGCATGTGTATTTATACAGGTAACCAGGTAGGTAATTTTCTATGTTGTCAGCTAAAAAAGCACACAGGAAATCTGCTGAATGTTATACTCCAAGCTGGCACTTCCAAGCTGCCTCTGTAGTAATGTATAGGTACTACAGTGGTTTAATTACATCAAAGTATCCTGTATACCAGGGCTTCTCAAACTCGGTCCTGGGGACCCCCTGTGTCTGTTGGTTTTCATTCTAGCCGAGCTCTCAATTACTTAACTAGACCCTTAATTGAACTAATAATTTGCTTAATTAGACATTTTTACTTGTTTTCAGCTCTTAAACAGTTGCAGTTTACTTATCAAATGTTATAGCTGACTTGAAATATGCAACTGTTCAAGAGCTGAAAACAAGTAAAAAGGTCTAATTAAGCAAATTATCAGTTCTATTAAGTGTCTAGTTAAGTAATTGAGAGCTCGGTTGGAATGAAATCCAGCAGACACAGGGGGTCCCCAGGACAGAGTTTGAGAAGCCCTGCTGTATACAATATGTACAAAGAGGTTGGAATAAAGTGGTTCACATAAAATGTTGAATGAATGGTGAATTGATAATGGCTATTCAATGGGAAATTAAAATATATTCAATCCGGAATCTAAATTGTTGTACAGTTCAATAGAACTATGTGGCAAATTGTATGAGACCTGTACAAATTAAGGCCCGATACCTTCAGAGTTTGAAAAAGTCATGTTAGTGGTATTTGTATATGGAAGGCAACTGAAGACCGAGTTTAAATAATTTTATAAGAGAACTAGACAGATGGGTTGAGAAGGATGTGAGGGGAAAGCGGGGGGCAGGTGGGGACCCCAAGTGTCTTCTACTTTTTATTCCAACTGAGCTCTCAGTTACTTAACTAAACCCTTAATATAACTAATAATTTGCTTAATTAGACCTTTGTACTTGTTTTCAGCTCTTAAACAGTTACAGATTTCAAGTTAGCTATAACAAGTTAACTTGAACAGCAACTTTTAATGGAGCTGAGAACAATTAAAAAGGGCTAATAAGCAAATTATTACTTCAATTGGAATTAACTAATCATTTGAAGCTTAATTGGAATGAAAACCAGAAGACACGGGGTCCCAAGGACCAGGGTGGGGAAGCCCTGCCTTAGTGGAAAGAGTGTGTGTGTGTGGGAATGTAAGGTTGCCAGCAATCATAGGTGTGGCCATTCCTCAGTTAGGTAATCGATGCTAATTGGGTAGTGGCCACATGTACAAAAGCAATGAGAAATCCTTTTGTTTGGTGAAGGTGTTAGAGAGGAGTGTGAGTGTGAGTGTGAGTGTGCGTGTGAGTTTTGGAGAACTTGGTCAATGAAGGTGAATGCCCAGCCTGACAACCAAATTGTTTTGTTTAACCTTTTATTTTGGCCCTTGTGCCTATTTTTTTGTTCATGTGTATTCAACGTGCGCACCTGCGTTTTTAACTGGAGCTTCTTGGCTCTGAGTCTCATTCTTGAGACTATCCTGCTACAATGTGCCTGCTTGTATTTCACTCCTAGTGGACTTTAAAAAAAACATTAGACAGTCAAAAGGTACTAGCCTTCTCAGTGTTGCCTTTGGAACCAGTACCCTTACACTTGGAAAGGCTGAAACAAAAATGTAATCTAATTTTCTGCACACATCATATCAACATTAAATTCTGCCAAAGGCATTCCATAATAAAACATTTTACTGAACAGCACTGAAGTGCTGAACACTGATGAACCAAACCCTTCTTAACCTCTGCACTAAATAAAACCCCCTGAGCTATCATTTTCTCACTCTGAAATGAATATACGGGCTAGTCAGGATGTCTGCTTTATTGCATTACACAGTTTTGATATTCTGTGCAAAATTGCTGTAATAATGTATGTTGTGAGTAATAAGGACAGTTTATCTGATGGGCACACTTCTGAATTTAGACCATTGTCCCAAGGGTAAAAAAAGGTACTGAATAAATATGGTGTTTCTCTGCTCCTTTATTTCATTTTATTGTATTTATTTATTCAACCAGGACAAGATCCCCTTAGGGCTAAGGCCTTCTTATAAGAGGGTCCTGACAAGACAACACCAGTCATAGACAATCACAAATACAACACATTACAACTTAAAATAAACTATTTTAAATGTAATAAGAAATTATCTTTTTGTAATTCATTTTCTAGTTCTGAAAACTTTTTTTTTTTTTTTTTTTTTTTTAATGGCACAACAAAATTGGGATTCAAGTGGGACACCATAAGAAGAACAGCTAATCCATAACCCATAATTTGTGGTTATTTTTTGTACAAATCTATAAAATCTTGCATTTATACATTTCATTCAAAGGGTATTCATGTGTGCATTTAAACAAACTTACAGCATGCAAGTACAACTTTGACCTCACTGAAGGTAATTCATAGGATAGTTTCATTTCAAGGAAAAAATGTCACAGATAATTTGCCCTTTTCTGTTTTTTAATGATACAGTGTTGTAATTATAATCAGAATATTTACTGTTTAATTACAAATGATACTATTATAAAAAGATCTCAAACCACATGATATCAAAAAATAATCAATAATACTTACTGTAGTCTTTCTCAGTCTCATTGTTCTACTGTTTTACTTTGTTACTGTTCTACTGTTTTATTAATTTGTTGTTTTTATTGTTTTAATTGTGTTGTTCATTTTGTATTGTCCATTGTAACTTCTTTTAATGTTTTTATTCATGTAAAGCGCCTTGCGGTGATGTATCGTGAAACGCCACTATATAAATAAAGAATGATTGATTGATCAAAGAATTTACCCTCATACAATGAAAGTATGAACATTTGTATCTTAATCAGAGGTCTCGAGTAAGTGTGGTGGCAGACCAGCGCTATATGCTTGGGAGTCAAACAGTAATTACTGCTCCTGGGCAAATGAGAACCCAGCTGGTTTTAATAACCTTTCATGATATCGGTTAAAATACTACATCTGTGCCCTGAGGTGTGTGAAGGTGCTGATCGTTTTTGCCCTGCCGATTTTCCATTGTATCCTTAATTCCCCTTTTCAAAATGAAATTGCCGGTTAGACACACAAAAGACTAAGTGGCTCTGATTATTCTCAGAAAGGACAAAGTGGCATTACTGTACAGCAGCGAAATCTCATTCATTGTAAATGCCACAGGAAACCAAAGAACACAAGACATGCCTTCCAAATGATATGCTGTAGGACAATATATCCGATTTATACAGTTAGCACGCTTAGCAGTTGGAAATAAAAATCTTCCATTGCATTCCAAGAAGATGGTTTTTCAAGTCAGGAGTAATTGGATGACAAGGAACTGAATCCAGTAACTGCTATGGACTTCCCAGGCCTGATTTAAACATAATAGAGCATGACTTGGAATCACCCTTAACGGAAGCACATGCTATCTGCATCCACTGTAATATCTTTTAGATTCATACTTGACCCTGCATTGACCCCAATTAGAGGCGCAGCTCATTAGAAATGCTAGCAGGGGAATGGGCCTGTAACAGGGGGTATTAGGGATGTGAGTATCCGCTGACAGTCAGGAGGTTGTATTTGCCGCACCACACAATTGCGCAGGATTTATTTATAATAATTATTATTGCAGTTGCATGTAGTCGCCACTAGGATAAGACCAAGTACAGCAAGTGTAAGCAAAATAATACATGCAAAACAAAACAGTAAAAACACAACTAATAAAACCAAAGCTGGCCTACAAGGAGCCAAGCGCTACCTCCACTAAAAGGAGGGTCCCGCTCCAGGAACTTTCTGCGCTACACACAATCAAATAAACTGAGTGGGATTCGAATCCCCTAAATGAAGCCCTTTTTTACAGTTGTGGTTATCCAGGTCTACACACAGTGATAACTTGTTGCTCACCCTGGTTCACACACGCCGCTGTGAGGGCCCTCCACAGATTCATCTCCAGACTCGTAAAGTCAAAGAAGAGCAAATGACTGGCTAACATATATTTCATTTATAAAAACCTAAACAAGAAACAAAAACACACTATTTACAGGTGCAGGGCCTCAGCCCTGACACAGGGCCACTCAGTCCATTGAGGTTCATTCATTTTTGTACGTCATGTCCCCAGGAATGCTCTCTAATTGCTTTTAGAATGACCCCAGTGTTTGAGCCTCAACAGCCAGCCTGACTATTCCTTATAGTTATTATTCTATGAATTACAGTGTTGTTAAAATGTCATAACATGACAGTCATGGTTATCCATTCTCATCTGTGCATTTTCATTGCTGGATAAAGGAGATATTTAAGCCAGAACAAAGTTTAATGTATTAACATCTGGAATGTAACACGTGGTATCGTTACATAACCAATTATGGATTGCTTAAGCTTTACTGTATCTTTTACGTATTGATTTTAGCACCTGGAGCGTGCTGATGGCCGTTATGAGCTTTAGCAGGAAAATGGACAGGATGTCACCATGTGAGGAGGAATGTTAAACAGGGTTTTTTGACTTTAAATACCTCGGATTGGTTCTGATTGGTTAGCAGAAGATTTGGGGCCTGTTATTCAGTGTTGTTGTTTTTATTTTGTGGTGTTTTTTAAAAGCTGATAAATAGCAGAGTCATATTAAAATCTAAGAGTGAATATAGGTTTAATATTCAAATCTTCATTTTCACTTGATTTATATAATATACTTATGCATATTGGTCATTTCAGTGAAGTCAAGATTGGCATCCCTTGCACTAATGCACACTAGTTAATTACTGCTATCTTGACTATCCATCATATTTACATCTCTGGTCTTAACGAATGAGGCCAATTTCTGAGTTTTAAAAATCGAAAGATGTTTTCCATTGACTGCCTTTAATCACCCCCCCCCCCCCCCCCCCCCAAAGCTTTCGGCTGTAATAAACAATTGGTGATTAAAGTGTGTCAGTATTAGGGATGCAGCTGGGATAATATCCTACATGGAGAAGTAGCCCACGCCAATTAGCAGGATCCTCCCGGGACTCGGAAAAATCTGACTGCAGCCAGCAGAGGGAGGGGCATCAGAGGCAAAGCTACTGTCCAAGACAGAAGATCAATGATAATAGCAGGGGGTGGCCTATATGGGCATACGTTATGCTAACAAGAAAACAAATTATCCATAAAGACCAGTCTTCAGAAACAAATGAAACGACCACGTACTGGCTGTCAGAGGGGCATGAGGCATGATACAATGCTACAGTACCACTTACAAAATTAAAATTGAGGATTACAGTATTTGATATAAATGGATATAATATTTTTGGCAGTCTATGCAATAGTGATTGTGTTAATTCTCCAAATAAGCAATATATTATACCGGAACATATGGCAGAATATGTGAAAAACAAACCATATAATGAGATAAATTACTTCCATTCAATCAAATCAAAAAGAGACATTGTTACATGTTCTAATTACTGTTAATTAGTATAATCGCATGTGAAAGATACTGTAAATTCTATAATCGTTTATCATATCGAAGCTCAAGCTTACCAAAAAACAACAGTTTCCTAATATGTAATCTTGCCAGTTTTGGATGACTCATCTAAACAAAATCTTCCTGGCTAAATAATTCAGTTGATTATTTTACAGTTAATTATGTACATCATTGGATTCAATGTAAATGTTGATGATTATTCCAGGGAGCACAATAGCTACAGCAAATACTGTGTGTGTTTACCAGTGTCTTTGTGTGTGCTCTAGGTATAATCAATTCTCATGCATAAAGAACAGTAACAAACTGCTTTTTAACAATATACGTATAGGTATTGCTTTACAAAGTGTGAAAACACAAATCATAACACACAATTAATTTAAACATAATTTAGGAGATGGTAATAATAAGAGGCTGGAATAAACTGATATGTTTTAATGTTTAGCAGGAGGAGAATGGTATGGGTTAATGTTTACAATTAGGAAGTCATCTTGGGCTTAGAAATGTTAGTAATTTGGGTGGCTTTCCAGAAGCTTCCTAATCTAACACACTTGTAAGAAGGCCTTAGCAAGGCTTAACATCTATCCCTACCACGCAAAACCTTGAGGCGACACAGAGTTATATAAACAACCGTATTACATATTGGCACTTTAAAATACAAACAAACATTCCTGTCAAACCATTTGCTAACATCTGGTGATGGAAAAGCTGAAAGGTGAGGCAAAAATAATAGAAATACCATCCTCCACAAATTGTATGAACACATTTTAAAGTACCCTTAGACAAAAAACAAGTAGCACTTTGGTTTTGCTGCACATAATGTTATCAAATTAATCCAATGCATTTTTTTTTAACTACCTTGATGTTTGCAACCCCATAATTTCTTGTTGGGGTTACGCTATATGCCTTAGCGCAAGGCTTCTCAAACCCCTGTGGCTGCTGGTTTTCATTCCAACTGAGCTCTCAATTACTTAACTAGACCCTTAATTGAACTGATAATTTGCTTAATTAGACCATTTTACTTGTTTGCATATTTCAAGTTAGATATAACATTTGATAAGTAACTTGAACTGCAACAGTTTAATAGCTGAAAACAAGTAAAAACTCACTTTTAAACACACAAAACAGCGGCTTTTGTTTCATTAATTCCTTTACAATGCAGGTGCATCTTGCACAGAGATTCAGCTGTAAATCTTTGCATCTGAAGTTTGGTTTCATATGCATTATGATAGCATGGTTCAGCTCCAATGGCAATTCAGATTAACTACTGCATTATACTGTTGGTCCTTTTGGATCTATTGTACGGTATCTTCCTGTACAAATTAATGATCTTCTCCTTTTACTCCAATCTTGGCCTTGTATTTTCATAATGAAAGAAGGATTACATATTGTTGCTGCCAAATATTACATTTTAGAATCAGAATTCACATTCTGCTGTAGGTGAGAGAAGATGCTAAGGTATTACATAGTAAATTGGCTCAATTTTATTCAAAGAATCAAAATTGAGTAGTAAATGTATTTAAAATCAAATAGCATACAAAGTGCCATGGACTGAAGTATACAATTTACCATGGGGTGATTAACTGACACTGTATCTTACAGGTCATGCTTAACCCAGCTACTAATAACCCCCTTTTTCACTCAACATATACAGACACAGACACAAAGACATTACCAATGAAGTACTGAGAATATAGGTTTAGTCATATGATTTATTAGAAACGTAATTGAATTGTAATTACACTCCTGCATGCATTAATGTATTAATGCAGTTTATCTCCACTCTCTAAAAATTGAAATTATTTGCCATTCCAGGGCTTCCAGTTGCTTTAAGCATATGGCCTTTCTGGTATCTATACCACAAAGAAAGAAAGATCACAATAATTTTACCCTGGGATGCCCATCCTGTAGGACCGATGGAAGGCGATCCTACATGATCCTCAATAACCAATAATCACCTTTAGTATATTCATATACTTTTTGTCATGGATGATTGGTAAGAGGGATATGGGACAGCTGTAGAATAGTTGTTCTGGGTTAGGCTAATCGTGCAGATGACGACTGGTTGCAAACATACTTATTTGAAATCTCATATTAAGATTTCAGAAGCTAAGAAGGTTTTGGTCTGGTCAATTCTTAGGTCTGACCATTCCTAGTACCACCAGCTGTGCTGCATGAAGTGATAGTGACAGCTCTGTAGGTGGCACTCACGTCCCAGGGCCGGAACTCAACCAGTGCCCCAGAATGGTGCCACAGGTGCTGTCCTTTTGGATGAAATTTTAAACAGATGCCATATCTACTGTGAAGATTGCACAGTGATTTCAGGCCAAATTCTGCTGTCTTGGATGATATCATTCTAAAAACCTTCAATTCTACACCTGTAGTGTGGACAAATAAAATTTTCTTAGTCAAACAGACTAGTATTGTCAATTAAAACAAATACTGACTATATTTTGATTGGTTGGTTTCACTCTCCCAGACTAGCACTGATCTTAGAATATTTTAGCTAGGGTCTGTTAAACCAGCCATAAATGCCAAGATGCCCTTATTTTTTATTAACTCACTTTATGTGCTATATAAACTTTTATAAAGTAAAGAATGACAGTGTTAAAAACACAATATAAAAATCAGATCACCAAGCTTCAGCACAATAAACCTTTGCGTTCATATCAAAACCCTTAGGATGTACGATTTTCGGTACTGAATCCAGTTGATAATTGGAGCCATATGGGCCTTTACAGACATAATTTCAAGGTAATCAAAGTTAATTCTGGAACATCTTTGCATCCATTTCCACAAAGGCCATTAGCCATTGCATAATGATCAGCATATCAATTAACATTTTCTGCAACTCCTTCAGATTTCACATCACTGATGACACAGTCTGATTAATAGTCTCTAGGATTTATTGAATCATGAAATAAGAAAGGAAATACTGTAGTACCATATCATACTGTAGATCACAGAATTTGGTGCCAGCAATTCCTAACAGCAGGTATTCGTCATTATACCCAGTTATAGCACCTGGACTTACTGCAAATGCAGCTCGCCCATCTGTTTCTGTTTTGCGCATGTGATTACCTGGAGCAGCATTTCTAAGGGAACTGCACATTAGTAACTGACAGATCACCAAATCTATGCAGCTGAAAGAGACAGCCAAGCCTTTATATTAATATTAAAAGGCAATTAAAATGACACTGCTCACTGATGGAGTGTGATCTATTATTAATACAGTCTTATAATGCTACGTCAATATGTTGATTTTGGTTAGAAGATGCACATGTTCGTAATACAGATTGCAGCGAATGCTCTATAAACCATCGCAGGGAGTGCCAACTTGGATTAAAGTCTGTCGTCCTGAATCAGTTTAAATGCATCTTAGTTCTACATGTATCCTGTCTTTTCTTCTTTTTTGTCCATTTTGTGTTTGTTTGTGTTGCCAACCACGTGGGTAGAACATTCTCTTCTCCAGTCACGTGGTTCTATATATCCAGCTGAGAAAGCCCAGAAACGGATGTTAACATAGGATCAGCATTCTAAGCAAGGTGACTGCTCCTATTTAACTATCAGTACTGTCAATCAGATACCACGCCTTGCCCTCTACGTCCATTCGTGTGCTGTAGAATCAGACAATGCATCTTGAGCAGCCTTCTTTGAAAATAGATGCAATAATGTACTGTTCTGTTGTCCACTATCTTAAAACCCAATGATAAGAAAGACAGATTGGATAAGTGAGATGTGTAAAATATTTTTCTGTAAGAAGTCTTATTAATAATGCTTCCATAATGTTTGAAGGTTGATGTATAACTTATCCATAGGAAGATGATAAGTCTACATTGTGGATATTAAACATCTTTTGTTACTCATATGAAGCATAATATCTTGGTGAAATTCCAAAACAGGTCAAAATTCTTCCATGGCTAAAATTTCTGGCTGATTTACGAAAAAAAAAGTCTTCAAATACCATTCTTCTATATAATCAGGAAATTACATCTTTACCATTGAAGTGCTGCTACCCAGTGAATCCATCTTGTATGTTAAAAGTCAACTCATAACAAAAAAGAAAATGAACCAGTCTTAAGAGAAACTGTAATAGGAATAGGAAAAGATGTAATTTAATGTACCCAATATCTGTCTCTGGGCATATCAGTGGTATATTAATGATGAGAAAGGAAAGATTAAATGTGCAGCTCTCAATCTGTAAGACCATTTACAAACCTGCAGATGATTGATGAAAATGGAGATACTCACTGCCTCTTCCTATTGATTTTCATTAATTACATTGTTTATATCCTAATACATTCTCATTAAGTTTTAGTCTCTAAAGGATGGGTGTTTAAGAAGGGCATAAAGAATGTACAGGTCCCAACAATTAATATGCATTGTACCAGTATTAGTACAATGTATACATAAGTAAGGACAACATTAGTATTCCTGGCCACAACTCAAAACAAGTAATTTATGGACATGTGGCTACATGACACCTCTACGTAATGTTGACCAAGGTCAGAGAAGACAAGTGGTTCAAAAACATAATCAAGGAAATTATGACTCAACCCATCAACCTCCTCAAAGCTTGGACTCCAGTTTTCTTCAATTTGTAGAAATCAAAAAGGTTAATTAATGCAGAACAATCTCAGAAGGACTTAATCCCTCAAAAGTTAATTTATTTCTACATGGAAAGCTTAAGGGTCAGCAAATCATGCAAGGATTACTCTTTTGGGGAGATGACATCACTTTCTCCCAAGTCTCCCAAGTCATGGAGGTTACATCACCCCAGAACTCAAGATAGGGGGTTGTGATGTTTAGATCATCTAAACAATACCAAAAGCAAAGATACTACAGTATTATAAAAACACAATCCTTCGCATGGGTTGATAATGAAGCCAGTTGGCTACTTTAAGCTGCTTCCACCTAATTCGCCACAAGCACGGTGTGTGGGCCCCAAAAGGTAATAAATATTAATTTAGTGTATCAGACACCTATAAGTGTTATTGTTATAACAGTTTAATACAGTCCCTCGAGTTCTTGTGAGAAGTTTTCAAAATTGATACATTTTCACAGGACAAGACACCTCTTGATGGATCTTTCAATTTTCAAAGGAATGTGTTTTCAAACAGACTCAGACAATCATTCTCTTTTACACAAAACACACTCTTCAAAAGGTGGTCCCTAGTTTAAAATCCCATAGCGCTGCAACCCTGTGTAAAACTCACATCACAAGCTACATTCTCAGGTTATCTCTGTTCTGGAGATTGAAATTCCCTTATGCAAACTCAAAGCAGGAATCACCTTCAATTTGATATAAACTGAACAAAGGCACCACACCCTTTGTGATGGCAGATGGGCTTTGTGTACATTTTAGAAGGGGAGAGAGTCATTTTCCACAGTAAAATATCTTTCCCCCCCTGTGCCTAAGGAAACCAGTAGGGACCTCATTGCTGGAGACAGTGCTATTAAGACACACTGAGTGCAGAAACATGCCAGCTTTGATGCTTCTGCTGGGAATTCACAGCGGTAACAAATCATTGGATCACCATTAAGTGGAGCGAGACAACAGCCATGGATTCAGTTTCATTTAATCATCTTCATAGATACTGTGCCTACTTTCTGCATTATATATCATGCGGGATTCTGAAAGTATTTGGGCATTATAGTGTAATCGTAATGTTTATTACTGGTTTGGAAAGCGCAGCTGATCAAATTAATAATGTTACCAGTTAAGGAATATTGCTCAAACTGGATCTATACATATCCACATTTTAAAAGGCTATTTATACAGAAAATGAGACATTACTGTTCGATACAAAATAAAATATGTGAATAACATGTTCCTTAATTTCTGACCTCAATGTGAACAACATTTGACAGTTTTGTGCAATTCGAGGATTCACCAATCCAAGTCACATTTTTTTATTTCTGTTGAGATGTATTTGAACATATTATCCCAATTCTGAATAGTCTTTAAGAAGTTTTAAAACATGATATTTAATATGCATTTGAATATAATTCCTAGTATGAGAATTACAAGGAATCCCTAATTTCCAAATTAATGCTGAATAAGATACATATAAGATATAAGTGTATGTATCCCCAGTGTGAATAAAATATAGGAACTTAAATGCATTTTGCAGGTTGATTCTCTCCCTTTTTGTATGCTATGTACTGCACTGTCTGTCTGCTCTGACCACACCCCACCCTCTCGAGTGAGCTTGCAGCTGCCTTTGTGCAGGAAAAAAAAAGATGTGTGGTAAATTCTCCTAACAGAATTGATTCTGCTTTGTGCTAAGATATTAGTACTGTAATACAAATACACATTAAAAAAATTAATACATTATATATATATATATATATATATATATATATATATATATATATATATAATCAGCTAATAGTACGTGATATTGATATTGTTATTTTAAGTAATACCAAATACAATATTCTATATTTTCATGTCAGACAGTTTCTATATGAAGCCAAGCCTTTCCTATTGAAATCCTGAATTTCTATACCCATGCTGAACACCCATCGCTTGAACAAAGGTGCCACACCCACCCTTTAGATATCTCAAGCCTCACTTCCGTTCTGCATGTTAAGCACTAGTGCAACCTGCAGGAGTTATACTCCATTGCTGAAGAACTTAATGGGTGCATTCATTGATGCACTTCCAAATTAAATTGACTGTAAGGGTGCTGTTACAAATGGAATACAGTTCACACAAAAAGTCAAGACCTTCTTCATTCTAGTTCCGCTGAGAAAGCAGCTCCTGCCCTGTAAGATTCCACGAATCCCTGGAGCTATCACACGTTATACTATAATAATGAATGCAGTGTAGTATATATTTTACACAGGTGATGGAAAACATAAAAATAACCCTTTCATCTTTTCTTTACCCCAGCTTCAAATGAACAATGTTCAAAGAGAAAGACTCTTGCATTTAAAATGTAGTACCAGTACATGGCAATACAGCCCACCTCACCCATTCCCTTGCAAAGTGCATTACATGCTCTGAATGAAATGACTCATCCTTGCAGACATTTATAGCTATACCGTGAACCTCCAATATGCTTTCTATGTTAACAGGTCAGATGTGCATTTCTTTTTTAAGTCAAGGATCACAAAAATACTCCCCATGACAAAGTGTATATCTTAGATTGGGCTCGGAATAGTGTACATATCACAACACCTGGTTTAATATATAAACTGTCCAAAAAGTGATTTAAAATCTATTTACACACATTTAAAAAATGCATTTTTTAAACTGTGTGTTTTACAAATCCTTTTTCCTGTGCTATAACACCTTACATTCTGTGAGCTCTGATGACAGAAAAGCAGGTTTGTAAAGCCAGTACCAGATGCAGACATAATGGTGTTATTCCTGATGAGATATTTCCTAAAGCAATAACAATCCTCAAGACATTAATTCATTTTTCCATGCTTGTCCCTGCTGAGCAGCACTATGCTCCCTGAATATCGAGTTTGCACTCAAATCTAATTGCCTTTTGGGCACCATACTGTACAATATATTATTTTCTTTGCTTTATAAACCTATAGATGTAATGTATTCTAATCATATTCGCATATTCATCTTTTACAGCTTTGCATTCAGTTAATTCACAGATCCTACTCATTTGAAGGCAGATTTTGGCACACTGCAGTGGTTTAGGCAGCATGCATATGAAAGGTATCACTACTACTATCAATGTGTCACTATCAGCTGCCTGATATATATTATAGATACCAATACCTCTGTTCCCTGTGGCTTATAAAAATGTACATCTCTATTATTCAGCTTGCAGGAAATTGTAAATTCGTTGTCACAAGTCAGCTTCTTCTGCCCACATGCTTTAAAACCGGCAAGTGCACACACCATGCCAATACGTCTAGCCTTCATACAAGTGCTAAAAGTTATTATTCTACAGAGATAATTCATTCTCTAAATTAATCACATGCATAGTTTGAATTTACACGACACTCCATTAAAATCTAGAAAAAAATACACATAAAATATATCTTCTGCAATTCACACATTTTATATATATATATAAAAAAAAGCATGGCAATTCTCATTTTAAATGGTGTCATCCTATATGTAGTGCAAATCCTTTAAAATTACCTGTTTTGTTCTTCTAATACAGCACAGCATGATTGTAGTATCCTCCTTTCTTTTCCTTTCTTTTCCTTCTTTCCTTTTTTCTCTCACTCTTTCCTCTCTCTCCCTTACTCTCTCGCTCTCGCTCGCACACACACACACACCCAGGCTGTATCAGCAGCTGAGTCGCCTAATGCTTTTACTCATCACAATTTGCGCACACACACTCACATACACTGACTCTCAGTAGCTCACTGTGACTTGCTGGCTTACAATGACTACAAGCCCCCCCCCCCCAGTCCCCCTTCCCCTCCCCCCCCCCCCCTCCTGACTAAACTAAACCCAGCCAGCCCACCCCCACTCCCTCTTCCACACTCATGCATCAACTACAAATGCAGCTACCCCTCCCAGTCTTGCTAGTCTTATGAATTATTAAATGCCTACACTCAGGCCCCAGACAATTTAGATATTGCAAGGTTTTTTATTTATTTATTTATTTTTTTGACACGCTAACTTAAGGGTGGTGGCTTATCCTGTGAATATGTGTTGAAGGGAGCATCCTTTTTAAGATCCTTTTTTTAAAATTTTGGTAATGATCTGTGCAGTATTCCCTTTAGATCCCAAGGAAATTATTTCTTAAAGGTATAACTGTAAAACCTGGATAGGACTTATTCTTTTCATATGCTTTTAAGTAAAATGCAGCAATCTTATTAAACAGTTATTATATATATATATATATATATATATATATATATATATATATATATATATATATATATATATATATATATATCCATACACATATATTTTATGTATTTTCAGTTTGCATGGGATAAAATAACCTTGCCAACCACACCCATGTAAATCATACCCACTGGTGTATGTATTGATGTATTGATACATAGATATTGATAGGTACTTATAATATAATATAATATACCGGTAATATAATATAATATAATATAATGCTGATTACTTGGTGCATGATTATACATATTATGTGATTGTATACTAATGTTTATGAACAAACAAAAAGATCACTGCATGTGACAAAGATACAGGGTGTGGTGCACTGTATGTGTTAACATATAATTGTGCTGTGTAAATTTAGCCCTAAAATGGAGCAGATCAATCATTTTCAATCTGAAGCTTGATTTAATTTGGCAGATTCTTGCTATACAGCCACGGGGTGCTTTCTGCAGGAGTAAACACACAAAGCTGTAAAGTTCAGTCAAAAATGCTACTGTATCAGTCTTTGGTGAATTATCGGTGGCCCACTGTGACAGAAAGTGAATGAATCCTAGTCAACAATCTCCCTACTAATCTGTGAGGGTGCTGTTCGAGGAACAGAGTGCCTCGTACTGGTTGGTCTGGCAGTTCATTCCAGGGTCAGTCGGAAGCCAGCCAGCCAGCCAGGAAGGGGGCGGAGTCACAATGCCCAAAGTCCTCGCCCTAAAGCGGTACTCGATGTGTCAGTCATGGATTGGAGGAGACATAACTGAACTAGCTATCGCAGGGGGCATGACTAAGGGTATAATTGGGGATGTGACGATGTAATCTGTTCCTTTGATGTGGTTACGAAACTGACCGATAAAGGAAATGGACTGTGTAAACGTATCGAGAGTGTTAAGTGTTTTGTTTGTTTGTGGAATCTAACTGTCTGTTTGTCACTACTAGACGGCTAACACGAGCCGGGAAGCTGTCGCTACAGGCCAGCATCAAGCCCGGACTGCACTTACACCACTTGTTACTAAATACCTTGCACCAGCACCTGCACACAGAGCACTCACTGTCAGGCCACATACCCCACTGTAAAAGCATATGTATCGGTAGGACCGATACAGCACCACCTGATAGTGCGGGTGGTGGAAAGGCTGCCGCACCCCATCATTTTGGGCCAGGACTGGCCAAACTTTAGACAATTAATTAAAAAGGCAGTCCCGTAACCATGGCAGACACAGCAGGGCACACAATTGGTGAGATTTTCACCCTGCAAGCTGACCTGTTTTCTTCCCGTTTGCGTCCTAGAAAAACTAAGAAATAAATGAATCGAAAAATGTGAAGGAGCATCACTGAAACATTGGGCAAGGCTTCTTCCCTACGTCCTTTTTGCAGTGAGAGAGGTGCCACAGAGTTTCCCCCTTCAAGCTCTTATACAGCTGTCTCGGAGCATCCTCGATCTGTCCAAAAATGTAGTGCAGCATGTGCTCCTACTGAGAGATTGTCTGCATTTGGTCAGTCATTTGGCCCAGGACATCTCAAATTGGCTCGGCACCGGCAACAGCAGCATTACAACATAAATGCACATATTTAGACCTTACGACCAGGAGACAAGGTAATGCTGCTTCTTCCCACATCAGAATCCAAACTGTATGCTAAATGGCACTGCCATATGAGGTGAATCGGACTATAGGGAAAGTGAATTATGAAATTCGGCAGCCTGATTGCCGCAATGAGTGGGAAATGGAGGCTTTATTTATAGCCCCAGGCGAGGTAGAGGATGATTTTGGACCCTGTATAGAGGCCCCTAGCATTCAGAGCATTCCGATGGGGTAACAGTTACTCCCAGATCAGCAGAGAGATCTGTGTAGGTTAATTGGGGAGTTCAAGGATGTTTTTTCTGACGTGCCCAGTAGAACTAATCTTGTTGAATATGACATTATCACTCCCCCAAGTACCATGGTTTGAGAGAGACCTTATCAGATCCCGGAAAGTCGACGAAGTGGCGTTAGCAAAGAGGTGCGGGAGATGCTTGAACTTGGGGTGATTGAGCCTTCCAGGAGCGAGTGGTGCAGTCAATTGTGATAGTCGCCAAAAAGGACGGCACCAACCGCTTCTGCGTTGATTTCCGTAAGGTAAACGCTATTGCCAAGTTCAATGCCTACCCCATGCCTCGGGTCGACGAGCTTCTCAATAGACTGGGAACGGCAAAGTTCATCTCGACTTTGGACTTGACAAAGGGATACTGGCAGATCCCCTTAACCACCAGGTCACGTGAGAAAACTGCATTTTCTACCCCTGGTCTGTTTCATTTCACAACCATGCCGTTTGGGCTACATGGTGTGCCCACTACCTTTCAGACTAATGGACCAGGTCTTACGTCCACATCGTGAGTATGTGGCAGCGTATATTAATGTTATGATTATTTACAGCTCCATCTGGCGAGAGCATTTGGCTAGGCTCACGGCCATCCTGCAGTTTCTAAGGGTAGCCCGGCTGACAGCCAACTTGGGTAAATGTGTGTTTGCCAAAGTAGAGATGCAATATTTGGGATTTGTTATGGGGCATGGGCAGGTGAAACCCATCGCCACCAAAGTACAGGCTTTGATGGATGCGGCAATCCTGAAAACCAAGCCCCTGGTGAGGTCTCTCTTGGGGTTGGGCAGGCCGAGACAATCCGACGGAATCGACTCAACAGCGGGGCGCAGCATAGCCATGGCCCAGTGGAGGAATCATACATATCTGTTTTTTAAAAAAATATTATTAGCTACAAATAGCGGAGAAAAAAACACAAAACAGCAAGTGCTGTGAGGTTAGAAAGCAGACTACAATCAGAAAGTGATGTAGGCTGTTGAAAGAAAAGATTAAACGCAACACTGAGTTTCTGATTCCAGGGAAGTGGCAAGCCGACTTCCAGCAATGAATTGCAGGCAATAAATTGCTGGGGAACTCGAGTGAGAGCTCTTTTACACAGTCAATCACAGCAACTGGACAGGTTAGTTATACCTACCTTACTTACCTGATGTGAGATGCAAACAAGAACGTGATCTCCGCGGAGTGACTACTTAAGGCGGGACCGAGGACGTCACTCCACGGAGGGGCCTATCAGCAGCGCTGGCATAAAATGGTCAGTAAATACCTGACCTGTGGCAGGCATATCCCAAAAGTATTGGTTGGTGGTCGTCTTCTGTTTTTGTCAAATGTGCTGTAATAACATTTGTTTCAATAACACTACAAAAGTTATTATAGACTACAAGTGGTAAAGACTACGAGGAACACAAAGGTGCCGGTATTTGAAATGCTGCATTTTCAATTACAGCCCATGTGATTTGTGACAAATGATATGACAGATGTTATGAATCCTTATATGCATGTCATGGTATGTCAAAGTTATTAGAAAGGATTATGCAAATAGTTAAACAGTATGAAGGTGTGGTGAATGCTGCATAATACAAGTGTTAATCAAACAGTAATATTTATTATTGAAAGCAGAGAGAACATGATAATATACGAAAGTGTAATTCTGGCTCTAGGGTCAGTCAGTTTTACCTTCACATATTGGCAGTGATAAAGCAAACAGGGAAGTAAAAATTGGTAATGACTGCGCAAATTACCATGGATAACATTTCTACTGCAGAAGGATTCACTTGAATGTGCGTTATAAGAAACTTTGAAAGGAACTACTGGTTATCCCTTAGACCTACCTGGAAGCTATACATTCTCACCCTATGAAAAAAACTAAACAAATAGTCATCACCACCAGGTCATTGGTGTTTCACATATTCACCCAGCATGGCCATAGGCAATTTTAGGTCCTGTATTGAATCTGACCTGAATATATTACTTTGTATTCCATTAGATGACAGACAAATTGCCAACACTGACATACAATTCTAGTTCAGATATTACCTAACCCTTACTATACAACAGTACGTACTGAATGTCTTGAAACTGGAAGTAGAAAGAATGACATTTCCTTAAATGCTAACAGTTACCAAAATGTATATATTTATTGACCAGTTCAAAATATCTCTGCAGTGCAGTCTCCCAAACCAAGCTGATCATAGATTTGCCACAGATTTGCCTTTTTTCTTGTGAATGTTAGACATAATTTAAGTAGCAGCAAAAAGAAACAATACTTAACCCCCTAGGTGGTAATACATCTTTAACTACATTGTAAAGACAGATACATTTTTTGTCAACCGAATCATTCATTTTTAATGAGTCATTAGGCAGGGTTGAATGAAAAACACTACTTTCCAAAAAATCAAATTTCTACCCTAACTGTAAACCAAAAATCCATTCCACAAACCAGAGTTTAAATAAATAAATACTGTGATGATCAGTGTGTGCAGCGTGTTGTTAAAACGACAGACGGTGCAGAGCCCCCCATGCATGTCAACGGTGGTTTGGGAAAGTGCTTGTGTGCTAATGATGGAGTAGTGGGGGGTTGGGAGTACCTGTTTTGCTGTGTTTTGGTGGGCTGGGTGAGTTTGGGAAGGGCATCTAGGGCAAGGGGGTGCTGTGTGGGGGGCTTTGTTAATTTCAGTAAAATGACAAGCACAAGTGGGTATCGGATCTGTTGGGGGATACCACTGAAGAACCTGTGTATTGAGCATTGGGCAGCAGTGTGGAGTAGTGGTTAGGGCTCTGGAGTCTTGACCGGAGAGTCGTGGGTTCAATCCCTGATAAGAAATTAATAATAATAATAATGTTCCTTGTATGTTGAACAGCGTGCATAAAATGTGGATAAAGCAGAACTGACACTTTATGACATGTTGTTGCCAAAACAGTATGTTAAATATTGTATCATTTTAATCTTAGCTCCAATCTCTTAGCTCATTACAACTGTGTGGAATTGCTTTTAACTTTTTTTACATCTCTCAAAAATCAATGTGTTTATTACTAATTAAAAGTTCAATTAATAGGAATGAGTAAAACTAATTTTATCAAACGTATGCATGACTAATAAATGTCAACTATTTTGGCAGCCATGTGTTGTGAGTGTGTTTAATAAAGATGCTTTAATAAGATTCAACACAGCAGGGTGTTGCATTCACATAAAGAAAGACAGCAGAATCCACAAGCAAAGGTAGCCAGTCATATTGCATGTGACTATAACAGGTTTGCATATAGATTTAAACGTGCAGTACCCCATATGGTTTTATTCATTGTTTTTACATAATTGCATTTAAAACCATTGTGAAAATATCAGCTCCAGGTACAACAAGGAATTTGCTTCTAATTATTATTTATTTCTTAGCAGACGCCCTTATCCAGGGCGACTTACAATTGTTACAAGATATCACATTATTTTTACATACAGTTACCCATTTATACAGTTGGGTTTTTACTGGAGCAATCTAGGTAAAGTACCTTGCTCAAGGGTACAGCAGCAGTGTCCTCCACTGGGGATTGAACCCACAACCCTCCGGTCAAGAGTCCAGAGCCCTAACCACTACTCCACACTGCTGCCCCTATGATTGAAGATATGCTGATTACTTTTCCAGTTGTTACCGATTACCATTTGTACATTCAGTAGGTTTCCGAATTTCAGGTAGTCTATTGTCCACTGTTTTCTGCTATCTCTGTCCCTATAAAACAGGGGACTTTTTCTACCTGAAAAAAGATACAAGGACCAGGGGTCACGAATGGACATTAGATAAAGGGGCATTCAGAACAGAAAACACTTTTTTTACACAGAGAATTGTGAGGGTCTGGAACCAACTCCCCAGTAATGTTGTTGAAGCTGACACCCTGGGATCCTTCAAGAAGCTGCTTGATGAGATTCTGGGATCAATAAGCTACTAACAACCAAACGAGCAAGATGGGCCAAATGGCCTCCTCTCGTTTGTAAACTTTCTTATGTTCTTATGTTCTTCTTATTAAGTAAATTAGTTAATAACATTTTTATAATTCAATGAATGAACCCAAGAAATTCATCTTAAACAAACATACAGCAGAGCGATGTGAAAGCATACAGTATCTGCTTATGTTGAATAGTAAGATGGTCATTTCAGTTGCACACAGATAAAAGGGAGTGTGGATATTGGATCAAAGGGCTTTTCTGACAAATCCAATTGATTGTGTCTCTTTTGTCATGAATAATTCACTTTGCTGGGATGGGGAGATTCTTCAACATCAGTGGTTAACAAAGTTACCCCCCTGAGAGGAAACCCATCATAATCGTTCCTGTTTGGCTGGAATTTGTAAGGCAGCAGATACTGACTAAACTGCCCTTTGAACATTAATTTGTTCTGAAAACAATAACCACAGCACTGACCTTAGGCTGACCATGAAAAGGCTTTTAAAGAACTCTGCCCTTTAAAAAAAAAATGCAATTTCCCTTCTCCAGATCCCAGGATGAAACCTCCTTTTTAAAAGATCCTTGCCACACTTGAATAAACTTTGTGTACAGATTTGTATACATTAGTATTGAACGTTTGAATTTCAAAATGATTCCAAGTCCTGAGCAGCATGCAGTAAGTGTTGATTCCATTACATGTTTTAACACCAGGGTGGAAATCAAATGCTCTCGAACCAGAGCCCAGACTAGCCCGGACTTGTGAAAAAGGCTTGAACGTGCTTGCAAAGTTATTTAGAAGAGGGAATAAATCAAAAGGAGGACAAACCAAATTGTAATAGAGATACACTGATACACCAAAAATATTATTGTTTTAATACGTTTAGTTTTGACTGATGGTAAATTATATACATTTATTTTCATTAAAAAGTTAATTAAGTAACTAACGTAGCTGTGAATAACTGATAAAAAAAACCAAAACAATTAAGGGCAGTGTTGAGATGACACTATTCTGACCCATGCAGGATTGATAATGTTAAAACCCCTACAACTGCTCATATAAACTGCTCTTTTGTACTGAGTGTAAATGCTTGCAATGTTAATGTTATATTGTTTGCTCCCAGCCTTGTTAAATACATACTTTTGGGCACAACTGTATAGGGAATAAACTATTTAGGATTCATGCTGCTGCTGCTTTGAAGAAAAAATAAAACAGTCACAGCAGAGCAATAAAACCAAGCAAGCGAAGGCACACAATTGAAGGTCTACCACCACAGTAACCTGCTCCTATCAGTTTTACTGAACACTGCTCTATATGACCACCATTGTTTCAAAAAAGCTTCAGACATCGAAGAGCTCCCATCCAAGTTCTTACCAGACACACTGGCATGTAGCTTCTGAAATCAGACAAGATTAGAATCCAAAGTGGTACTGAATACCTGCAACGGCTCAAAAGCTCCCTTATTATTCATGACACAGAACAGCTTATTGTGTGGGTGTTTGAGGTTCACGTAGGAACTCATTGGATGCCGCAATGGCTGGATCCTATAGTACATTCTTCTGCAATACAGTCATGTTTATTCTTTTGACTGTTTATACCTGTGACGTTAACACAAATCATTCCTATATGGAATTATCTCTGCTAAACTGGAGATATTCTTTTTCTTTGTAACGACAGTTACTACAATGACTTATCTGATAGCTTTTGCCTTAAGTGCTAAAATTGTACTGCATGCATCAGCATCCAAAGTGTGAAATATGGGAATTAGAGCAACGCTAAAAACATTTTGAATAGAAGATTGGTTAAAGTCTCCATCAGTCCTTTTGAGCATGATACAGAAAGAGAGAGTCAGATGAACAAATTAAAAACCCATTTACAATGAACATCCTCTTTCATCAATTGCTACTTTTTTTTGACAAATAATGTGAAGTGATTTATTGCAACGCAGCATGCAGAGAAAAATGTATTTCCTGTTAATTTGCCATTGTGGACATGACCTATACGTAAATGCTTTCTCTTTTCAGATCCATTAGTATACTTTTTCTCTATGGTGCTGTATGGCATCCTTAGGTCTGTCAGCTCTATTCACTTCACCTCTGCCTAAATTAAAACAATAGAACTGCACCATTACCCCATAATAGCTGGTGCATTAATATAACATTTCTATAGAATCAATGGAATTTATCTTTACAGCAGGCCAAGGTGTTGTTGGCTCAGCAGAATGTTGTTGTTTTTTTGTTTGTTTTGTATCTCTCTGCATGGGTATGGATTTGCATTCTGGGGACAAACCACACCCAAGCATGTTGTGTGGGGGTGTGGTGCTGCTAAGAGGTGCCATCTGCTTTGGAGAAATGACTGATCCCAAAGGACTTGTCAAGCAAGAGCGACTGTATTGATCTTATTAGCCTGTTCACTGTCACTTACGAAATTGTCATTTTCCAGTCCTGGTGTGAGCACAGGGCCTGTATAAAATGGAGTGGACATCAAAGCATGAATAAATTGCTACCTCAATATACCTCAAAATGAATACAGATCAGATAGCTTCCAAGATGTTATTCAATACTAGTCCTGGAGAAGAAGGTGTGTTTAAAAAACATTCGTGGCTCAATTCAAAAGCAGGTCAAACAATCATGCATTCCCCCTGTAATAGCAAAATATACAAAAAGTCTTCTTTGGTGTCCCCAGTGATACATCCAATAAAGGCAGATAATAGAGTGAATGCTGGATGAGTTGAGGTTGTTCTAATTTTCCAATCTTGGCTAGGGGCCCACAAGGGGTTGAAAATGAACTAGGCTTAGTTCACTTCATTGTGCGTTTTTAATCATGCCTGCTGATCAGGCTCCCCTACAAGTCCTGGTGGAACTTTTCCAGGCTGACCCTTGTATCCAGTGATCATACTGTAGCTTGGTAACATCTGTTGGTAACTTTGTCAGGTGAAAAGAGGCAATTGGCTTGACAGCAGGAACAAAAAGTAGCTTTTTCTGGTCATTTAGTATATGTTAAACCTAATAACAGCACTGGTTCTACTGCTAAATCGTTGCTGTCATGCCATGACTTTGCTGCACACTTTCAGAATAAAATCAGCTTAATTCGAGGTAGTATGGTCATTAGCACCAATGAGCTTGTGGCTGAGTTGTTGGCGATCGCCCCTCAGTTCCCATTTAGCTTTATGGAAGCTTCTCAGGCTGAGGTTTTATGGCTACGCGACCCACGACCTGTCCTTTAGACCCTTTACCATTCAATATAGTCTGTCAATGTGGGACTCGCATTTTAAATCTGTCATTAAGAACAGGCACTGTCCCACTGGAATTAAAACAGCCATCATAAGACCTGTGTTGAAAAAGGCTGGAGCAGATGAGGCTCATTTATCAAATTATCGCCCCATCTAATCTACCATTCCTCTCTGTTATTTGAGCATGTGGTTTATATCCAGATCTCAAAAGACATAATGGCCAACAATTTATTAGATCTTTGTCAGTCTGGATATCGGCAGGGACACAACACTGAAACAGTGCTGGTCAGGGTTGTTAACGACTTGCTGATCAATGCTGATTCTGGGTCGGCTTTGGTGCTCGTCCTGTTGGATCTATCAGTGGCTTTTGTCACGACTGACCATGACATACTGCTCAGTTGTTTAAGAACTTGTATAAGTTTCGACTACTGAGCAATGTCATGGTTTAAGTCACATTTGACAGGCAGAACACATTATGTGAGTTTTGTAGGTCAGGACTCTTTGGATGTGTATCATACAGTCCCACGGTGTTCTGTTCGAGGTCTGCTATTTAGCATTTATATACTGCCGCTTGGATTGCTGATACATCGGCACAGGATGTTCTACCACTCCTATGCTGACGATACTCAGCTGTATATCCGCTTGCAAGACACAGCTATGTCTGGTTGGCACAAAAAAGCAGCTAGCCAACTCAGACACTTTTGTGCTTAGCTCGGCTGGCTGCAAGATAGTACCTCCATCTTCTGTGAGGATCTTGGGGGTCACCCTGGATAGTGGTTGTAGACTGGAGAAGCATAACTCTTTGGTGGTTGGGGCTGGTTTTTATCACCTCAGAAACATTGCCTGTGTACGCTCCTTTTTAAATCAAAGGGATGCAGAGATTCTCTGTCACATGTTTATATCCTCTAGGCTAGATTACTGTAATGCGTTGTATGCTGGACTGCCTCATAAACTCATTCATCTGCTCCAATTAGTGCAGAATGCAGCTGCTAGAGTCTTGACTGACCATCGACAGAATATCCCCCAGTGCTCAGGGATCTGCATTGGTTGTCAGTCCGTTTACGGATCACATTTAAAACCCTTTTGTTAACATACAGGGCTTACCTCTGAGCTTTTGGAGAACTATGTTTCTGCCAGGTGTCTCTAGTGCAGGGAGCCACAAGGTAGTTCTGTGCAGGATCTAGTGCACAGAACTACCTTGTGACCCCCTGCTTCCGATGTGTAAAAATGCAGGTCACTGGAAATACAGGTCACTTCAATATTACGAGTGATAATAAAGAAAAAAAAACAAAGAAAAAGGAAGAACATTTTATAAGTGCTTGTTATTTGTTTCCCAAAACATATTTTTAACATGTGTAGCATGTTTTCCTAAAAGAAAATGCAGCAACAAACTTCATACTCGAGTAAAAGCTTAGAAAAACCTGGCCCTAGCATTCAGCTACTAGCTCACACCATATCTATTTTTTCTTGAGCTGAGCTATATAATCACCATTCACATGAACATGATTTGTGTTGGGGGTTATCACCATGAACATGAAATGGTTTTCAACGCTATGCCTCTCAGCATTTGTTGTATATTATAATATATTTCTTAGTAATACTGAAAATAAGAAATCAGTATCTCACTTGAGCACAAAGGCATTATGCTTGAAACTCAGGCAGTACGCTTACATCCAGTACGCTCACCATACAGAAAACAAAAATCTGCAAAAACAAGCATTCTGTGGCAGGTTGTGGTGTTTTGTTAAACATATGGCTGAAATCAAGCAGCATAGAGTTTTTCCTCACATGCTGGTGGGTTTCTGCTATCAGAGATACAAATCTTTTAATAAAGGCTGTGAAAGCCAGTTGTTATTATCTTCAATGTGCAAAAAGGTGGCATTTGGAGGATGCAGTTTATCTAGAATACCTTTATTACAATAGCTGGACAGCAATCTCCATCATCATTTAATATAAATCATCAACAAGAAATATATCTAACTGCTATGTCTGTGCCTGCTCCTAGTATATATACATACACAGAGCATCAAAAGATACTTAGCACTATTATAACACATTTATTTAAAAAAAAAAAAATGAGGTATATAAATGATGGACATTGACAAAATGTTTTTGGTTTTTTAATCACTCAATCATTCATCCTTGACCATGACACGCTTGAGTGACTGTGACTGAAGCATATGCACTTAATCACCTAATTAGTGAGACAGTTGATTGGACACTGGATATGGAGTGATTTCAGCTGTTGAATTGGAAGCTTGAATAAAAGCAATAAAGAAAATCACAGAAAAAAAAAAAAAATATGCCACGTCTGTTGGAGGCTAGACTCGGGCAGCATGCTGTGGCTTGCCATCTTGGGTGCTCACAGCCAGCAATTTCAAACCTGACGAGACGGTATAACCAGGCACACTCTGTCAATGACAGGCCATGAACCGGGAGACCAAGAGTCACAACACCTGCCCAAAATCAACAGATCTTTTTGCAGCATCTTTATGATGTCAATTGTTAATCAACACAATAAAAAGTCACTGCACCTGCTCTAAAACAGAGTTTGTCATTTTCAATCACAACTAGTGAATTTTATCCAAATATAAGTGATACGTTTCTTTTGATGGTCAAATTTAAGTATATGTTGTAAAATAAAATGATTATATAATGATTTGTCAAAATCCCAGTAAATAGTGCTGCACTATTGAGATATACCTGTGCAGGCCCTGTGGGGCACAAAATGAATAAACTAAACTAACTAACAACACATTTATTTTCTTTTTGGTATTCCCTGCATTTTTTTTTTTTTTTATTGCCAGGCCTTTGAAATAAAATTACTCATTTAAGCATCATTGAAGATTTCGCCAAGGGTTTGCAAATGCTACACTGTCTAATTAATCTGACATCAAACCTGTTGAGACAGGAAAAAAAGAGAGGACCAAGAGAAAACACATTTAAATGGAAAGATGGCAGCCTGAAACCCTTCTGAGCTTTGTCTTTCATTGATTTATTTAACATAATTATCATCAAATCTAACTAAGTGATGTAAAAAAAGTGATCCCATTGTCCATTAGCTGAACTGAAGACATTTATAACTCTTTAGCTGGAACACTGCAATTTTAAAGGCCAGCATTCCACTAGACAATAACCCCTAAATGAAGTCTCTTAGTTATAACACTCCTATTCCATATAGGTGTGCTACACCTTGGTTCCCATTAGCTTGGTCTCCTATTAAAAACATCCTCATTATTTTACTCATATCTTCATAACACTCAATAAGCTGGGCTCTCATGGGCAGAACTGTAATGATGGCAAAGAGTACAATTAAGCAGACAGAAACAGCATTATAATTATAGTAATGTGTAAAGTGCCATTTTCATTTTTACTTTCGTATTATTATTTTTTTTTTTCAAAGCATGGCTAAGGTCATTCTACTACAGTATCTCTACGTATCTATATCAGTATTGTATAAATGATTGGTGGCTAAGAGAAGAGCTGGTCCTAATATAACAGGAGGTACGATGACAAGTATTCATGTAGTTACCGTTACATTATATATTGCTACTGTTACATTAATATCATAATATCTACTACGATAACAATAATTTAAGACAATTAAGTTGTGCCCATGATTTTTGCTTTGCCTTACATTGTTCATCCATTCTTTACATTCTTATTCTATAAATATGACTGAAGTGTTACAAAGATATCTGTTAAAAGGATAAACCCCATGCAACTCTAATAAGTGTATTATGAACTGGGAATACACTATTTAGTGCATCATAGAAACATTCATTGTTGGTTGAACTCGTTAAGAATGCAACACATTATATAAAGAGTTTCCATAAATCAGACTGTATTTTAGGGAAATGTATATTTTAAACTCCGACTCTTATACCGTCTATCTGGAACAAAGAGTCATCATCATCTACTAAACTAAACAGAGCTGGTTCAGATAACATGAAAAACAGGGATTCAGTTTCTAAAGTGTAAAAAGGACGTTGACTTGGAGGTGGGATTGGAGGGCTGGCACTACTTTCAGTTCTTCTCAGCTGGAGTTGCCACACTCCCTTTGTTTTCCCCTAAACCCACTATCAGCAGTGATGTGGGTTTTTTGTTCGTAACATAGTTACCATAATAGTTGTGATCAAAGTGAATTTTAATTGTATTTAATAAAACAACAAAGAAAAGAAATACCAATTGAATCAAAGGTAATAACAACTGAAATGGCTGCATAGTTGTCAGTTGTTTTGTTTTTATGTATCTCCCCGGTGACAGTTATCAAATGAAAGATATGTATTTGGAGATGCTGTGCCAAAGATAACAGATAATATGCCATTAGATAAGGATTACAGAAATATTTTAAGGAAATTCCAATTGAAATGATCAATAGGGTCAAAAGAGAGACTAAAGAGCATGGACACAGATCAATACAATATTGGAATAGACACAAAGTATACATTGTAATGGCATTGAACAATTACTATGCCTGTTCTGTTTAAATTTGTTTTGTGCAGTTTGGGACCAAACAGGTGAGTATATTTTTCCATAGCCCAATCGTATATCATTGTGCTTAAACATGTTATAGTTTAATAGAATAATATACTATTTGTTATGGGTCATGTGTAATTCAGAATACTTTTGTAATTATTTATTTTTCCTTTTGGTTTCATGTGTGCTTGCTTTCCCAATAGGAAGATGATTTCTAACCAAGAAACTCCCCAAAAAACAATGCCCCCAAAATCCACGATAACAAATCAATACATAATGATTTGCTCTTTAAATAAAATACCAAAATGCATAACATATTGGTACTTACACATACTCACTCTGCTAAAAATTAAAAAATGTAAAAGTTGCCAATAAAAAAGGTTATTTTGACCTTGCTTATTATTATGGTATGCTGGCTGTTATCCTTGCAGTCTTGGTCTGAAAAGAACACAATTGTCTGACATTTGCTGCCACTATTGTAAAAGTGGTAGTTTAACACCATATTAAAGACCATCTGTGCTGCATAAAGCATATGTTGCACTTTAGAATGAAAGCAGAATTGAGTGGTATACAAATAATAACAGCAGAATTCTTCTGCCATTGTTAGGTCATTTTGGCATAGCCTGTAATTTAATGCACAATGCTAAAGCAAGGGCTTATAAGAATGTGCAGTACTTTGGCCAAATAAACAAGAATATGAGCTAATATAATAAGACAGGGGCAACATTATACAGTATATCAATCGTACAACTGGACACTGCTCACCTATTGTTTTGTATGGAGGTCAGCTGTTCTGTTATTGCTCAAATAAAGCATGGCTGTGAAGCCAAATTAATGACACTTGTAAAACCACTGGTAAATAAATAAATAACTTGAAAAAGTTGTAGTATACTAGTGATGATAATGCCTTGCTCAAATAATGCCCTCAACCTCCGCTTATCAGTCTTATTGATATGGGAGTTCCATTAATACAGAGGAAGCACATTTGGGAAGAAGATCATTTATAGGCCACATGTTAAATACAATGAAAACCCTTTTGATATGTTATCAATCGCAATAAATCTGCTTGAAAAATAGTTGGTTGCCACAGTAGACATTATTGGTCAGAATATTTGTTTGAGTCCATTAAGTTTATAGTGTTGGTTAAATCACTGTTCTGTTTCTGTGACAGCACCCGACTGTATAACACTGACCACCTAACTGCTGATATAATTGTCTTACCAGTATAACCTTGAGCAACTGATTTACATATTGAGTTTTTCACTGAATACCCAAGGCACCCTTCTGGATGATGTTTGGCAAATTATTGGTAAAATACAACAAAATAGTGTGAGTCAGATCGATATGGATTCCCTGGTGCATTAACTCTGATTAAATGACTATTCTCACCTATATTTTCTTTAGACTGCAAACCAAAAATATATACATATTGTACATATGCTCTGTGAATGTATTCTTTATATTGTTAATCTTCTAAAGATCAGCTAGCAGAAATTCTTACAAGTTAATTAATTTACACTCACATTAAACCAACACCACAGTTGCTTCAATAATGTGAATACATACACACTAAATTGTACATACAACTTGCAGTGTTTTTTTCAATACAGTATGCTTTTTGTTTTGCAAAATGACTCATTGTCTTATTACATACCACATAGACCTATTTAGGGAAAACCACATTAAATAGATGCACCATAAAAAAATGCATGTTCATTAAAATACCATCCACCTAGATACTTGAGAATGCCTGAGCAGTTTATTTGAATGATCCAAACAGTGGTCAATCTAAATACTGCCACTCTTAATCTCTTTATTAAACTAGCTTGCTCTGATCCCTTCAATTGTTACCTTAGGTTAGATAAACAAACAGCTCATGATTTGGAATGTGTATCCTATAAGCAGACCTTGGCCCAGTAAGATTTTTTGATATATATATAAAAAAATAATCATGAAATACTTTTGGGACCTTTAACATACAAAATGGAAAGCGGATATGACTTCAAAGCAAAAGAATAAAATCACAGTCAGATAGATTTCCAACTTTTAATAGACTATTTCAAAAGCTAGACAGGATTACGTACATAAGGGTGATTGGTACCTACTCTACATTACAAATGACACTTAATGCCCACACAGATGATAATCTCTTAACAAGATCGATATGCTTAAAGTGATTCACTGTTGAGATGCATTACTAAAAGCACTATGAGTTCATCAGCTATTCATCAGGTTATGACTTGTGTGTTAAGAAAGAATCGCCTGTAATCATGCCAGGAATGCTTACTGTTTGCTGCTTCCTCCCTGGCTTCCACCTGCTTTTTGGCTTTGTCTAATGGGAGAGGGCAGCTATCCTGCCCCTCTGCCCATGGCTTCCCTACAGTAAACCTCTCTACTTATCTGTGGCCTATTTTATGGACAGGGGTTCCTCGAAAGTGTGAGTCAAAGAATGTAGCGTAAAATATGTATAATGTAGTAGTGTTGTCTAGTTTTTGTTTTAATAAATACTCTATTGCATGAGTTTCCTAGCTGACAAGCAGTTCACACTGTACTAGGGTCAATATGATCACATTCTTAGCCAACAAAAGCTAAGAGATGAATAACAAACCCTTATTCAAGCAATATTTAATTGCATTAGTGGTGTTGCAAACGGCCCGTATTTGATTTGACCTGGAAGTGTAGAGTCCCTGTCCAGAGGTCCAGCTGGCTGAAGGTGCTTCTCAAGAAGTCCAGGCTGAGGATGCAGGGGTCCTGTAATGGGAGCTACCCACACGGGGTAGCTGCAGTAGTGGTGCTGTGCAGGGCGATGTGGCGTTGTCATCTGCTTTTGGGGGAATGTCATCTACTTCAGGATCGGAATTCAGTAGGGGGCCCACTGAAGGGCTGGCGTGGTGGGGTGGTGGTTGCTGAACACTGGTGCTGCAGGTTATCCAGCCCCCCTTTTGATTAGGGGGTGCCAAACCGAATCTTTTCACCGGCTGCCTTCGGGCAGCTGGTGCGCCGGCTGCCAATAGGCAGCCGACGCAGTTTGCTACCGGCCCTTAAATAGGCTGCAGGTTATCCAGACACCTACCACCTCCATACCCAAATAAGGAATGTGTCCGTATCAGTAGCGTTCCACCAGCTTGCCTTTACATTGAATTAAAGACAATACACAGACAAAGCATAGCAACATAACAAACAGAAAAATATTACAAAACAACACATTTAACATATTTTTCTCTTACTGTCTTTAAAGTGCTATAAAGCAAAACATATCTGAGATACTGTAGAAAAGTGAGTTTTTAAAATTTATTTCCAGACCCTTGGCAGAAGACACTACTACATGTTCATTTTTTGTAAGATGATCAAATATTTTAAAAATAAAGTGAAAAAAAAAAGATATATATATATATATACTGTATATATATTCTACCTTTAGAGGGTATTTTTTTCAACAAGAGCACCTTTTCTAATAAAAAAATGTTACCTTATGTACTCTGGGGTAAACGAAAGGGATTTTTTTTCCCACAATTGAAAAATAATTATTGAACATATAGTTATTATACATAACCAAATTCCACACATGGTAATGTCAACAGGTTGCATAACAACACAAACATGAATTAATTAAATAAATGTGTGTATATGAGCTTATATAAAAACAATAGTGTCATTCCCTGCTTCCTAATCATCCAGCAAATGCATTTACATAGTTATTATAATACAGATTTAGATGTATAAAGGAAGTATAAAAAACAACATTATATCCTACTTAATCATTAATCCAAGTAACCCGATCACTGTTGATCAATCAATACAGTACTTGGTAGCAGTAGGTGCAGAAGAAACATTTCGTACAAAAGGCTTTTCAAATTGAAAAAAGACAGCTGAAAAATGTAGTGATCACCAAAAAAGCAGGTTACATGTTTCAGTAGCTGTTAGTTAATTCCGCCTCTGGCTATATGTAGAAGGTAAGAAGGGTAATAGTATTCTAAAAGAAATGTGCATTATACAAAATGTGAAAGCCAAAAGCGCCTGGTATACACAGGGTGCACATTATATGAAAATAAGATGTTGCGTTGGTGGCCCAGCATGGTGTATGGGGGCATTGTGCTGTTGGAGGTGTATAAATAGTAGTGGTGCAATCGGCACCCTCATTTTGTATTCGATTATCGTATAGACATTTATCAACGATAATCAATGCATTGATGTTTGATTTTTCAAAATAAAGAACCATTTTTTTTTTTTTAACAGAAGATCCAATAACTAAAAACTCTGTTGTGCATAATAGTTAAAGAAAAAGGCACAATTTACATTCAAATTAGAACACTTCCAATTTAAAAAAAATAAATACAAAAGGACTTAAGTTTTTAAAGACTGAAAAGAACATGCGTGCGCCCGCATCAGATTAACACTGTAATAATAATAATAAAAATACTATATTTTAGCAGAAGTAATTTTTATCTGAACTATGGTTGTTCATTACTGTTAACATTTTATGTCCTAAAGCAAAGCAAAACATTTGAATTAATCTCACAAATCCTGACTAATTTAACTATCGTACTAAATTCAGCTTCTTTTTATATAATATTACCATGTAATCTAATCACAACATGCTTTGAAACAAAAGAAGGTAATTGGTAGATGTAATAGATTAAAAAAACAAACAAAAAATACATATTGCCTTCATTGTTAAATCAAGATAACGTGAATACAATAGGCCTACTTCTGATTTGGCTTGTCCAACGCAAATGTAGAGACTAAAGTGTGTATCCTAGCAACGCACTAATCTACCGTACTAGCACTAGCACTCTCACACACTCAAGGTTTTAATGCAAACTGGCGACAGGAGACTTCAAACTGGGTTCTAATTTGAAGCATCGATTCACCAATATGTAATCAAAGCTCGGGAAATTTAAGGACAGATGATCAATAAATCGATGGGTGTCAACCTGAGTTTCCAGATCAAATTCCAATACAGGGCCAATTCTATCCTGGATAATATTCAATTCCATATTCCCAAACAAATTGTGTCAGGCTACCTGATACAATAAAAATGTCACCTCCATAGGTCTCCCCCCAATCTCATTTTTTTTTTACATATTAATAAATGAAGTGGTCCAACATAAAATGTCCAGGGCAGTTTTCTACGGATGAATAACAGTATACCAGTTGCTTTTTTTTTTTTTTTTTTAAATACAAGTAAATGTAATCCAGCAATTTATGCATGCCAAATACAGTGAAGGCTTATAAGGTATGCAATCTTTCCCTTTTGGTAAATTGTTTGGGAAGATTTTTGGCTTGAAAAGAATGCATGATGAACTGTTTTTACAGACTAGCAATTCTCATGTGTCAATTGACTCCTAATTTCCATTACAAACTATAATCATTGCATCCTGGTGGTCTCAAGACAAACATATTTCAGTGATCTTCCTCAGGGATGTTCAGTTGGTTTTAAATAATATTGTGTTGGTTGTAGAGATATGTCCCAGAGTTTAAGTCCCTTTGGTTGTACCTTAAAAACTGCAGGTAGCACAACTCGCTTACATATATTTCAAAATACATAAAGCAATATTAAAATGAAGCATCGAATGTATTTAAAAATATTCTGAATATCTCTAAAAAAAAATCTGACGATATTCAAAATTGTCACATTTTTAAAAGCATATTGTAGTTCTTCCTGTTTTCAGTAAATGCTACTGCACCTAGAGGTTAACTGTGACATGTTCTGGAAATATCAAATTAATTCCTATAAAGTACCTGCCTGCTCTCCATCTGCTGTACTCACTCACACGGTACTAATGTGAAAGCTTGCTTTACTAAGGAGCCAAAATAAATGGCTTTATTCTGGTAAATAGTTTTATTTGGTTTGAATCTACAAGCTCCCTGGCTGATGCCAGTAAATCACAGGTTTGATGCTTGTGTGCAGAACCAGGAATGCATACAAGAAGCTAAACCCCACTCTGGCTTAACCAGCAGCATCATCAATATTTTTCCATGCAGGAGTTATCTGTTTTTCTTAAGCTGAATGACGGGGCAATGAATGAAAAATGCATTTTATTTTTTCAATTTAGGACAAGTTTGTTTCTCTCTCTCTCTCTCTCTCTCTCTCTCTCTCTCTCTCTCTCTCTCTCTCTCTCTCTCTCTCTCCTCTTTGTGCTGCACCCTGCTTCACACCAGTGTTGCCATGCCATGAAAGAGAAGAGATTCTTTCTCAGCAACTCCCTGGGTCTCTCTCTCTCTCTCTCTCTCTCTCTCTCTCTCTCTCTCTCTCTCCTCTTTGTGCTGCACCCTGCTTCACACCAGTGTTGCCATGGAAACCCAGGAAGAGCAGCTGGCTGCAGTGACAGCCAAGATTCCGAAGACGAAGGAGGTCAGATACCAATGCAAGAGAAAACGGGCCAGTTTTGTAATCCCTTCAGGGAGAACCATTTTTTTCCCCTCTATTTTGTATCTATTAGATTGCATTATTATTAATCAGGACAAGTAATCTGCCAGCCTGTTAATAAATAACATACTTGCTTCAGCTGCAGAGAAAGGGTATCTATTTGATTTCTCCTAAGACTTTTAAACTTTTAAAGCCTGCAGAAAGTACCTAATGGGTTTATATTCAGTGTTTTGTGGTTTCCCCAAGAGTAACATACAAAAAGATACATAAAAGTCCATCACAATAAATATCCTTTTGTTAGACCAATAAAAAAGCGCTACATTAACATACATGCCAACAGTCCCTATATGGTCGGTACAGTCCCGATTTCCTAGCAAATGTCCCGTGTCCCGGTGCATAGGAAGAAAGTCCCGATATTTACCCATAGAAAAAAAAATCATTTATTCTGCACAGTAGAGTTAGTGAAAACCACACGCTGTGCTCTTCTGCTGATCACTAACTTATACAAAGGTAAGAACGTTACATTATGTCTGTTTTTACTGTCATGATGGTCGTGACATGTTGAGTTGGGAGGGGGGGTACGCTGAACAGTTTCCAAATGTTGGCAAGTATGCATTAAGCTACAGTTAGTTTACACCAGGGGTGCCCAATCCTGGTCCTGGAGGGCTGCTGTCCCTGATGGTTTTTGTTCCAACTGTACCCTAAATTGCTTAATTGGACCAATTAAGCATCTAATAAGTGTTTGATTGGTCAAATTAAGTAATTTAGGGGACAGCTGGAACAAAAGCCAGGAGGACACCGGCCCTCCAGGACCAGGATTGGGCACCCCTGGTTTACACCATGCTTTAGTTTTTAGAAATATCTCTGCCATTGATCTTAATTAGGATTCCAAATCCATATATCCTGAGATTTAGCAAATGTAAAGAAGGCTGGCCGCCGACCCCACAAGCGAGCATTTTAACCACTATGCAAAAGAGCCAGATTCGTCTATATTTGTGTTATAGATCCCTTGAACTCATCTCATTTCACCGACAGGGAACATTACTCAAAGCAGTCAGGAAGCCATTGAAGTCTCTGGCTCAGAAGTGTTCATTAACTGCTGGGAGTTGGTCATTTTTCATCTCAGCTGTTTTAATAAAACACAGACACATGATATACTATAAAACTTTCCATTCTACCTAATTAGTTTAAATAGGTTTCTTACTGTCACACAAGGTCTGTAGATAAGAGAACTGTACTCTTTATTTTAAATGGCAGTGCAAGCACTCTATTAAAAAGAAAGCAATTGATTTTGAATTCTATATTATCAATAATACCCTATAACGTTTGGTCTTTTCTCTACTCCGTACAAGCTAATGCTATTAACTGAAATTAGAAAACGATTCAGTATCATCAGCCAATCAGCTTCCAGCTATAGCAGGCATTAATACACACATCACTGCATCACCTGTGAATCAAATTTGGAATCAATCCGCGCAAGAACTGTCTTTTTCATTTTGACGATGTATTTTTAAGCGTAGTTCTATTGGACAGTAAGACTAAACAAATACACCAATCAAAACTTTGCATCGACGAAAGCAACCAATCCTGTACCTGCGACTGCCGAGTCAGCCAATCACAGCCTGTCGGCTTGACTAGAGCTCAGACAGCATCTTTCAACAACAAAAAACGGGACACACGGACAGTTCAGTAATATTGCTCCATTCGGATATCTGGCACTGTTCAAACAGACTATAAGAAGCTCTGACAAGTAAAAAAGTTATTTGTTTAATAAAGGTTTTTTTTTTCCCTCTAATTATGTGTGGTACCCGACGAATCGTTACAAGTTCAGCTCGGGACACACAACTCCAGACGCAGTTAACTAACACATGATAGAGCCTTCATTGACGGGCACTATCACTTAAGTAGAGTGGACACCTAGGAAAGGACCACTTCTTTGTAATTATTTCGTACATAAATGATTAACCCTTTCACACTCAATGCATGATCAACCGGCAAGTTTAATTTCAGAACATGTCTTCATCTTGTAATGAGCATTATTATTGCAATTACAATAAGACACAGACCGTGTAGCACACATCTAGTTTGTCTGTAGATACTCCAGGGGCTGCAGAAGTTCCCAGAGCTTTTTTTTTTTTCAGTGGATCAATTGATAACCAGCGATGATCCCTTTCTTGCTGTATACTGTCTGTATACTGTCTGTTTCATTTTAAATCAGTTGTCAAAAAACTATTTTCTGTTCTTTATAGATCAACAATATTAAAGATGCCATGTATAGACCCAGGGCAATAGTGACATTTCCAGTTCAACTATGTTTTAGTGGAGAGAGATACAGTATATGTTGGACTCTTATACCTCACAAACTCAATGCCCTGTGCTAGGTCTATGTTGGGGAGATGATGAAAATTCCTATGCACTCTAGTCACACAAGAGTCCTTGATTGGTGGAACACACCCTGATCCAACATTAATTCCAGGGATTTTGGTGCAATTTATTACACATTGGTCAATCTGCATTCCCCCTCAATGCCTCTAGATTGCCTTTAATGTGAATGACATCACGTTTTCAACGTGTATTGATCAGGAATTATTTAGGTAGTGTGAATAGAGTATATGTAGGGATAGCCAGGACCTTTAAAGGAGTAACCTATCTGCCCATCAGAGCAAATCTGTGTAATTTATTGGAGTATTGGAGTTAATGTAACAGTGGAATATTGCTTCATCATAATAAGCTTGCTCTTTCTCAGCTGTCAGATAGTGTCTAGTATTGATTTAACCCCCCCCCCCCCCCCCCCCCAATCTCATTATCCCCCTATCCCCCTATCCCACTATTGACCAGACACGATAGCAACATAGCCATTTTGGGCTTACAGAACAGGCTATACATACCAAAGCTCAGACAGCCTGCAAACACTATCTTTAATAATACATTTTCAATATATAAAATGTATTTAGCAGAGCCTCTGGCTGTTTTCTTGTGACACAATACAGTCAATTCCAACAGTCTTGGTGCTCAACAATAAGGAAGCACATGGAGGGAGATACATACAACACACACATTGCAAGTGCAGTACTTGATGAACAGACTTGCCAGGAAGTTGTAAAAGAAATCCAAAATATTTTAGATGGTGTGTAGCTTTCTGAAGGTTGTTTCATTATATGTATTTAACTGTTTTTGTAGTTAATATGACATAACATCAAGGAGTTACTTTGAGCTTGAAATTATCGTTAATTATGAATAATATTAACTGTTCAGGCCAGGTAATGTAGGTTTAAAATGAAAGCAGTAAATTACATTTGATCTCTCATGAGATCTGTATTTGCTCTCTGATGCTTTTTAACTACACCGTTTTTTTATCAGTAGGCCAATAATAAACCAGATTTTTTTTTATTATTATTATTATTTCAAGTGATGAAAATTGATTAAATTTTTATAGATCCTACATTTTAAAGTGCATTGTCATTTTATGGTGGTATTTAAAAAGTATTAGCTGAATACATTTCAATAACTCTTTCCCCAGCTGAAAATGCTATTTTTAAAATCATGTAATTATGAATGTCTGTAGCCTTTGAGGACTAATAGAAATATATAACTACTATAGATTAACCGGGAGCCTTCGGTGGTTCCAAAATGGCTTTAGTATAAAAGGCGAAAATCGTAAACATTAATATTGTATGCTGTTAAGAAATGGTGAGTTTGTTCAAAACAGCATAAGGAGGCTTCATTTTGTGAATGAAAACAAGGATTTTTTTTTTCACAGTGCTACTTAAATGGCTTATTGCGTGGCTAATTTTAAATCAGACTTCTGTTCATTGTGCTGTTTCCATGAATGGATATTTCAAAAGAAGGGATCACCACTGAAAAAAGTAGTAATTCTTAGTGTAAAAAAAACATGCTATACACAACATCAGGGTACACATGTATGCCACCAGTGACTAATACTATACTAGTTGGTACACAAAGTTAAAAGATTACAGGAGCTGATGGCAGTTTTCTATGACCTGAAAATGTAGACTACTTGAAGAAATCTGGGGTGTCTTATAAGTAGTGTTTGACAGATTAAAATGATTCTGCCAGGAAACAGATACAAGGTCTACATTTAGATTGAAGATCTGCATTATTGATCGTTATCAATTGGAGAACGCTGATTGAAAGGGCTGCAGTTTAGCAAAGCAAGGCTTGGAGAGATCCGTCTTGAACTGAATAATTTCCCCTTTCTATTACATTTGTGATTTATGTAAGAGCAAACTATAATTACAATCCAATTTTAAATTCTAACTGCATTACAGTGGGACTCAGTGACTGCACTTTACCAACAAACTTGTTATTCTTAAACTGCCAAAATGTTTTACTTTTGAATGGAAAGTCATGGAATTGAAATTTCAGATGATTCTCAAATGCCTATAACAGATGGCGGAGAACAGAATATGTAGTGTTTGTATTAGTTTGACTTTGTCCCAAATGTACCTTACTGGTTTCAGTTAATGTGCGATTGGTTTTGGACTATTGAGTTCCTGTATTAGGACTGGGGTTGACCTTTGTGTTTAAATGAATGTGAGAGAAACATGGGTGTGATAGACAGCAAGAACAGCAGCTCCATCCATTCAAGCTCTGTTCACGCCTGTAAACATGTGAGATCCTAAATAAAGCATTTGGAAAAAACCTACCTTCTGTCGACAATTCATTCATTCCTTTACACTTCTCAAACACACTGTCAGTGCTTTTACACTGAGGGAGTCTCACAATAATAAAACGCTAATCTGCAACAAAACTAGATCATGGAGGAAGTAAGAGGATGTAAAATTGCACCGTTTTAAAATAATGTTTTATATAAGAAATAGTCTACATCTAAAGATTGCTGGGTATTTTGCTTGTTAAAGACACACTGTTTGAGTATTAAAGTAGACAACTGCTATGCCATTAATGATTCATCTTTCAAGCAAGGATTATTTTCCAGTACTTTAATACAGTACTGATGCAGAACATGTGTATTAAAAAAAAAGTGAGGATGAGAGTGTAACAGAAAGACAAGACAGTATCTGATTCTAAAACAATCTGAGCAGGTCTGAGATAAAGAGTGCAGTCGTTTGATCCATCTGGGAGAGATTGCCGCAGCAGCTGCTGGTATTTCTAAATGCCACGGAGCCCTGCATAAAATTACAGAGAGATCAATAAATGCGATTTGAATTAAATATCCTTATGAACACAACCTGCTGATTTTATATTGGGCTTTTATTTGTGCTATTCCCTGCGTGCTTGTCTTGGAGGGGTGCATATGGTGTAGTCAGAATGTGGCTACACATATCTTTTCCTCTGTTACAGCTTAAAACACATTAGCCAGCAGAATTTCAATGGGTGGTGTAGGAAAAGCACTTACAGCTGGCACTATACCCAGAAGATAAACTGACAAAGATTCAGTATAATATAAAGCAATTTAACACAGCAGATATAACAGAGGTATCTTTGGAGCGAGGTTTAGTTGAAGGTAACATGGACCTTGAACTATTTTCCATAACAGGTATTGTTATACAGTACTTATTGTTTTATGGGATGAGGAAGCTTTAATACACCTCAAAATACATGTAAACAGGTTTGCCTCATGGTCAGAGTTGGGGTAACGCATTACCTAGGTAACGTGTTTCTGTAATAATATTACTTTTGTCAATAACGAGGTAATATAATGTGTTCTATTTCTGATGGGAGTAATAATATTACAGCTAATTCTCGCACAAAATAAACAAGCTCATCTCGTTACCTTTTCTATGTTGTACACCTACATTGGTGGTATTTTTTTTTTAAGCCAAAGAAGTACATTTCAGTTCAGTTACCATAAACGTCTTTATTGTATTTTCAGTCAGCACGACACGCCGTCAAACCAAACACAGTAACAACTCAGCTTACGGCAGTCCTTAAAGTAACTGCTATTTTCCGTGAACACATAGAAACCCTGAACATAACAGCTCTCATTGCGTGCGTGCGCACAATCAGGATTAACTGACTTGAATACATAGTAGTACATAGTAAACAGTAAACAATAGTCACAACTTGATGCTATTATTAAGATTCTATTTGAGAGAGGGATCAATGAGTGTTTTCAATATACCTGCTGTGCAACATCATCATCATCATCATCATCATCATCATCATCATCATATTAATAATAATAATAATAATAATAATAATAATAATAATAATAATAATAATAATAATAATAATAAATAATGCTGAATCTCAAGGGAATACAATGCAATGTTTTTTTTTTTTTTTAATCATTTACTCATATTATATACACCTTTCCTCTGACTTTCATGTCAGACTTATAAAAGTGTGACCACCCTTTGGCCCCAGCATCCATGTTGTTCCTCGATAAATTCAGACTGGTCCTTGCTGTCTGACATACCCTATGTAGCTCGAACACTGCCATTCATCCCGACCATTGGGAAAGTTACAGTTATAAAGGTATGTATTTACAACTACTGTGGTTTGCATAAATACACACAGAAAATGAAACATCAGACGAGAAGCGGATATTTATTTGCATACACATTTTGTTACTATTAGGCAACATTTTAGCCAAATCGATTGTTGAACTTACGTTAAAATTCCTGGTGGGTGCTTATTTTTAGGGGTTTGACCCCCCCCCACCCCCCGAAATTAAGTATTCAACGATGTGGGAAAGAAAAAAATGTCAGCCACCGGCGACACTGTAAACCCCCTTCCCAACCCAAGCTCTGACACATGAGCTGTTTGCTTTGCTGCCTGCCTAGCACACTTTAAAAAAAAAATCAGTCAAACACATATCTAGTTGTGATTGGGCAGTCCTGTCATTTTTACACCAGATTCAGCCTTCGACTCCTTTGACTGGACAATACGTGTGCACGTACTATCAAACACACTTGTGATGAGACGTTGAAGATTAATATAGAAATTATGGCCTCAGCTAATACTAGCATTACTGGAAAAGAAAAAAAAAGAAAAAAAAAAATTCTACGATTTTTTTATTTGTCCTACTGCCTCAAACCAGTGGTTTTCAAACTTTTCATCTCAAGTACCAGTGTTTCCAGCAGGGACCACCAGGTGTACCAGTAACTATGTGCAATCTAAAGCCAGATTCGAAGGTGGTTTTTCACTCTGCTAGCCCGCCATGCAGCCATATCCAGAATTTACAGTGTCCACTCAGTTCTGAGTTGCATACAGGCAGGCCCGCAGGCGCCCAGCCAGCCACAGGGGTCGCTGGTGCGTGGTGAACCAATGACTCCGCAGCCGACCTAGCCCCTCCCTGTCCGGGCAGCGCTTGGCCAATTGTGCGTCGCCCCCTGGGAACTCCCATCCACGGTCAGCAGTGGCATAGCTTGGATTCGAACCGGCGATCTCCAAGCTATAGAGTGCATCCTGCACTCCAGACGGAATGCCTTTACTGGATGTGCCACTCGGGAGTCCAGGTAATTATTTAATTAGTATGTTTGATAACTGTATCATAGTGTTTCTAAATGTGATTGTGAGGTGAAACATCACGGTTCTTAATAGAGCAATTTCAAGTTCATTGCAAGTTTGGAGTGTAGTTCATTTTTATAAATTATTACCTATCTTCAAAAATCTCCACATGAGTGAGATAACACCCTCAAGCATGCAGAAGTTGCAGGACAGGTTATCTAATCTGCATGTTGCGTTGACTTCAGTTTTATTGCGTTACACCACATTTCACCATTTTTATAGGTGGTTGTGGCTACCAATGCATACTCTGTGATTGTCTTTCATCTCTTCTACTACTCCAGTATTATACCAGATTACTGCTTAGCTTTAACCACTGGAGGAGTAGCTTGATATTCAGGTCACAGGGAATTTTATAGCTATCATTTACTGATCAGACAAAGTGGTTGAATTCTAATCAGTTTACTCAGATAGTTTAGAAAGTGATTTATGTTGTCTGTGCCATAGTTTTATTTGCATGTCATGTGCAATTTTACTGTTATTCTTCCTGTTGCTTTACAAATAGTTCAGATGACTGATAGTAATACAAAACCTTTCTGTAATATTTGCATTTTTAAAGGACAAACCCCTTCGATAGGATAATATATGCATTTCTGGAATCAACCATTTTAAACATCCATAGGGAATTTGAAATCCCATTGGAATCCAAGCCATTCAGTCTTCAAATATGTATGTGCTTACTATGCATTACATATAGTCTGCTGTGATAATCAGTTAGCCATTTATAAATAAAGTGAACATTTGCACCTCAATGAGAGGATGGATACAATATAAGACAATGGTTGCTTCCAGAGAATTGTTAGAATCATTGTTGTGTCTGGAATAATTATCTTCCACATCCATTATTATTGGTCACGTTTATAATTGCTGTGGTGGTCATCAGTCTACCTACCCAGTTCATTGTGGTCACCAACATAATTTAAAGAAAGTCAGTTGCAAGGTATTAAAATTAAATAAACTAGGCATGGACTGAAATATAAAAGAGGATCTATTCTACAAAAACTGAGAAGATCGAGGCAAATTACAGTTGATTTCTATTAATCTGAATCAGGTTGGGACAGATGTTTTAAGGTCCAGTGTAAAACCTTGTTTTCAAGTAAATCAGTATAGGTTACAATCACACAGTAACATTATAAAACATTAGAAGGTCCAACAGTAGAGGCACGTTGTCAAAATATTCCAGGAGGATTGCTAGCAAGGGTACCAACATCACATGTAAATTGAGACAAGTTAAGCAAACATTATCTCATGTAGCAGACCTTAAAGAGAAAGCATTATGGATCAAAGCAAACAAGAGGTCATTGATTATCTCAACATTTTATACGTAAATATTTGTTCTCTGCACTTTATGGTTTGAACAATCAATATTTACACATTGTCGGCCTGTTTGATTCCTTTTGACATTTTGACTAATTGCCATACCCATGCTGCCTGCCACTTGTTTGTTTCAACAGTATAATTTTCTTTTACAAATGGAAGTCAAATTTAGCATGAGCTTGCTCGTGTCCAGCATTTTAAGGGAGTTCTGCTCTGCGTGTTTCAAATGCGTGCCCGTTTCAATTGTGAGACGTCAGTTTTAAATGCCGAAACTGCAGGAGGAGAACAACAGTGTCATTCAAAACAATATTCTTTGGAAAACCATTACATTTGCCATGTACATTACATCCAGTCATGTATGTTGAGTATATCTTATAGAGACACTTTACATAAGGTTTAAATACAATACAATATATATACAATTTTCTTACCGGGAGATGTTGTTACAGCCACAGAAATAGCAACCTATTAGACATTCAATAGTGTTGACTGAAACCTGATCAATTCTTCAGAAAAACATACACAGCTATTACCTGCAATGACATGAATACTTTATTTTTTGTTTTTTATGGTTTTGTTTTCATGGTCTGTGAAGGAACATTTCCTAACTGTGGCACACTGTTTCCCTAGCAACAAGCAACCTAAAAGGTGTAGCTCCTGCATACTTCAAATATATCTTACAAATCTCCAGAGTTCCATGTGTATTTTGCTGTACTATATACTAAGAGTGCTTTATTCAGAGACACCTTCTCATGGAATAGTTTAATAGTTAATAGTAATCTTGAAAGCTACAGCATTCTGCCAGTGTTGACCTAATCCACAAGAATAAAGCTGGACACATTTGAGCCAATTTAACAGGGCGGAGGCTGGGAGCGAAAGAGTGCAGTGCAAAAGAGACAGGCTCGTCTTTTTTAACCTCATCTCATCTTACCGACAGGGGACAGAATCAGTAATCGGCAGTGATCCCACAACACTGCCTGTTACACCAGCTCATTATTCATTATCATACACCATCTCAACATTTACAACCAATGAGATTACTCCATTGCATAGGAAATGCCACGATACACTACAGCTATTGGTTTCTGTGGTGTATGAAATGGAACTGGCTGAAATAAAAAAAGACTACTGCATATGAGAGTATAGTAAAAAGAAAACAAATCGAGGTGTATTCAAGAATAAAAACAAAATGAAAGAGAACAAAACCCTTTTAAAGATATTTTTCAAATGGTGTATGTTACTTTTTCCCCTAGTCATAACAATGAAGATAAGGTTAAATTGACATCTTCTTAAAATGATATTAACAACATACCTTAATTACATAAAAAGTGGTGGATCGAAGTACTGCCTCTGATTAACTCTGTATTAATCTACATGTTAACACATTACTACATACAATAAAAATACACCAAAAAGAGGTTCACAAAAAAGCACAGTATATGGGAGCAGATTCAGATCTGCCATGGTTTAGATCATTAAAATAAACCGAATTGTCTTCATTAATATTAAGTGGTGACTGTCTAACAACTGAATAAAATGAGACTATGACTAGTAACATGACTTGTGGTATTAGCTCTTAAGGTCTAGATTACACCTTGTTAAACTTAAAAATATCATCCTCAGTATGTTATATTTTATAATTGGATGTTGAGTCAATGCCATCTTAAAGCATACAAATTATTGAAACAGAGGTCAAATAGAAACATAAGCATGCTTTACTTCCCTGTGTTATAGCCTATAGGGCAATCCATTGTTCAGGGAATTTGTATTTCAGTAAGCATGTATGACTCATTACGGCATTGTTGTCATAGCAAAATGTCATTAGACCTTGTGTGTGAGTGTCTAGTGATGTTAGATCCACATGTTTTCATTCCTGTAGGAAGAGCAGCAATTTTATATTATTAGTTTTCCACAGCATAAATACTGAGCGGGTCCACAAGTGCTTGTCAAAATGGGTAAACAGCTCCTGAGAAGAAAACTGTATTTAAAGAGTTTACTATCAATGCATTTTTTAAGCTGTGCTGCAGTGTAAATAACAGCCACAGTTACTTGTAAATGTGTTTCTTCAAGAAAGTATGGTAGGAGCCGTCAACAGCACAGTTGCCAAGTCCACTTATAATAAGCGGGATTGGGCTTGTTTTTTTGAGAGTCGCGGTTGGAATTTGAGAGTCGCGGGTTGGAATTTGCATAAACACCCATACTTTGACATGGGTTGCTCTTGTTATGGGCTTGTTTTGAAAGGCAGTACCGCTTTTATTTCACGTGTGACTTGGCAACACTGGTCAACAGCCTTAGGGCTCAGCACGTTGTTGTTTTGATAGGGCCAAAGGCCTGTGCATGAAAATAGAAGCTAGGGAAAGTAATGATAAGAAATCGATTTTTGTTCCAAGGGGGTGGGTTGAATTGGTCAAACAAGGCCAACCTTAAAGTCTTGTCCTGCTTCAAAAGAACACTGGGGGATTGTGGAGTAGTATAGTGCAGTAGAAACGAGGTATAAGATTTTAGGAGACAAAAAATCTGCATGAAAAATTAAAACTGCTTTTGGCATATTTTCACTATAGGAGCTCACACATATAAATGATAAAGGATAAAGGGTAGAACCGAGCTTGAAGCTCTGATTTTGCTCAGATTCTAAATTCCTGGTCTTGTAATTATTTCGAAATGCAATATTGATAACTAACTTCAAGGGGGTAGTATAGTCCCTTTCCAACTAATGGCTTCTTTTTAGAGCTTCTAGTGAATTCCTTGCTCTTATCTTTCATCTCTTTCAAGTCTATGCTTTCTGTAAAGCCCTGTGTCCCTAATAGGCAAACCAATCCTAATGTTGTTATTATCTGACAAAAGCCAACTCCTTAGGGACTAGGTAAAAGCTATAAGTCAGTAAGGCAAATTTAGACTGCAGCAGCTCCTTCGCAGCTGTAATTAAAACAAGTTATTTTACAAGGAACAGAAAACACCTCCCTTCCCCAACACATATCTATGTTCAATTAAACAAAATCATTGGAACCTTTGTATAAAGATTTATGGTGAACTAGTATTTTAATAACTGTAATGTATAGGGCTGAAAGATAACTTTAATGCAAAATCAAGTTATAGAAAGAGCCAGGGAAATAAGGAAGTGATGTTAGGAAACTGTAACGGACGACAAAACAATTCATATACAACAATAATGGATTTTTCAGTTTCCACGACTCCGAAACTAGCCGACCATAACTTTTGTCAGGCATTAAACCCTATGAAGAAAACCTTTTCAAAGACAGTCCTCCCCACCAAGTTAAAACTGTGCTGTGCTTATATGTTAAAACAAACATATAAATTGAATGCACATTTTTAGAATAAGCAAACACATATTTAATAATATTGTTGTGGTTAAGCTATTTGCCTGCAGGTGGCAATACATCATACCCCTGTCAAAGTCTGTGCATTGGGTACAAGGTCAAATTTGCCAACCAGAAACAATTTATGTAACTCCTCAATGCTCTCCAGAATAACTTCAGACATTCATTACTTTTGATACTGCTGCTTTTGACACATGAGTAAGTTGTGCAGCATCTACTATCAGCTGTCTGTCAGGTCTCCTGTCTGTGTGGCTGAAACTGATTTGCAGCAAGATGATGCAGCATGTTTGCATAGCAAATTAGTTATTTTACACAACAGTGTGTGCTACGCATGAAGGTTTTCCTTTGTCCGATGTTCATGCATGTCATATGACATATTTGTACACATCCAAACCTGAAAAAAATATGCACATGGTTTGGGGTTTGGTCTTCGGGTCCATGTACACCTCCAACAGTAAACATGTTTTCATTATGAAACACACAGTTGTTTCGAGTAGTACACCAATGAAGTGATGTTTATAGTATTACAGCGATGTTACAAGGGGCAGCTCCAGAAATCATTCCTAGTGGGGGCTTAGCCTCTGGGTAGTGGAGCCAAGGAGAACATTTTGGTGTTAATAAACTCTGACAACCCAGAGCAACCTCATTTTTGCTTCTGTAGCATTTGTTACCTCTGAAGTCATTATCATGACTGAGCAATAATATAAATACATACATTGCTGATGTAGCTGATCCTGTATATTGTGCTATGTTATTGTGAGTGTTTTATATGAGAAATAACTTTAATCAACACTTGCTAAGTTATGCTACAAACGAGAAATTTTCACTGTGCAAAATTGCATAAGAACTTTTGTTCAACTTTCAGAATTATGTTGCGTGATAATGCTTAATTTACAAAACAATTGGGTGTAGGCTATGTAGAAAAAAAAACTGATGTATAAGAATTCTTACCGTTGTGTCTGGTTCATTTATTTATCTACATTCTGAAGATGTAACTCTCTGATTGCGCTGAGTTTTTTTAATTTTTTTATTACTTAATTATTTAGCAGCCACTTTTATCCAAAGACTTAGAGAAAATTAAACACAATATAAAAGTATATAAATTACAGGCAATAAAAATGCAAAACCAAACAAATATATACACTATATACAAAATAAATTTAAATAAAGATTGAATAAGTGGGTTTTGAGAAGACAGCGGAAAGCAGTAAAAGATTGAACAGTCCTGAGGTTAACCAGTAGCTGGTTCCACCACAGGGGGACGAGGGATGAGAACAAGTCGGCCAGTAGAGGATGGTGGAGAGGGCGAGTGGGAATATAAGGAAACACTTTACTACTTTACAGCTAAAAATCATTTCCCAAAGGTCTGTACAGACTATAAAGATGAATTGCCTCGTAGAGATTTTCTTTAATGCAAAATGATGGTTGGAATTGCAACAAAACGATAAACAGAATTGAACAACATCATCAATTTCTATTACAAATAAAAATCTCTACTGGCTCTGCTACTCTGTATCTGTATAGACTTCACAGGATTTATATACTAGACAAATCCAAAGCTATAAATCCATATGCTGTACAGTAAATTGTATTATTTACTGTATATTGGTTTCGAGCTAAAGAATTGGCCCAGTGTAGTTTATTAATTCAGAGAGTGTTCTGCATTGAGGCGCAAGGCTTTGCAGAAATAGTGCATTTGTTACTTTACATTTACATATTAAAAGGTAGTGACTGACAGCAAAGCTACCTCAATTATTTTCAGTGTTTTGCTACAAGGACGCAAGCTTTCTCTCCTCATAAACCAGGTCTCTTTGTGATCCAAACAGGCAAACTCCTGTTACTTTTGCAGAAGTAAAAGTTATAAACAATACCTTCAACTGTAGCTGTGTTATAGCTAAGGATCCAACAAAAAAAAAAGTGTTTATACTAATAACACTTTAATACCTGAATTTAATTTAAAAATAGCAGCACTATACCCAGAGCAACACTACAGGCCTCCTAAGTGTTTCTGGATAGCTAGCTGTATCAGTGCAACATAACTGATACATATTTATTCAACCAATTCATGTATGAACTGTCTGCCTGTTCAATGTGACAAGTTGGATGTTTTTTTATGCAAAGTGATTCTGACTTGTGCCAAATCTTTGGTTCAAAACTTAAAGTATTATTGACCCTGAGGTGGGCCTCTGTTATTCTTATTTACATGTGGGTTCATGTGGTCATGGCAACCCATCTGCTTTCACATGTGAAACACAATTTCTATTGATCTTTGGTAGTAATGGCCTAAATAAGCCAGATAAAATCCAGTATCATGGAAATGGCTGGTACCAAAATCAAATGAGCAGTGGGCTCGACTGCTAGGTCATTGAGATCACATCCCTTCAATTCTGCATGCAGTTAACAGTCAGTAAGTTTATCTTAACCCAAAAATAAATACATTCGATTACATTTTTTGTGAAATTATTAAGAATTAGAATATGTATTTGCTTTCTTTATTTTTTCTTTAATAGAGTTCTGTAGAGATGAATAGTATTAAAGGTCAATGCGTTTATGAATATTTAAATTGCAGTACCTTTTACTGCAGTCCTCACCAATCAATATCTCTTTACTGAAAGAGAAATGTATTTACTGAATACATTTTTTTTTAAATGATCAGTTTGAAATTCAAGCATTTTCATACGTAGGCCACTCGGAGTCAGTTTTAGGAAGTGTTATATATTGTAATAATAGTAATGTGTCACACAGCTGGCAATGATGAGCGCGGGGATTTTATAGTTAACAGAAAATGTTACATTTGCATATTGTGCTTTCCAATCGCTGTTTAATAAAAAAATATGCAAATTACACTTTCATTATCTTTATTTGGATCTTTACTTCAACAATTGCTGTCAGTTTTTGACCTTTCCATTTTTATTGTGCATTTCGCTGGTCAAATGGGTTTTGTATTTGCAGTATTTCTTGTCTCTAGTTTTAGTTTTAAATTGGTGTGTTACAATTGCAGTGACTTTCTGCTCTGCTCCTGTTTGAACCAGGAAATAAATATTTGTTTTAAACATGCACTGTTTTCCAGTGCATAGAATATGGTACTTACAGACCTGTATTGTTAAAGGTACATGATTGGATTTTGACATCTAATTAAGACATAGACTGGACTCCCGAGTGGCGCATCCAGTAAACGCACTCGCCATGTAGTGCAGGATGCGTCCTATAGCCTGGAGGTCACTGAAAAAATCCTTTGGCACACTAACAGCACTTGCCTGAATATTAAAATATCATTTGAATCCTTAGCAAAACTAGCTGAATTCATCAAAGTGTGTCAAATGCCTCAGACCAATTCTAAGCTTGCTTTTAAGTTACACTTTAATGTTGAGGACAAATGGAAAATGTACTTTAATGGCAATGCAATACTAATAGCCTCAAAAACCTTTAATATCAAGAACAAGTTGCATGTTGTAGGGGGAAAGTGAAGAAACAGGAGGAAACAACATTTGTCTGCTGGTTGAGGCTAGTTTTGCTGTTGGAATTTACACCAAATATAAAAGTTATATGACTTAGTATTGACCTTCAGCAAATCCTTATGCACCTTCTCCAGCCTAGCATAAATGATGACCATATGTGTAGATATTAGAGTGACCAGACATCCTGGTTTGACCATAAGCTGTCCCTGTATCCCGACATTTTTCCAAAAACCTTGAAAAAAGTCACATTTTTCAACTGTGCCAGATAGTAAGATTATTTACGAAAGTGATCTCTGTTGTGGAACGAAGAGGCAGGTTTCTGTTCAGATGCTCGCGAGGTGGAGTAGCAGGGAGGTGGAAAGAACTCACAATTTGGCGCAGATTACTTAACAAAAGGTCTGGATTACTGTGAGTAAAAATAATTATGTATTACCCAGGTAACTAAAATCACCGTATTAAAGGTTAACTGAGCATAAATAAATAAATAAATAAAAGGAAACAAGAAAAACAGATATGCCTAAATGTAACTGTAATTGTAACAGTGATCTGCAGAAATAATTCCTATTTCTGAATAAGAAAGGAAACAGTGACTATGATGTCTTTTGCCAGCTTTTCAGTAGCTTGTGGCAGCAGATTATCTGATATTAAGGATCACTTGCAAACAAAACACAAGTGTTGAAGCAAAAAGCAGTTTCAGCATTACTAATATTTTTGCTAATGCAGCTCTCAGTAAGAAAGAGTTTAATCTAGCTGCTGCCAAAAGTACTTTCAACTATATCATGTTGTAAAACACAACCATAATGTTAGGTTGATGGACTGTGCATCTAAAATGATTTACAAGTTATATGATAAAAAGTTTTACTGTGCTCACACTAAGACTGACGCCATAGAGATTAATGTATTGGCTCCACTTATCGAAAAAGTTTTAAAACTATGTGTCCCGGTTCTGAGCTTTGGAAATCTGGTTACCATAACACATATCTACATGAATCTATCAGCCATCGTTCACTTTTTAAAATGAAATGAAAATAAACAATACGTTAAGATTTTGCAACCATGTGTATAAGTATATTGCAGATATTTCAGTCTTGCACTGCACCAACACATATCACTGTAAGTTAACAACGTAAGTTATCCATATATGAACCAGTAATTTTGTATTTTGTATGAAAATATAATGGTTCAACCATTCAGTGATTCGCTTTATCGTACAAATTCATTGTCATGTTTTTATAGAACTACATTTTTCTATATTTTATTATTACTGTGTGTGTTAATTATATTATTGCTACAATGTTGATGTGATTAATGTAACATTTGACTTGGTGCTTGCTGTCCCCTGGGATCCTTATGGAAATTAAACGTTGCATATCTAAAACTCCTGCTATCCTAGTGAGTAACATTTGACAATGAATACATATATTTATGTATTTATTTATCTAGGTAGTTGTGGCAAAGTGGTTTGAAGTGTGTAGGTGTAGAGGTGATGCAGTGCTCAGTAATAACAAACACAACACAGTTCACGGTGAAAAACAGCTCTTTATTGTGCTGCAAAAAATAATAACTGGCTCTGCACAACGATGTGTATGGCACAGTTAAAATCCACGGGGTTCAGTCCCGAAATAATAATAACACACACTATACACATACACAATCACAAATTCCAACAGTGAGTGCTCCTAGTGCCAGTGGTGGATTATACAGCAGTGGTGAAACAGTAGTGCAGTGTAGTTCGGGTTTCATGCTGGCTGATAGCGACAGCTCCCAGATTTTAGTCGTCTATAAATTACAAAGGTGACAATTAATAGACAGACAGATACAACATGAAAACACTTATGGTTACTTTTTACTTGTACCATCCTTTACAGGTCTTTTCACAACCATAACAAAGGAACAGATTGCTTCGCCACATCCCCTGATATACCCTCAGTCATGCCCCCTTCGTTAGCGAGTGCAATTGTTTTTCTTCCAATCCGCGATTGACACAACACCTACCACATTAAGGCGATGACTTCTGGTATTGTGACTCCGCTCCCTTTCTGGATGGCCGATTTCTGACTTTCCTTGGAATGAATTGCCAACCCATCCAGTCCGGGGTACACTGTTCCTGTTATACAGTGTCCTCACAGATCGGGAAGGAGATTTATGACTTGGATTCACTCGCTCTCTGTCACAGTAGTATGTCTATTTTTCCTAAATATCTATTAATTGTTAGGAGTTTGTTAACTTATAGGGAAACATGAATTAAGCATGGGAGAAAAGAAACAAAAAACAATGTACTGTACAAAAATCTATACACTCAAAACAGAGAAAGGAAAAAATAAATATTGAATACCCTAATCAATTGATTTTGGTTTTCATATTGAAATTCATATGAATCTGCAACCATTGTTTTAAAGTGTTACCTGGAATTTTTAGATTGTGTAACCAGCTGCGTTATTATTCATTACTGATGGGCACATGCCCAACTTATAAAACACAATACACTTTACAGACATATTACTGCATATAAGAGGATATATCCTAGCACACCCACAGAGCATGGGGCTGGGGGCTTCTGAGATTAGGACAGGGACAGGGCAAAAAACAAATTATTCATAGACACTATCGCCATGTCAGTAAAAAAAAAAAAAAAGAAAATCCAATAGTTTTTATTCCAGCTAATGAAATTTTCATTGCCAACTGACGTCTTCCAAATTCCATCAACAAAATCGACCAACGGTGGCGACTCGGTGGATTTGCATGAGAGCTTTGTATGAACAATTGGCAAGCTGCAAGGCTTCCTAAATCTCTTCAAATTTTCTACTTGAGATCTAGGGCAGTTGATTACATGTCTTATTCTCTTTACAAAGAACAGTACTTTAATTTAAGAGAGCAGTTAAACCCTTTCCTGTAAGACAACATTTGTTTTCCTAATTAACCCTTAAGTGAACAACAAACAATGAGAGTGTTGAGGGGTTGAGGGGAAACATAAGTCAAACCTGAAAGCAGCTGCATTCTGCTCGAAAGAATAATTTTAAAGTACTATGCTTAGAAAAATGTTCACATTTAGCATTTATGGGGTATTCACCTCAAAGCAATGCCAGATTTTACAATAAACCATAATATAACATTACAATTCTACAGTTCAATAAAACGCAACGTATGTGCATAACCAAATTGGGGATTGGGGGATAAACATAATTGGTGACTTAAAGACATAATTAGGGAAGCTAAAAATTCAAACACAATCAATTTACAGGCAACCCTTAGGATACAGTATCATTTTTAGTAAACAATATATGCTTTAAATATGGTGTAGGTGGCAAATTCAAATTTTCCGGCAAGTTTTGTTTTACAAACACTCGCTTTAAACACTGCATTAGACTGAAATTTGAACAGCACAATTATAGTTTGTTTCAGAATACTGTGTATAATTGTGTCTACAAATTTGTAGACATACCATCCTACTGTATGAGTGTAGATCACTTCAATATTATAAGTGATGCTATTTCAGACGAAGCAATAATGTTTGTTTTTACCACTAGAATTCTGCTTGCATTAAAAGCAGGCAGTACTTAAAATGGGCAGTTACTCGCTGGTACTCAGTACTGACACCAATCAAGCATCGGCAGTTTTTTTTTTCTTTTTACTAGAAATAACTTTGTTTAGACTCATGTATAATTATGCCATGCTTTGTACTTTTGGGAGTTGTATTTTACACCATACATTTCAGTCTATTTTTACCCATGTAGACTGTAGGACAACATTATCATTCATTTCTGAGAACCCAGAGTGCATTGTATACTTATTATGACTGTACACCAAAGATGTTGCTGCTGCGATGTTAAGAACACAATCCTTTGTTTCCAAGCACAGGGTACTGTGAATGATTGACTGTGTGCTCCCAGTGAAAGAAATAATAATGTTCGAAGTTCTTGATACAGACATCCTATACCAGTGTGTATTCAGACATCAATATTTTTCCATAAACCAAAGTGTAGGAGAAGAAAGTCTTGTCTGTCTAGATGACATCCTTCACTCCTGTCTTGAGAGGATAACCCCTGGGTTAGGTAGCACTGAACAACTATACTTTAACCATTGACTGTATTCTGTATTATCAATAACCAGTGGATATTAACCTATAATAAAATATATTGCACAATGTACTGTATGAAACAATACAACAGGTTTATATTGCAGCATCTCAAAAGAGGAAAAGGCTGTTTCATTATCACTTTAAAACTACCTTTCTCATCTTAACACTGAGAGATTTATTGGCACAAAGAGCTCTTTTATTTCATACATGAGTATTCTCAATGTTAATGTAATCTAATGGCAGTCTTGACTTGAAATGGAAATATATACTATAAGGGTCAGAGCTCAAGCCAGGTCTTTTCTCAGAGGTCAATGACTGGTGGCTTATGGGACAATGGGATCAGGTGTTCCTCATAGAAGGTCAGATTTTCAAACAGCACAAGTTATAAATCTATATTATTTTTTTCTTAAAAGGTTAACAGCAAAAAATGTGATTTAAAAATCTGACATGCAGTATTACCAGTGATACCAATATTTTTTCACTAGGTACATTACATTTTACGTTCAGTTTTTCTATACACAAGACACCCAATGTTAAAATAGACTATTTGTGTAATTATACATGATAAACAGATACACAGATACATAGATTATAGGGAAATTAGCTGACTACTTAAGAACTAAGTCAGCATAATTGGTGTGGCAATTAGATGCAAAGCTTTTTTTTTTTTATATTGCTTTGAATAATAAATGTTTTAAAGTTGATAAGTCAATTTTCATTCACATAAGATGGAGGATCTTTGTTTTTTAGTCTAAAAAAACAAAACAAACTAAAATAAATAAAATAAATAAACAAACAATCACCTGTTCACTTGGTGTTGGGTGCATTAGTCAATATCTAGTCTGGTATATGACCACCATATATATATATATATATATATATATATATATATATATATATATATATATATATATATATATATAAACTAATTGCTCGATGAATCTTGTGTACATGAGTGCGATATCTAAAATTGGTGCGCAAAAAAGAAATCTTAAAATTGGGTACGTACTGGAACAAACACCACACATCTTGACATTCCAAACAATCAAACACTCCTCAATTTCCACCCTTTGTATGAGTTTATAAGCACTATACACTTTTTTAACCCATCCTCAGCACCACTGATTAAAAAGAAATACCCATTTCCAAGAACTTCTCTTCAATGATCAATTTAATAGTCTAGCTTAGAATTCCTGTGCTGCTGAAAGTTCAAACCTTTGTGTGATATAAATCATGTTGGTTGTTGGCTTGAGAACAGTAAAGTGAGAGAGGGGGGCAAATTTAAAATTGGTTTTCTAATAGAGATTATTGGATTTCCCAGGTGATAACAGTCAGGGGTGTTCACAACTGCACTACACTCATCATTGTGAAGAATTACAGAAATACAATCCTATTTATCTAGCCTGGCTGAAAATATTGTCATGTCATCTAGAGCTTTCCTGTAAAAGACATAGAAAACAAGAACTGCTCATGCTGTATGCATTCTGTCCTTTTTTCTGTTGTCTTAATTTAGACTTTCTTTCTTGGTTTAGCAGACCAGACAGCCTCCATTTTGTCAAGGGACTGGGCAGACATTCAGAACACAGAATATATAACAAATGAATGGAACTTTATTCTACTTTTTAAGGACACTGGAAGGTTACCCATTTTTCAACCCATATAGAATTCCATTAGTTAAATTTTCACTTCTTTCACAGCTTTTTTCTTGGCTTAAGAAAATGTTGAGCTGCGTTATGTGTTTAAATGTCAAGACTGGCGGAGACGTCAAAGTCGTTTCATGAAATATAAAAAGGTTATTGGTTAATGCATTTAGATCCGTATTTCAAAAAGGCACAGTATGGTTTTCCGTTGATCACTGTCTATCTGTTGCAGTAAAGAGCAATATTAACCCGAGCAGGCAGTCAGAAAGTTCTTAGTTTGAACGATTTAAGGAAGACGTAAGCAATAACACATAAGAAACCATGATCCACCTCAGAATACAACTCATATCATCAAGTGTGTTAGTATGCTTAAAACATGGCCCATGATTAATTCAGATACATTTCAAAATACAGGTACATAAACTTCTGTGTAGCTACACACTTACACTTCTGTTACATTGTTTAATACATTAACAAAATGATATGACTGGAAAAACACACATTGTTAATATATGGAGTTCTATCCTCACAAGCAAAGAATTGTGTGCTACTGGGTGTGCTTGTAGTAAATATTGGCAAATGATAACTACAGTATGACTACATGCAGTTAATGTACCTGTATTTTGGGAGTGTATTTGTTATTTCACATATAAAACAAACAAAAAAAAGATTAAAATGTATTTATTTATTTTGATGTATTTTCAAATTATATTAAGTCGTCCAGCAAAAGACTGCCAGCAACTCTCTCCAGATAATCAACCCAAACCAAACCTTGCAACCATTTCAAAACTAAATAAAAACAACCCCAGAAACATTATTCAGATTGTAATCAAATAAGATTTAGGTATTACTTTTTATTACCACTTCAAAAATACCTGAATAAATAACTAAAGCCTGACAATCTTGGTAACACATCCAATTGAATAAACCAGTGCTACAGCAGCACTAACAACTACTGACACGTGTACAGGCACAGGCACACAGTTTAAATTGCATTTCTGTTGGCAGCCTACATGAGCTGTTTGATACTTTAAACATCACACAGACTTCTGTGTTCAAAATTGCTGTGTTATGCTCTTCACTTAAAAAACTTACTGCTTCAAAGATTTTAATAAGACTCAACACTCTATCCACAAAGAGCTGACTGAGTAGTATGCTAACTCTGACTATATGCTCATTGTGTGACCCTGAGCAAGTCACTTAACCTCCTTGTGCTCCGTCTTTCGGGTGAGACGTAATTGTAAGTGACTCTGCAGCTGATGCATAGTTCACACACCCTAGTCTCTGTAAGTCGCCTTGGATAAAGGCGTCTGCTAAATAAACATAATAATAATAATAATAATAATAATAATAATAATAATAATAATAATGCTTTTAGATATATAATATTACTAGACAATATACATGTTCAGACAAGCTAATGGTGGCTAATGTCTGTCGGGCATATCTTCTCTCAACTTCCCTTTCCTTGTGCATTTTATTAATCAGCTATGGTGCAGAGATAGTATGTAGAATGTATTGACTTCTGACAGGAGACCCTGCTTTGAGGTATTGTCCAAATCTTCATATAGCATTACCAGTGAAGATGGTCTGTTAAACTGGGTGTCAACACATATTTGTCTCTTTCTCCAGAATGTATACCAAAAAAGAAAGGATTAGCAGGAGCTTGAAATGTTCTTTATAGAAATGTTGGTTGATTCCCTCTTGTCTTGATGCTGGAAGTAGTAAACAAACATGTGAAACTGCATCTTTAAATATTTTAGCATATTCCACTGTAACACAATGTATATCCAAAAGATCAACAAACCTAGGGAATCACTGGGATTCACAACCAGCAAAGTTTGAGCTCAGGACTAACAGATCATTTTCTTATATCTCAAATGTAAAGTCAATATGATTTTGTTTTAAACATTTAAAACACTTACATCAGACTGGGCTGTATCAAACATGATACATCTGTATTACTATATAGCCCATTCACAATATAGACAAAGCTACACCGCTAAACTATGGAGTTACTTTATTTGAGCTATTTTTTTTTAGTTTTGAGGAGCGCACAAAATACTGTAATAAGTCACTTTTAGAGTAACGTATTATTTTCAGCTGATTTAGGTTTTTCACAGCAACATCATTAAAATATGTTAATTGTGCAACAGGTCAGTGTTTAGGTTAGGGATAATGTGAAGTGCAGAGACACATCCCTTATTGTGACTGTATGTAGATATCGAAGGGAAGCTGGAAGTCAATCATGTCTAACCCGAATTCCTGACATAAAATAAATAGAGGAGATGTTTCACTAAGCTCTTTAAGTATTCCACAGGTGCGACGCTGTAAATCAAGATACGGAAAGATATCTTCTTGTGACAACGTTATCAAAATTGAGGAGACAGACAGAAAAGGAATCCCTAGTGGATGAATCGCTTGACAGAAAGGTAACAATGTCTTATTGTATAACTAGCTGTGGTCGAAGTTTAAGATTATTTCTGCCTTGCCAGATCTGTTGTACAGGTTAGGGCAGTTTCCATCTGGAAGGACAAAAGATATTGACTGAGACTTTTTTAAAATCCATAAAGCTCCTGTTTTATAAGAACAAGTGGTCACAGCACACTAATAGGATGAACTCAGTTGCCAACCCCAGTAATTAGTAGGCCTACTCAAAATCAATGTGGGTTAAAAATCTGGACAAACATATAATTAGGTGGATACCTGTCTCCTAAAAGATCATAGAAATGACATCTCTTTTGAGACAAAGGAATAAGAGACAACACTGTTCGGAGCTCATTAGAGTCAAAGTACTGAAGAACTGTCAGCACTCCAGTCAGAAAATATTGATGCAGTTAATCATGGTAAAAGCCATATGAAATGTTGTTAAGTATGAGAAAGGATCGGAAGCGTCCTAGTGCCAATTAAAAAAACAAAACAAAAACACGTATCTCCTATGTAGGACTTTATATGTCCTACGTAGGACTTTATATCTTCTATGAGATATAAAGTCCTACATAGGAGTTAAAAAGTCCTACGTAGGACAAATGATGTTCAATTAAGTAACAGCCAAAATTGTTTGTGTCAGACTTCTTAGAAAGTCTGTAACAAAATGGTTGATTGTTTCTGTTGATACGTTATAGATACAACTATTATTGAAGACACCCATCATGCAGGTATCGCAAAATGGTGGCTGGTTTGTGCTAAATTTAATGTGATATTGTGGCAGGCTGGCTGTCGGGAGGAACTCAGACCAGAGAGAGAAACACACACAGACGGTGGTGATGAGTAATGCTGAGTGCAATGGTGACACTCAGCGTTTATTAAACGAAATAAAAGGTTCAAACAGACAGAACACAAAACAGGACACGGCACTTGCGCCAAAATAAATATATAAACAAAACAAACCAACACTTAACAAACGGTGCACGGAGACAAACAAACACGGTGAGTAAAGCAAAAACAAACGTTACAATCTTTATTTCTTTCTTTCTTTCTCCTCTCTCTCTCACCCGTTCTCCACTCATGAACACCCAACCCCGAGTGAGTGAAAAAATGCTGTTTTTATGCAGTTGTACCGAGACTCGATTGCTAGTCAATCATTCAATTGGAAACTCGGTACAACTGCACGTGAATTAATTAAGTGCAATCCCGTGACACACATTATACACATTTTATCTGCACGTGAAGTGATTTGTGCCATCCTCGTGCCTAAATACAAATCTACATTTTAAATACTCGTGCTGCACACACCCATTTATATCCCGTGCAGCCATCGCTATACACCAACATTTACACACAACACGTAACATATAAACAGAAAATACACACAGGGGCGGGCACTTCGTCACAGACATACAGAGAAACCAGAGCCATGTTGGATTTTTTTTTTTTTACCAGTATAAGTACATGTGGGAGGTGCGAAATACCACAGACATAAGTAAGATGGGTGTGAGGTCCAAAAAGTTTGAGAACCACTGCTCTAGTTAACATTTTTTTTTAAATGTAGGGACAAAAAGAGTACTAAGGGATGAATATTATTGAGAGTGTTTACTTGATCTGAAAATAAAATAATCTTTATTCTATGGTAAAATCAAATGACGTCAAATACTGTACATCTGGGATAAGGTCAGAAGACTCTTAGTAGCCATAGGTACATATACATTCAGATGCAAGTATACCACTGTTTTCTTTGATGTAATCCTAGCAAGTTTATGCATATTGAGTTAGTGAAGAAACATGTGATGCTTGCTTTATTCAAACTGCTGCTTCAGGATTCTTTCTAACCATTTATATGTATGGAGTGTGCAGGTACTGTATACAAAAACTCATCTTAAACCATTGATGCTATTCTTGAAGATTGTTTTGTTATGAGCCAAGAATCATTGCTGGCCATTCACAAAGATTGATTATATATTGGTAAAGGGTGAATCTCATTATTGATAGAGGTCAGTGTCAACATTTGCTTCTCTGAAGGGATAATTGTATTTATTGACTGAAGGCATGAGGTTTTTAGCAAAGGGTCTTAAAAAAATTCCTAAGCTGTCAGCCTGCAAGTGCGAGAAGGCATGCATGCCCCACAATCATGTGCAGAATTAGATCTGCTGACATTTCAAAAGGACTGAAATGGGATTTTGGCTCACTTTCAGAGAGCCTCACAAACTTGGAGAACTTTGTGGAAAAAACGCAAGCCTGCTTGCAAGGCAGATTTTGCTAAGCTTGCACAGCTCTACTTGTCACCCCTCTGTCTTGCATTGATTGAATATTTATCGCTAGACCTGAGATTATGTATTTCAAGTCTGGTCTTTTAACTATTTGTAAATTGTGGTCTGATGTATGAACCAAGTACCTGACACACCCTTATAGTTTAGACCCACCACCTGTGATTCAATACAGTTTTGCTAATGAGAGGAAGAAGTATGGTTTCAATTAGTAATACAAGCAGATGCAGGGAGAATTACCAGCAGTTTGCTTAGTAATGTCCGATTATGCCATACCATTACATAATCCTTTTAGATGTGGAAGGTCTTACTGCAATCATATATCAACACATTTTTTTTACAATACATGTACAGGGTGTCGTTCATTTTTTCCTGGTGATGTTGGATTTAGATTCTGATGAAGAGCTCTCATGCAGGTTACTATGGCTTGTGGTGCAGTTTTAAACACTGATATTTCTAATTTTGAGTTCCCTACCTATAACTGATCATACATTATAAATGTATATAGATTTTATTTGTGATGCTTCTGAATTACAGATATGTCATGCAATTTCAAGCAATGACAATTACATAGAAATTGGATTTACACATCTGAAAAAATATCCAGCCATCAACTAACCGCTACATTGTATAATATAAAGTACATAGCCTTGGATGTTGAGATGTTCCACTCACCATTGTTAGGGCTTATAATGCTACAGAACGGATCAGTTCATCTGCGTTGGAAACCTTGAAATTATTTTTGTTGCTGTATTAATGTGTCCTTCTTAGAAGACCATTTATCGTGCCTATATTTTTAAAATGAGAAATTATTGAATTCTTTGACCTCAATTTCAAATTGTGTTCCATGATGCATTTAAAGGCGATATTCTCAATTTGTGTCTAAGCTGATTAAAGAAGGAAGCATAATAAGAGACTCTGGAAATGGAGGAAAAACAAGTAGCTTATTTTCTTTTAAATAAAATAACAGTTAATAACCATACACTTAGCTTGGTAATGGAATGGGTTCAGTCTGGCGATAAATCTGAGAGGTCCGAGGTGCACTTGTTCTGTTCTCTATCTTTTCTGCTAACAGGCTTGTGAGAGGGGAGGAAGCAGTGCTGACTCTCAGGCACCAGAGTCTCGAATAGAGTATCGAATATCATGAAACTGTGCATGGTATCGTATCGAGGCACCCTAAATGAGGTATAGCAGAACACCAATTGCTGGGTTCCTGGCCCCTGGAAGACAAAGGCCATCCATGCAGGTGTCCACTTGAGCCTGGCCAGGCCAGTAGTAGCCTCCAACTCTGCACTGCCATAACTACATAAATGATTCTGCTTACAAAGAGGTTGTGCTTTTACCAGGTGAACCATTCAGGGCTCAATTAGTTTGATTCTTTATTGTAATTTCTGCTGCCATCTTTATTTTCATGTTTTGTTTAATTTGTCTGGGCACATGAAACAGAAACATTATTCCCACCCAATAAGCCCTTACTGTTAGAGAAGAAACAGTTATGATAAAGCAGAGGTCAGTATTACAATGAAGAATAAATAAATTATTTATTTGCCAATGTTCATACACATATATTAATGTCCTGTTACATACTATCACAGCTGCAGCAATAGACAAAATACTACATAACACAGATCTATTACATAGAAATAGTTTCCAAAATTCCAATAAAATTGGACAAATAATGTTTACATGCTGATAAACACAAATACCAATTTCACTAAAACACTGAGATAAAGCATTGCTTTTTTTTTGTTCTTCTTTAGGTCATTTTGGTCTGAAGATTGCATTATCCACACTATTTGCAAATAACTGCAAAAGAGAGCTGGACAGCATTGATCTGCAAACACAGATCTGGTAACTGCATTCATCCAGACGACAATGCTGTATCAAATGTTGATGGGGAATTCTTCTGGGGGTGTGCTCCTCTATCAGATGTACATTAAAGTGGAGATCCTAATGATTTGTGTTGCTTTGTTCCAATTACATAGCTTTTCAAACTGCCCTCTGCTTCAACCTTGTTGTTTTCTGTTTGAGCAAATGAAAGTAACTTTTATGTCCACAGAAACTCACATAATGATTTTCAGAAAATCAACACAGAGTAACGCAGTGCAGTGTTTAATCGCTATTTTTGGAGAAACACCTATACATTTAAAAAATCTGAGTAGGCCTCTTAAACACTATTGAGTTGTTTATTTCTCACTGTTATGAATATTTTTCCTTTAAGAAAATAGGAGTCAATAAAGACTGGAGTACACATTTGAGACTAGGCCCCTAGGAGTTGTAAGGATTGAAATTCCTTTGTCAAGGCCTGTACAAACATGAGTGAGGTGGTACCGGACCGCTCCTGGCAGCACTATGCCACACCACTCCTCTGGTGGACACACAAGAATGACATACCCTTAAATATCGCTTGCTAAGTAGAAGCTGTCCTTCTATCTTTCTTCTCAAAGCTGTAGATTTCCCCCATGTGACGTGTGATGCAAACCCAATTTTCACTTCTGGTTGGTTTACACCCACCGCAGCAGCAGCAAAATATTCCTCGGGGTAGCAATAATTTGCAGCTGCTATAATGTGCCTGTTTGTTGTTTTTTTTTTTTCTGTGAGAGTACTTTATCTTGGCTGTACCACAGTCTTAGGAATACATGGTTACCAATATGCAGGGCAAAATGCCGCACGGTACCTCTCTGCTCATGTGTGTCCAGGCTTTTAGCTTTTGCCATTATTGAACAAAATTATGACAATCACAATTATTTTAATAAATTAGTTCAGCAGATCCAAGAGTGGCTCACCTTGTAAAGCCACAGCCATGTGGTGTTCATGGTGAGTCATACAGTCAAGGGTTTGTGTGCTGGCTGTGCCTTGGCTGGGGGTCCCTTGGGGAGCATTGCATTAACATCTTAAATCTTAAAACCTAATGCTTTTCAACAAAACAGACAAAAGCCTGTGTGTGCAAAGTCAATTAAAAGTTTTTGTCTGTGTGTACTACCACACCACATAAAATAATACACCAGGTATCAAATAAATCAACAAGGAAAATGAAGAAAAAGTAAACCCACAAAAAACGGTTATATTACATTGGTTTAACTAAAACAAGGAAAGGATGATCAAATTTAAAGACAACGAAATATATAAGCAACTCGAAATATATCTTATCTTTGTTATGATAAAAACCCCTGTCCTTTTATAAGATGCTGCTTTTCTTTTCAACAAAATGTATAATGGAACAACAGTGTGTAAAAAAATAGCAGACTGAAGTGTTTTACGAGATGTATGTATGTTAGACACCCATTAGACAAACATCTCACAACAAAATAACTAGTACAAAAACAGATACACTCCTGCTTTTCTTTTCATCACAATGCATTGAAAGCACGCAGTAGCAGTGCATTTTCCTAGTCAACAAAAGTAACATCTATATTGTCTGTCGTGCTGTTTCAGAAAGGTTTGTGAACACTGCAAGCTGTATAACCGTGCCATTATTTTTTATTTAAAAAAAAGGGTGCACTAACAATGACCCTCCCCCCGCCCCTGGCGCACACTTTGCATGCTTTTAGAAATAGCTTGATAATTTTAGACGGCCCCTAATGGAGGATGAGTCACCAAAGACTGCTGTACTGATGTCCCCCACCTCCAGATAGGTTCTCTACTTCTAGACTTGAGATGGACAGTGGTCACTGCCCTATTAGAGTCAGAAGCTGATTCAATGCCTTTTTTTACATATATTTTTTTTTCTCAGATTAACAAGTAATAGCAAAATAACTTTTACTGGGGGGGGGGGGGGGGAATGACTACACTCGTTGCAAATACTTGTTTATGCTTGTACACGGCACACCCCTAGTAAGTATGAGTGAATCTATTTGTTGACATGTGCAAGTAGCACTAAGAATTCAGTTTGACAATAACCAATTAAGCAATTTACTGCAGTATTTTCAATGCAGTAACTTTTCATTTGTACTGCCAAGTACTCATTAAATACTTATTATATGTATTATACTTATTTTATAAAATACTTGCAATAAATTACATTAAAATGTAGTGCAATGGACTGCTTTTTTGTATTATTACTGGTGATATTTTTGTAATGGTCCTAACACAACAGGTATCGAGGCTCGATAATTGACCACAATGATAGCAAGCGTCAAGCAAAAGGCAAGGTCAGTAAACTATTGTTGTACAATACAAGATAATATACTACCAGGTGCCCATCCGAGCTGCTCTGGGGCCATCATTGTTATTAGTTGTTTATTTAGCAGACACCTTTATCCAAGGCAACTTACAGAGACTAGGGTGTGTGAACTATGCATCAGCTGCAGAGTCACTAACAATTACGTCTCACCCGAAAGACAGAGCACAAGGAGGTTAAGTGACTTGCTCAGGGTCACACAATATGTCAGTGGCTGAGGTGGGATTTGAACCGGGGACCTTTCTTTAACCACTGGACCACACAGCCTCCTTACCCATCATTAATCATTATGAAATTAACAGACACCTCCTAAGGGAGGAGGAACATCAGCAGAAACCAAAATCTTACAATGGAGCTAACAGTTATGCAGGTCAGCTGAGATTTTCTTTTCCCTTACCTGACAACGCCCAAGTTGCTGACTGGTTGTGGGAGATGTGTGTAATGATCAGCAGTCACTGCAAGGTCTTTCAGGCAATATTTACATTACATTACATTTGAACATATTGTACTTACCAGTTTCTAATGGAAGCAATGCTGAAAGGAGCTTAACTTATTTACATGACACATTATGCTCCAACATCTGACTCACTTATTGGAAATTGCATTATTCTACCATTACATCTAGATGAAGCCCTGAGGTAGCAAAGCTATCAAAATTGGAAAAAAAAAAAAACTTAATCCATATCAAACAAATGGAAAAAGGCCAAAGGGCACCTAGCTTTGATGGTTATAGTGATCTCAGACTATATGGACACAAAATTGAAAATGGTTACTTTTTTCATTAAGATCTGATGTCATTTATGTTCTCTGTCTTTGGAAAAACCACACGTCATAAATATTTTAGATTTACACTGCAGATACAACAACCAGAGCACATACTACAGCCTGTACCAAAACGTGTTGTTCATCGCGGCTCACTCCGCTCTCCCTGCCCATCAGCCTCTGATTCTTATAACTGCCTACCTCTCTGCCACTTTGACTGACACCATGGCCCAGCCAAAAATGCCGTTTGGTCCAAAACCTTTCCTACATGGGTGTGACGGGGTACTGCCCCGTCTTTATGATCATGGTTGGGACTGGCAGGGAGGGGGTTAAAATTCCTCCCTGCCAGGAAAACATGTGAGAATGTGGCTGGAGCCCTAATTGACTAATTAGCAATTATTGAATAATTGGGCTCCAGCCACAGGGAATAAAAGCCAGGGGAGAGGCCCTGGCTAGGAGGAGAGAGAGTTGAAGGAGAGATCTAGAAACAAGAGTGTGTTTGTATGTGTTGTTTTTTCTGTTCCAGTGAAGGCAACGCCCAGCCTGGAAACCTTTATTTTTGTAAGTTTTGCTTTTTTGCTTTGTGTTTATTTTATGTTTAAACCTTTTTGTTTGGCCCTTGTGCCTATTTATTTTGTATTTTTGTTTATTAAAAACTTTATTTTTGAACTTTACACTGTCTCTGAGTCTCAAACCTCGGTCCATCCTGTCACATTTGGTGTCAGAAACGGGAGAGCGCCACCTGGAGGCTCAGAGCAGTAATTTTTTTTTTCTTTCTTGAATTTTGGGAGTTATTTATTTATTTTTTTTGATAAATGGGGAAGAAGAGCAGACAGCGGCAAAGGCAGGAGAAGCAGCAGCCGAAGAAATGTAGGCTGCTGCAACAACAGCCACCCCAGCTGGAGGACCCAGCCAGTCTTTTCCCCTGGTGCTCCTGGTGCGGGAAGGAGGATCATCAGTGGAGGTCCTGTCCAGATGGGCTACCAGCTGACTGGTGTGGTTACTGTGAGGTGGATGGCCACAACTGGGCAGGATGCCCCCACAATCGGGACCAGGAGCAGCTGCAAACCCCGTCCTCGGCAGCCACCCCACCACTTCCTACATCACTGCCTTCACCACCATCCCAGGAAATATGGGACTGGTTGATGCACCCTGAGGCAGACCTCTCCCACGACCTCCCCATAGTTATCAACACGCTGTGGCGTCGAGATGGGGGGAGGTGGGAAAAGTGGGAGGAACAGCATCACCCGGCGTCCTTCGCAGAGCTGGCCCTGATGGTCATTAATTACCTGGCGGTAGATATGGGAGACGCCCCAATCATTCCAACAAAGAAGGTGGAGCTGTTGTCCCGAGAGCCAGAGAGGGGTGAGCTGTTGTCCCAAGAGCCAGAGAGGGGTGAGCCGCCGTCCCGAGAGCCAGAAGGGGAGGAGCTGTCGTCCCGAGAGCCAGAGAGGGGTGAGCCGCTGTCCCGAGAGCCAGAAGGGGAGGAGCCGCTGTCCCGAGAGCCAGAAGGGGAGGAGCCGCTGTCCCGAGAGCCAGAGAGGGGTGAGCCGCTGTCCCGAGAGCCAGAAGGGGAGGAGCCACTGTCCCGAGAGCCAGAAGGGGAGGAGCCGCTGTCCCGAGAGCCAGAAGGGGAGGAGCCGCTGTCCCGAGAGCCAGAAGGGGAGGAGCCGCTGTCCCGAGAGTCAGAGAGGGGTG